>NC_044905.1:94649109-95006609 GCF_001633185.2 Quercus lobata
AGATAGTGAGGTACGAGCAAAGGAGGCATAAATCCAAGGGAATATTCCGTTTCGACAGAGGGGAAAGGGCGTTTCTCCCTCTTTTAGTCAAAATCCGAAGCAGGTTCTGTTCATGCCAGAATTTTGGTGTGTCAGAAGAAAGATTCTCCGCCACCAGCACCTCTGCCTTGTTGCAGGCAAATTTTTGGTGAAGGCTACTCAACTTCCGGCTCCCTGCACCTTTCCTTCAGCGGTGTGAGGCTCAAGTTGGGTTCTTTGGCTGCCTGAGTTATAGGCATGCAAAAGCATTGAGGAAGAATAAGGTCTTGAAGCAGTAGCCAACCTCTCCTCTGTGCTACCTCCTCGGCTTTATCTTCACTCTCTTGTATTTTTCTTTACTTACGTAGTTAGCTTTAATGTAAACTTGTTTCAGCTTTTCATTGTACACTGTACTGTTCCTTTGTCTTAATAAAAGATGTGTTTATTTCTTTATACATACTTTTCTTCTCTGCAACAACTACTTTGTGCATGAATATTAAATGTAAGCTTGCCCTTAATGATATTCCGGGCAGAAAAATGCCTTAACACAGATTCCTACTGGTTTAAACTCACAAATATTATCAAGTATAACAAGGGTAATCCTCAATAAATTAAACTCTTGGAACTAACCGGGATAACCGCTGAGTGCTGCGCGATGCATGCTAGACCAATGTCCGAGAACGATAAACTCTAAATAATTCGTCCGAGAGGGTAGCCGAGTAGCGAGGGACTTTGATTGTGCTTTTGGGTAATATCTTGCACCGTATCGCATCAACCCCTTTGGTACTGGGGATCCGAGGGTAGACCGGGGAATCCGTGCGATTAAGGGATTAACCCAACTGTTAACGAGGAGTTCTCTTCGGATGGATTTTGAGGTTTATGTGCCATAGTTTTTTTTTTTTTTAAATAGTTGGTTTCCCTATAGGCTTGGGTTCGAGGACCATGCAAGACCTTGGTTCTGTCCAAAACTTGTAAGATTTCCTTTTTGTACTTGGTTTCCCATAGGCTTGAGTCCGAGGACCGTGCAAGGCCTTGGTTCTGTCCAAAACTTGTAATTTTTCTTTTTGTACTTGGTTTCCCCATAGGCTTGAGTCCGAGGACCATGCAAGGCCTTGGTTCTGTCCAAAACTTGTAAGATTTCTTTTTGTACTTGGTTTCCCCATAGGCTTGAGTCCGAGGACCATGCAAGGCCTTGGTTCTGTCCAAAACTTGTAAGATTTCTTTTTTGTACTTGGTTTCCCCATAGGCTTGAGTCCGAGGACCATGCAAGGCCTTGGTTCTGTCCAAAACTTGTAATTTTTCTTTTTTGTACTTGGTTTCCCCATAGGCTTGAGTCCGAGGACCATGCAAGGCCTTGGTTCTGTCCAAAACTTGTATTTTTCTTTTGTACTTGGTTTCCCCATAGGCTTGAGTCCGAGGACCATGCAAGGCCTTGGTTCTGTCCAAAACTTGTAATTTTTCTTTTTTGTACTTGGTTTCCCCATAGGCTTGAGTCCGAGGACCATGCAAGCCTTGGTTCTGTCCAAAACTTGTAAGATTTTTTTTTTTTTTTTTTTTAGACCATAAGTCCCAATACCAGGGCGGGGAAGGTTGGCTAAGCCCCTATACCAGGGCGGGGAAGGTTGGCTTGAGGCCGGAAGCCCCTAGAGATGCCCACGCCCTTGGCACTGCAAGGCGTAGCCCCTAGCAGAAGTTTACGCCGGAGCAGCAACTGTATGTCGTCGGAGACGGAGGAAACCCCAGGAATTTCTGCTTACTAGAGAGTTGACTCCAACGTCACCTGCGCCAACGCGCAAGCTTTCTTACAGACGGCGCCAATTGTAAGGACACGATTCTTTTGCAGCCCAATAATGATGTTGGGCTTGCACATGAAAGATCCCTCACAATATGATTTGTTGAGAGTGGGCTTGAAAAGCTAGCCGTTGGGCACGGGGCGATGTTCCGGTCTTGATTTTAGAGGAATTCATATAGAAAGAGGAGTTGGGTTTGAACATTTAAGCCCTACAGTGTCGCATCCTATGGGGTTGGACTCCTCGGACTTGATCCGAGGATCATTAAGGTCTTACCCCGATTACCCGACGGTGGGTTTTTCTGTGATGTGCAGGTGTTCTCCTGATGTTTTCCCCCATGGAGTCCCTTTTTTTGGAGGTGGAATGGGCCTCTCCCTAGATTTACTTACTTCTTTCTTTTATACTCGCCTGCGTTAGCTGTCCTTCGTCCACGTGTAGGGTCAACCTTTACAAGACTGATATTTGTCCCATCAGTCTAATCTCGGAATTGTTGGGGATGATTGATAAAACTGAAGAATACGGCTCTGCTAGGTGCAGAGTCTTATCTGGGAAGGGTCATAAGGGTAACTTTCCCAAGACATTTTAGGTCTCTTTTCAAGTTTAGTCCTATACCAGTTTTACCCTTTTTTTTTTCCGGTGGGATTCTGGATCTGCCGAGGACTGAACTGTCCTCGGCTGTATTCCAAAACTGTCTTGTGCTCTATGTTATCGGGCTTGGGCCATAGCTCTCCTCGGCTTGGGCCTTCGGATTCTCCACGAGCAAATGTGCCTGGCCCATAAATTATTGGGCCCCACACTCCCCTTGCAAGCCGATTTTTAAGGGTGAGTTCTACCCATGAATTTGTAACATTTAGTATCAGAGCCAACCATCATCCTGATTAATCAGGTGTAGCATATTGAGTATGGGATCAAATTTTGCGACTTTGTGGTCGGATCCAGGAAGGAGCGACCTAGAGGCTGGATTAAAATTATTGATAGTTGAGTGGAGCCACCAAAAAGAGAAAGGGCTACTAATGGGTTAGTGTTGCTAGAGTAAGCTGTCGTGGACGTCGGCTGCAGAGCATGGTGGTATGTTATGATCCTAATGTCTCACATTGTTAAGTGTAAGTTTAACCATGTGTTTATAAGTTTTTGGGCACCCTCCCCTTGCAAGCCGGTTTTCAATGGTGAGTTCTACCCATGAGTTTGGAACATACATTTGAATACATCTTTTAACTATTTATTTTAAATTTAAAAGCTAAAGACTTAAAAGCTAACTAGCCTCTTTACACATGCTTTGCGCGTGCGATGAGGCTTTTTTTTGGTTTAGTGTCCCTATTAAGTTTAGGGTTTAGGGGGTATTTTTGAACCATATAAAAGTTCAGTCCAAAGAAGGAAATTCTGTTATAAATAGTATATATAAATATATGTATAAAATAGTTTTTTTAGTCAATATAAAATAAAATTAAAAAAATGGACAGTTTGAATAGCACGGTTGGATTTGTTAATTCTCTAAGAAACCTCCCTTTTTTATAATTATTTTTCTTTTATTTTTCAAATTTTCTATTTCTTTTATGAAAAAAGTCAAAATAATGCGCTAAGGACATTGGTTTAGAAAATATTTTTAGAAACTTTTTATGATAAAATAAAAAAAGTTATTAATTTTTTTGACGATTTTTTATATTTTTCATGAAAGATGTGTCAAAATATTATAAAATAGTTTATTGATAATTGCTTTTAGGGCACCAATTAACAACATCCTTCTTTTATATTCGACTTGAAATTTTGTACGATTCACTGATCTGATAGCTTCCTCACTATTTTGATAATTAATATATATATATATATATATATATATATACATATACATATTTATTTATTTATATTTAGGACAAAATTTAGTTACAAAACTGGTTATAGCCTAAGGGCTAACGATACAATTTTACTCAATTAAATAAATATTATTACATATTTTGAAAATCTAACCATTAAATTGCATATTCTTTACACTCTTAATACACGTGTCAAATTTTGTGTCAATTGAATATTATTTACTATATGATTTATAAACTTATATTTTATGCATAATTTTAAATTACAAAAAATTATAATTTAAACAATTTATTGATGACATGACTATTAATCTTTAATTTTCTATAAATTTTGCAAGCATGAAGGATTTAAGAAGAAGATGTAATCTAATGGTTGATTTGTCAAAATTCACATCTAATAAAAAAAAATATTGAATAAAGTTGTAATCTTAGACTACAATTAATTTTGTAGCTAAATTTTGTCCTTATGTCTGCACTCTATACTATTATTTGAGAGACTTCCAAGATGTGAATTTTAAGTTTTGGATATCTCAAAATATTCTTTCTCAACTCACTTACAAGTTTTTAATTAAATGAGACAAATTTGTAAAACAAAAGCTCACAATTTAAAATCTCTTACTAAATCCAAGTTATTCTACGTCCTCTTTATTTTAAACTGAAAAATCTCTAGATATTTAGCAAACTCAAATTTACAACAGATTTTCAATGCAGAAAAGAGATGAATAAAGGGAGAATTACATTACTAAACCCGAAAAAAAAAGAAACAAAATTTCATCACATAGTTGTGAGTAGTGAAGTTATGGATTACAACTTTTGCCACAACCAATTTGTTCACATGACAAATTGTGAGTGGTGAAATTGTAGACCTACCACTTTTACTTCACTACTCACGGCTTACCACGTGAGTAAGTTGTAGCAAAGGCTGTAGTTCCAATATTTTCCTATAAAAAAAATTAAATTGAGATAAGTTCTAAAAAAAAAGTAAAAGATTTTGTTTTTTTTTTGTTTGAGAAGAATAAATAAATGACTTGAGATAAGCGAAAGAAAGAAAGTTCAAAATGGTAGTATTCACTATTCAGCACAAACCGTGGTATTTGGACTGTAGTAGTCACCACAAAGTGGCTGAAGTGAAAATGCAGGAAGGAAAGTTGCTTTTCAACTTCGCATGTGACTGACTTTCTCTTCTCTCCAATGGCAACGAAATAAACAGAAAAATCCCTAAAACTCGCACACACTTGCTTCTGAAAACACAACTAGTTTCATTCACACAGAAATCAAAACCCTAAAAACTTGGAAATGCTATTTGATTAGCTGAGCCAAGCCAACCTCAACTCTTCTCCTATGGCCTCCCTTCGTAGGCTTTACCCTCTCTGCTCTTCCTCCATTAACGTATTTCTCTCTCTCTTGCTCTCTTTTTCATAGCTTTGGATCTTGTTTGTTTTGTGGCATTCTCACAATTACTTCCTTTTTGTGCAGAGAACGTTATTTTCAGCTTCTGAAGCTCGTGAAGGTTTTTTTGCTTCCCATCTATTTTCATTTGAATATTTAGATTCATTAGTCTTTGCTAAAAAAAAAGTGATTAAAATTAGCACATAATTGCGTTTTTATATCCTGAACTGATTTACATTAGAAAAAACATATATTTTTGCTTAAGAAGTGCATATAGTATGTATGTGTGTATTTGTATATCATATGATCATTATGTAATGTTTTACTGGAAAACATTTTCCTGAAAATTGATTTGTTTTCCTTTGTTTGGTTGTGACCTTGAAAATGAGCTACAAAGCATTTGCAGTGGTTTTTTTTTTTTTTTTTGCCGAAACAAACGGAGAAATGTGTAGAATTACTCTCAATTTGATATTTTTGGTATTTGCAGTTGATTACATTAAATTTACGCAATTATTTATATCTTTGTGCAAGTCTTGTTCACTACTGTTCATTTTCCTATAGACAGGTTTTATTTCTTTTAACGGAATTTGACTTGAACTATACTTGAATTAAGGGTTTGGAGGAAGCTTTTTTCGGGGCTATAGTGTGATTGCTTCGTCGGAGCAAACTATACTGAGACCAGATGATGACTGTGGGCAAGTTGCGGCAGATAGTTTCATAACTGATGATGAGATTAGGAAGATTCGGCATGAGTTTGATGCTGCGAGACAGTGCTTTCACAAGGTTCCCAAGGTGCTGAAGGGAATGCCTAAGATGAATCCAAAAGGTCTGTTATGCTTCTGTTTTGACTTTAAGTTTGATTTGATACATCGTTTGTCGTATTGATGATTTGTAATTTATTTTGGAATTAGGAATTTATGTAAATAAGAACTTAAGATTGGACAACATACAAGTTTATGGTTTCGACTATGACTACACATTGGCACATTACTCTGCCAATTTGCAGAGTTTGATTTATGATCTTGCAAAGGAGCACATGGTTAATGAGGTTAGGTTTATCCTATTGAGGTGATGTTATTATATTTTATTGGGTATGTTGTTTATAGAACTATTTTTTTTATTGCTTTTGTTTATTGTGGTTCTCAGCTTAGGTATCCTGAAGTATGCATGAAATTCAAATACGATCCAACTTTTCCTATTAGAGGCTTATACTATGATAGGTCAAAAGGATGTCTTTTGAAGTTGGATTTCTTTGGGTCGATTGAGCCGGATGGGTGCTACTTTGGTCGTCGCAAGGTACTTCTCATTAATTATTATGATAAAGATGCTCTTTTCAGTTTTTTTTTTAATAATTTTTTTTTATACTACAATTACAATGCACTTTGCATCTACGTCTCATCTGTCCACCTCTGGTTTGATGGGTAATATAACTAATGACTCAAGCTATTTTTATACGGAGCTTTTAAAAAAATGGGGTTGGAGGGGGGGGGGATCTTCTTGCCTATTTCTTGCGTATCAACCTTTACCATTCTTTTAAGGGTTAACATTCTTATAGTTTCCAGGTAATTCTCTTTCTTTCTCTTCTTTTCTTTTTCTTCTTCACTTTTTTTTTTTTTTTTTTGGTTGGGGGGGGGGGGTTGTTTTTCAAAAACTCTCTTCTATTAGCTTTCCTGTATACATTTTACTTCCATCCTTTACAAAGCTACTTTATTAAAAAAAACAATACAATAATGCACCATGACCTGTCTATGTTTGGTCAGTTTTATTTATAATCAAAACATAGTATTCCTATTGCTAGCTCAATTTATCAAGATTGTAATTGCAGAGTTTGGACATTTAAAAGGTATCAATGAAAAACTCTTTCTTAAATATCTTTCCTTTCCTATGAATGTACAGCTCAGCAGGAAGGAAATAGAAGAGCTATATGGCACGCGGCATATTGGCCGTGATCAAGCCCGTGGGCTTGATGGTTTGATGGATTTCTTCTGCTTTAGTGAGGTTGGTTTCATTATTATATATATTTTTTCTCTACTATGTACCCTGGCTGTAGGAGTTGTGGTAGTCTTTCATGTGTTCAGCATGGACACAGACATGACTCATTGAGCAGTGAACTTCATTCTATGCATGTTAAGTATCTTTGTAACAATTTTCTTCCTGGGTGAGGACATGTTAAGTTTTTAGGTTGATGCATAGGAGACAGTTTTAGTTGATTGAAGCCCTCTTACAATATATATACTGAACTTTTGAAAGCGATTGTTTTCTTATGTTTTTTAGAACAGAAGACCTCATATAGTAACCCAATTATCAATGTATAAAACTGCTTCAATATATCACTTTATTTTAAACTTGTTCTATATATTTTCTTAAATAATATGCTTATTTGAACAAACTTAGAAGCAATTAGTTAGACATGAAGTGCTTTACTTCCTTTCAAGCATTTACTATATTCCTAAACAAATATCTTGCCTGCTTTCTTCCAAAGAAAAGACTTGCAAAGATAAAATTGATGTGTGTATCAGCACAAACTCATGTTTTTTGTCTGTATATGTTCATTATTTTTGTTTTTCTTTGATAGATGCATTGTCTCTGTTATATTCATCTGTGTCCACAGTACATATGGCATGTTTAATCATATCCATGGGTTACATTGTAGGAATTGGGGAACAGCCCTGAAATGTGATATTAATTTATGAACTCTCAGAAACTTACCATTTGTATTTGCTTTGTGCCCAGATTAATATACTATGGTTGTGAAATTTTAAGTTGATTATTTATTTCTTTCATTTACTATGTCTGCTTGTGCATTTATAGTTATGTTCATGTCACTTTCAATGTCATAATGATAAATAAGAATTTACTTTTCTTTTATGATCTATCTATAATTAGTGAGTTTTGTAGCAGACATTCGAGTCAATTTTATGATCTGAATGGTCAAAGGAAAATAAAAAAATTTATTTATTTATAGAAATCAACCTAATACATGAATGTGTCTCTTTAGATTCCATGAAACTTGGGTTATCTGTGACAATCGTGTGATCAGGCCTAATGAAAATAAGTGAGATGGTGACATCTAGTTCAAAGTGTTCACAATGTAGATCACACAAGAGAGAAGTTTGTTTGTTTATCTGAGAGCTCCGGTTAGAGGTTCATACTTAAGATACGGGGTTTTCAGATATAGGTGAGAAATTTGGTTTCTCTTCCCTTAAGGAACAAGAAACAGCTATAAAAACAAGAGAGATGGTGGCATCTAGTTGTCTTTCTTTTTCTTCTTTGTAGTTGACACATATTTCTTGATGTATAGTGGACGGGCATATTTCTACTCAGACTGTTCGCAAAGTGGCTATTTTCGCTTCTCTTTCAACCCCTGAATATTTTGTTTTTGTTGTGAGTTTGCAGGCCTGTCTTATTGCAGATGTTGTGCAACATTTTGTTGATGCTAAGCTGGAATTTGATACCAGTTACATTTATGAAGATGTAAATCGTGCAATTCAGCATGTCCATCGAAGTGGCTTCGCTCACAGGGGAATTCTTGCTGATCCTCATAGATACCTAGTTAAAAATGTGAGTTCTACTGGTTCCTCTCTTTTTTTTTTTTTTTTTCTGACCTACATAATGTGTTTAATTCATGCTGACAATGATGGCTTGATGATACAAGTGAAAGAACCTGTTCTTATTATCAAGACGAGTTTTTTTTTTTTTTTCCTTATATTTGAGACTTTGTACTAGTCTTTGTGTGGATGAAAATTTCAGGGGGAGCTATTACGCTTTCTCAGGATGCTAAGGGATAAGGGAAAGAAACTTTTCTTGCTGACGAATTCTCCATATTACTTTGTGGATGGAGGGATGCGTTTTATGTTGGAGGTAATTTTTCATGGGGAAATCGTATTATAGCCTTTTTTGTATTTTGAAGTTGAGGATTTTATGTTTGTAACTTAGATTCTCACAGAATACTTCTGTTCTGGAGTTTATTTTTGTAGTTGTTGATTACATAACTTGTGAAATGGTTAGAGAACGCTAAAGAGGATGTTACAAAGTTTTATTTATGTTTTAGTTGAAAACAATTAAATATACAAAGCATATGGATTGTTTTCAAGGATAGGAATTTAACGCATACTCTCTCTCCTGATGCATATTTGCGTAAATATAATTGGTGTTATTGTTGTTTTGTTAGGATTCTTTAGGTTACAAAGACTCCTGGAGGGAACTTTTTGATGTTGTGATTGCTAAAGCGAAAAAGCCGGAGTTTTATACATCTGAACATCCATTCCGGTTTGTATATTCAATTTCTAAGCTCTTTTTTGTTTTTGTTTTTAAAACCTCTTTTTAGATTCTTGAGAATAAGATAGAAATCTGTGTTCATTGTTCTATTTTTTTCTTCAATTTTCTCTTTTAATTTTTTTTTCTAGAAAAAAATACAAATTAATTTCGTGAAAATGTTCTTGATCGTGCAAATAATTTCATGGGGCTTTCTATCAAATTTTCTGTTGGGATAATTAGGAGGAGTAAGATTGATGTGGTTTATGAGGTTACTTGGATGCCCTTTATATATCAAAAACACATATGGTGGATGTGGGACAGTCAGTGTGAACCTTTATGGCAAGGTTTATGCTATGCTACTATTCTGAAAAAGAAAATGCTTTTGGGGGGAAAAAAAGCGCTTCCAGAAACAGACTGGAAATTTGTTCCCGATAAGTGCAACGACTTGATTTGTCCTTGCTGCAAAAAAGTGTGAATTCATTTACTTTTCTAGCTTATGACTTCAGCTATGCTTTTTGTTTCCAGACTAATGATAATTGATATGTATATAAAACCCTGATTTGTTTTCTATTTTGATAATTTCAACTATTTATTTTTTAAGCATCTTTCATTTTTTTTTGTTTTTCTTTTTCCCTTTCATGTCCTTTTTGGACTCGAATTTTATGTTTTTATCTCCTTAACAATGCACTGAAGGCTAAACTAATATCTTGTTTGGTGATCTGTCATGCTCTGTCTTTTATCTTCCATGCAGTTGTTATGACACAGAAAAGGACACTTTAGCTTACACTAAGGTAGATGCTTTTCTTCCAAATAAAATTTACTACCATGGATGCCTAAAATCTTTCCTCCAAATAACCAAGTGGAATGGCCCAGAGGTATGTCATATTTCATGATTTATTTTGTTAACCGGTTTAAATTTATTTTATTTTTTGATGCCTGTCATACAAGTTGAAACTTGAGCAGCTTTAATTGCTGAGTTGAAACTTGAACAGCTTTAATTTCTGAGGCAAACCTATGCTTTTCTCTGGAACAGGTTGAGCACTGAGCCCCTGTTTTTTTGTTCCCTTTTTTAGGTTATATATTTTGGGGATCACCTATTTAGCGATCTGAGAGGACCCTCAAAGGCTGGCTGGCGCACTGCTGCCATCATCCATGAGCTAGAAGTATGTATTTTTTCTTTGTTTTTTGATAAATAAGAACTAGAAGTACGTATTTAGCTAGACATTTTTGAACTTGTCTCTTAAATGCTTTTAGAAAATTTTCTGGACTTAAAATATATCTAAAATGTAGAACATTCACATAAGTTGGAGAATTTACTGACTTGATCACTCAAATTTGGATTGTAAGAATTTAATTGAGGCTGACTCAAATCTACAGGGCAGAGTAGTTTATTTAACCCTTTACTTTTATTATCACTTTCCTTTATTCCTGCTTTCTATGTTTTAAAGTTGCTATTGTTTGTGCAATGTGGTAAGTTCATGAATCCCCCCCCCCCCCCCCCTTTTTTTTATCCTGCTTGCTAGTTGCTACCACACGTCATTTTTTGTTTTAATTGTTAAGTTCCACATGCATCTAGTAGGTCTTGAACCCATAGCCATACCTTCCATCCCATTATTATAGGAGGAAGCGCCATTCCCTGCAGCACACATCATGCCAAAACCGAATTCTACTACCACCCCGAACCTTGAAGATGATAAAAACTGAATCTATATCAGCCCATTCAAATACTACTCGAAAGGCTGCAACCATGAGGGCTGTGGACTGTTTATGATGTCCATTGATCTCATGTATCTTCGTATTTTACCTCCATATTTTACACCTACAAAATGCCTACTGAAGTGATCCCCTCACCATAATGCCATAAGCCATTTTCTCAAATAAGCATGATTGAAAGTGCTTAGTTTTTTCACTGCTAGTCCTCCATTTTTGATAGGGGAACACACTGTATCCTAATCCACTAAATGAAGCTTAAATTCTTCATCTTCCCCACCCCAGAAGAAATTCCTTTGGAGTTTCTCAAGCCTGTTTGCCATGAGTAGGAATAGTAAGTAAAGAAAGAGAAAGTGGGTAGGTAAGTAGGTAGAGTACTCTTAAGGAGAAAAATACTTCCACCTGTATAAATTATTCCATCCTACTAGTCTCCTTTCCTACCTTTCTAAAACTGAATTCACCCTGCACTAGCCTCAAAAGAAGCTCCCAAAAGCATTCCTAGGAATTTCATAGGCAGCGATCCCAACTTACAATACAACAAAACAGCAACTCCTCTAGCTCTTCAAGCTCCTATAAGTATAAAAAAGGCTGTAGGTTTTGGTGTCTGACATTGATATGAAGTGCCTGGATGAGGAAAAATGGCAAAATGTGTCTTTGTTACACAGACGGCATTTTGCATTGCCAATGAGTTTTGGTTCAAATCGCACTTCCTCCTCCAATAAAAATAGGTGGAGGGTGAGGTATGCGTGTGTAACTTTCGAATAACAAAAATAAAAAATAAAAAATGCTGACATTTTGCATTATGATAGTTGAAGATAGTCTTTACAAAGTGGTTCATTCAGAATTCTACAAAGTTTGATGGTGAATGGGAATGCATGATTAAGGAAAAAAAAGATACAATAAATATTGGTTGTTTACAAATTGACTCTTGAGCATTGATGCAAACTTATAAATTCCAAGAGATATAGATTAGCCATCCTGAATACATTTTTGATTGGGGGGTTGGGGGTGGGGAAGGGCATTACAATCATGTTTTGGTTACATTACATTGTTAGTCAGATTGGAGCAGTTGAAGTGCTACTCTAAAGTCTATTGTAATATGGTTAGATATCTGAACATACTGTAAATTGTATTTATGTTGGGTGTCATTTTATTCCTCATATACATATATTATTATTATTTTTAAATAAAAACTCTCTGAGGCTGTTTTGCTAATAAATGCAGAGTGAAATACACATACAAAATGAGGATAGCTATCGTTTTGAACAGGTATATTCTGCACATGATTCATCTTTCTTGGAATTTTGTTGGTCTTATACTTTTGTTTTCTGATCACTAGGTTGTTAAAGGTTCATGCATCTGAACCTTAAGCTGTTTAGGTTGCAAATTTGTTTAGTTGAATAGGGTTCCATTTTAGATTGCTTATATCTGTTGATTAGTTGTTTTGAGGCAAAAAAATAGTGAAGAATTCTTCTAATTCCATATCTTCTTACCCCCATCCAGAACAATAAATCAAAATTTGTTGTAAAAATTATTTCAATATATTTTTTAGGCTAAAATTTGTTGAAGTATATAACTTTTTGATAATTTGGATTATAAATTGGATACTACAACAACAAAGCCTTGGTCTCAAAACTCTGGGGCTGGCTATAGGTTCTTAATAGACTAAGTAAGGTTAGTCACATGTATTATTCTTGGCCTTGTATCCATCCAAATCATACCATATTTTGCTTCTTTAATTAATACGTCATTTTTTTTACTGCTTTTACTAGTGTTATTTTAGGTCTTTCCTTACCTCTTTTCATTCATTTGACTTGAATTGAATCACTTTTCCTCTCAAGTGCATTAATTGGTCTCATTTCCACATGACCAAACCATCTCAAACGACTCTCCCCTATCTTTTCTTTACTCCTATTTTCATTGCTAGGAGCCACCCCCAACTTTAAATGAATTTCTTCATTTCATATTCTATCCTTATATTTGTACTTATCCATCTTAACAATTTATTTCAACTATGCTCATTTTATGTACATGTTACTTCTTTACATCCCAATATCCAGTGCCATATAGCATAGCTAGTCTTATAGTCATCTTGTAAACCTTTCCTTTTAACTTAATGGGTATTCTATGATCTTGCAATTTTCCTGATTCGCTTCTCCACTTCATCCACCTTAATCTTTCCTATAATTCACATTCTCTTTGATCTCTCCATCCTTATGAATTATTGATCCAACATATCGTAAAAACTCACTTTGGTATCTCTAGACTATCTATAATTCTAGTATTTTTGTTTGTCCTTGTATGGTACTTATACTCGACGAACTTTGTTTTAAGCCTTTTGATTCTAAAACTTCCTCCAAATTTTCAACTTGATGTTAACTTTCATGTCTAATTTCATCCACTAAAATTGTATTGTCTACAAAAAAAGATGCACTAAAGGGATTTCATCTTGAATTAGTCTAGTGGCCATAACTAGTTCAAAGAGATATGAACTTATCATTGATGCAAATCAATTGTGATAAGAAACTCACCCGTGATGCCTCTACTTGTTCTCACATTAGTTACAGTTTTGTCATGATATTTGTGTCACCTTAATATATTAATAAGAATTTTTTTTTTTCCTTTCTAAGACTGAAACCTCTCTAGTTTAGGTAATTTACCATATGCTTTCTCTAGACCAAGAAAAACCATATGGAAATCTTCACGGGCTTAACTATATTCTTCCATTAGGAATCTAAGTAAGATATTGCTTCCATGATAGACCTCCTTGGCATAAAACCAATTTAATTATCCAATATTTTTGTTTCGTATCTTAACCTATGTTCAATCACTTTCTCTTAGAGGTTCATGATGTGACACATAAAGCTTAATACCGTGGGAATTTGTATAGTTTTGAATATCTCTTTTGTTTTTGTATATAATTTATATAGGTATTAAATTACTAGTTCTACGCTTGACAATTTGTTATCAATTAAGCTTGTAATGAAAAGGTTTGTCAAACATCCTAAGCCCGTGTCACTGAAAGCAGTTCCAAGCTTCAATGGGGATTTCATCACTTCTCATGACTTTTTTCGTTTCATCCTCTTTAATGCATCATTTACCTTGGTCATCTTAATTCTTTGAATAAATCAACAGTTTTTACTATCAATTGGATTACTTACTCTACTCCAATTTCTTGTATGGCTTCCATTAAAGTTTATCAGAATAACTCTTCCATCTCTCTTTAAGTCTTCCCTTCCTTTACAATCTTTGATCTTTTTCTGTAATGCACTTGACACATTTCATGTTTTTTGTTTTCATTTCTCTTGTCTTAGCAAGTTTATAGTATTCTTTTCTCCATCCCTCATCCCCAATTTTCTATATAACTCATCATAATCCTTAAATCCAAATGTTTGGAAATATTGCAACTTGGGATAAAGTTGGAACGGACAAATAAATTTGTTGTTTCAGTTTGTGAATCTATATGGTGCAAACCTATGTTTCTAATAGAAGGAAAAACCATTTATTCATATGAACAAACAGTGAAATCCTAAAATTTATGAAAACAAAAGAAGAAAAAAGAAAAACTAAATTGCTAAAAGAAAATTGGGGTTATTCTTATTTGAATTAATGTTCTAATAACCCTTGACAATGATTTACCATCAGTACTTTATGATTGATCAAGCCTAGTCAAGAATAAAGTTTTCGGGCTGATTGTTCAAAATTATATCAAGCAGACAATTAAAATCTCATCATGTCAGCATCAAAATTGATTGGCACCTAATGCATCATGGGATCTTGTCTGTAGATTAATTCTATTGAGCTTTAGGTTGATCAAACATTTCAACTACATACTTTTGGATGAATGATTAAAACGATACATGACATTCATCATATGTAGGGTAGGATTTTGATCAGAAGTTAAAATTTATTTCATATAAAACATTTAATGGAGCATTGGGCCCTCAATCACCCCCCACCCACCCACACACTGTCTCGTTTTGGTTGTTGACATGCTACTTGTATATTAGGGAGAGTTTTCAAGTGGTTCTACAACTTGTTTATTTACTGGATTGGTTCACTTTTAGTTTGTTTCAGATTTTAAAGTTTACAGTTGGCTTTGGTTTTTAGCTTGCCAACTGATGAATCCATGAAAGTCATTAAAGTTCTTCAATTGTTTCTTTGCCTGATATGACTTGAACCATACACTTAATTCGTTATTAAAAAAAAATAGTGACAGATGAATTCTTTGGTAATAGATGAAAAACTTCAGAGCACTGTTTTCTTTTCTGCTTTTTAAAGCTTTCAAATCTTTGTCTTACTTCTGTTCCTTTTCTCTGGACACAGGCAAAATTTCATATAACCCAGGAACTTTTGGGTAAATTGCATTCCACTGTAGCTCAAAGTCAGAGATGTGAAGCGTACAAGTCACTTTTTGAAGAGCTTAATAAAGAGCGGCAAAATGCACGCAGCATGATGAAGAGAATGTTCAACAGATCTTTTGGAGCTACTTTCCTCACTGACACTGGCCAAGAATCTGCTTTTGCCTATCACATTCATCAATATGCAGATGTGTATACCAGCAAGCCAGAGAACTTCTTATTTTATCCTCCTGAAGCATGGCTTCAATCACCCTTTGATATAAAGATCATGCCACATCATGTGAAGGTATGATATGGCTTTTCTTAGAAGTTTTCGTTCTCCCCTTATTCCTTTTTACATATTCATGTTCTGTGCTTCATGCTAATGGTTGCTAGTAATAATGAGTACATCTGGTTCCCACTATCAGTCTTTGTGGACAAGGCATGTGGTATCTCTTACCCTTCATATGGGGGAGTTTGCTCATAGATTCGAAACTGACAATATTCGGAATGAGTTTATTTATGCTAAAATCTATTAACAAGTGTAGTTGAATTTTAAGCTGCTACCAATGAGCTATAGCTCAACTGGCACTTCCTTACTTTATAATAATTGGTTGGAAAGTGAGGTCTTGGGTTTGGGACCCATTGGGTGCATGCATAAGTTACCAACTAAAAAAAAAGGTTCTCATTGTAAGAAGCTAATAACTTATTAGCACATCATAGCCAAGTTTCCAACCTATTGACATGATGGTCCAAACAGAGTTGCAACATTATTTTTCCTTCTCTATGTCCGTGAACTGTGTCTATCTCATTTCAGAGAATGTGTGCTCTGTTTAAGTTAAATGTGGATGCTTGGCTTTGCATTGTGTGACTTAAAACATGTGGTTTATAGAATTTCCCTTGAATGGTGGAGCCATTAAACAGGGTTTGGTTTCAAACATGCTCAAACATGCCCTATAAACTTGGAACTCTTTGTTTGGTTGACCCGGCTTGAAGAAAAGAATTTGGGTTTTTGTGATTTTCATCCAGGCATGGATTCAAGTTGCTAAGATGGTCTATTTTATGTGTATTATTTTCCTCCTACATTCTCTCAATAGCTCCCTTCACATGTTCCTTTTGCTTTCAGGTTCCATCAACCTTGTTTGAAAATTGATAGATCCATAAACAAATATGAATAGGGCAATTCACCAATTTTTGGAAATTTGTTCGTCGTCAGAGATGGCAACTAAAGTTGATTGATTCATTGAGGATTCCGCTATGAGGAGGGCAATGCTAATACACTTTTGTTCCATAATGGAAGGGAATAAATGGACACAAATATAAGTGTTATGCATCGTCTTTTATTCTTTAAATGATTCTGATGTCACGAAACATTCTCATATATATGAGCATGAATATAATTGTTTGAATAGAAATGAATATATCTGGGATCTTCTACTTCTACTCAGCCAAAGAACAGAAAAGAAAAATGGCTCTCTCTCCTCTTTGAATGTTAAGCTAATGTTACCTCAAAAGTTTTGAAAGAGATTGTGAATTTTTAATTTTTTTTTTTTTTTATGAGTAGATTTCTTGTTTTTTGGTTTTTATTTTTTGTTAGCAATATCAGCGTGACTTTCAAAAATAATCCCGTTGCTGCAAATGTGTAACATAATACATAAGGTTGTTCCGTACGTGATCACTTATAATGGTACGGGTCAAATCTCCAACATTTATGGGTTTTTCATCAACAGTAGGTTGCCAACTCTCCTAACAATATGAATAAATAAATAAATAACAGCCACCAGAACTGATCTCTCTCCTTCAGCTCAGCCGTTTGGTTATTGGTAACCGTAACACACCCTAATACAAAGTCATTTCGGGCAAACTTTGAAACGTCTTCTCTCTATTTCTTCCTTTAGGGGTTTTCTAACTAATCAAAAATAGTTTGAATCCTGCAAAGGGTGGAAACTTTCTACTCTTTGCCACTTGGTGGATTGTTAATGTTCCCTTCCTGTGTAACTTCCACCTATTAATAAGCTGTTTTTTGTTTCCTTGTAGAGCCTTCCCAAGTTCTATGTATGAGGTTTTTTATTTTTTATTTATTTTTATTTGTTTGTTTACAGTTTTTAAAAGTTTGTTTTTGGTATAACTGTAGTTCTTTCAACTTTTGACAAATTAAAAAAAAAAAAAATTCTATAAATAAGTTTTCATTAATAAGATAATCCACACGTACACTTACAATAGTCAATTTTTAACAAATTAAAATTTTTTTTTCTATAAATAGGTTTTCAATAGTAAGACAATCCACATGCACACTTATAATAGTTGAACTGATATAATTAGTTTCATGTGATACCAATTACAACTTATTACTTTAATTAATTTGAAGATTGAATCAATAGTCAGTTTGTGCTTGAACGGCAGTTAAGGTACTTTAAATTTGTTATAGCGCTACCATTTCATAATATTTATGGTTTGGAAAAGCTAGTTTTGAGATATCTAAAGGTCATCAATTATTTTTTTATGACCAAGTAATCTAGCCTTTGACCCTGTCTAGTGCCACATCTATGGAAAAAGAAAATTAAGTAAAACTATAACTCTTTTTTTAGTTTTCCTTTCTTCTTTGTTTTACCATTTGCTTCGTGTCCCACATTGTTTAAGTAATAAATATTTCATCCATTCAACATAAGCATCAAATCTCTTATAAGATGTATGTCCCACATATAATGCACAAGGTATCTTTTTTGTTTAAAAGCCTTTATATATAGAGAGAAGGAAGAGACCTTACCTAATACATTTCATACTTCAAAAAATTGGGCCACATATAAAAAACCATTATTGCCTATGGGCCATTATAATAGCTGTTCATTTATTTATATATTTTTGTGATTCATTAATTGAACTTAAGCCGAAGTCCAATTATATAGTATTGATACATGAAGCAATTGGGTGCCCGTCACGCCATATCAAAGACCATTTGTTTACTTGCCAAACCCCCAACTGTTTCTCCTCTATAAACCACTTGCACTTTACCTACTTAATAAATTGGCGCTTTCACCCAAAAACTCCAAAAAGTTGCGTGTTGCTTTCTTTTTATAGACCTTTTCTATACTAAACTGTCACGATTAAAATGACACAACACACTCTTGGCACATGCATGCAGAGAGGCTCAGGAAACATATAATTTTAATATTTACAATTTTACATAGTGCATATACTAAACTGAAATTATAATAAGTTTTATTAGAAAATATAAGTTTCACATCATCACATGGAAAAGCCAAAAAAGGGTCTGTCCAGCACACAAGAGAAGAGGGTGAGTAGCTGAGAACGTGTCACAAATAGTTCACCAACCTGTCATCTTTTAGTATTTATTAGTACCCATCTCACCCTTCATATTTTTTCTCAGGACTCCAACGACAAAGAAGAATGAAAGAAAAAGAAGCAAAAATAGCAAGAATGGATCACGAAAAGACCAGAATTTGTGTTCTTGATGCTTCAAACTATGTGGGTTTTTGGATTCTCAAAGGATTGTTGAGTAGAGGGTATGAAGTTCATGCAGCTATCCAAAAGCATGGCAAGTTCTCCCCTCTTTTGGTTTGATATCTTTTTGAGGAGGTTTAGTTTTTGATAATATATGAATTATGAGCATAATATATATGAATTTGGGTTTGTTGCAGGGGATCAGAGTCAGACAGAGATAGAGAATAAAATTAGGGAGATGGAAAAAATAGAGGAGAGACTGGTGGTATTTTCTGTAGATGTTTTGGATTACCATAGCATTCTTGTAGCTTTGAAGGGCTGCTCTGCTTTGTTCTGCTGTTTAGACAGTTCAGATGGATATGATGTAAGTGTATTTATTTATTGTTCCTTTTCAAATATTATGATGATATGATGTGCCTTAATTGTAAAGAGAAGAAAGCAAAATTAACCCATCTGTCAATTATTATGCTCTTAGCTTTTATATTAGTGGTAGTAGTAAATAAGTTTTATTTATGGTTTGGGCAGGATAAAATTGTGGATTTGGAGGTGAGAGGAGCAATTAATGTAGTGGAAGCGTGTGCACAAACAGAGAGTATTGAGAAGATTGTGTTTACTTCTTGTTTGACTGCAGCAATTTGGAGGGAGAACATTTGTGCAGAGAAGGATGTTGATGAGAGGTCATGGAGTGATCAAGAATTTTGCAGAAAATTGAAGGTTTGGGACCCGAATATAGATAATCTTTTTTAATTACCAAAACAAGGGCAAGATTATATGTTTTCAATAATTTTAGAATCACAAAGTAATTTTTTACATGCGAAAAAAGCAATTAAAATCTATTTTTCAATTGTTTTTCTTTCATGTGTTTAAAGGTGTTTACTACAAATTTTTTCCCACAAAATGATTTTCAATTATTTAAAGTGAAATTGTTAGAGTAGATAATAAATATTAGGTATCAAGGGCCTGGTTAGTAATGATATTTTAGTAATGATGTTTAAGTTTTTTTTTTGAAAATATGGGTAGGTTGAAAGTTTTATGAAAATACACATTATATTATTTAAATAATGAAAATTGTTTTTAAATATCCTACAAATGACTCCTTAATTTTTTTAAATATTGATATTTTTTTTGGGTAGTAATTGAAATTCTGAGTGGGGTGTGGAACTGGGACCCTTTTGTATTGTTGCCAAGTGCAGATTCTAGAAGAGACATTGCCAAATGCACTTTGAGTTTTTCCAAATGACCTTGATTTTGTCAAACCTCAAAAAAAGCATTTTCCCTGAAAAGTAGTTTCCTATCTTCTGTAAGTGGTCCCAATATGTTTTCTGCACAGGAGAAGAGAGATGAAAAAGGAAAAATGAAGTGCATTTGGTCCAAAATACATAGTTTCAAAAAACAAAAAAAAGTAGTATCAACACTCAACAACAACAGGACCTTGTTGAGACACAGGTAAAATACTGTATGTTACTGTATGTCTCAACAAGGTCCTTGATTAAACAACCAATTTACCCAAACGAAACCTTGATGCCAACACCAAATCAAGATTTTTTATTTATTTATTTAAATTCTTGTTTATTTATGTTATAAAAGTTCATTCTTGTAGGAAAATCTTATTTGAGCTTCATATTATGGGCTTGCCCTCTATTCTGACTACTTTTAAGTTAGTTAGTTATTTATTTATTTATTTTTATATATACACAAATTTGTAAACTTTACTTTACTAATTATATTTTAGTCTAAGCTTATTTTTTCAATAAAATAAATCAATAAAAATAAGTTATACCAAACCCACTCTTAATTTTTAACTTAATAATGATCGCCTTATATATATTTCATTATTTTGTTCTATTTTCCTGTTTTTTGTGTAAAAGAATTTCTATTTCTTGGAAATCCTTATCGTGACGTTGGTGCATGCATTGTCTCCACTGTCCCCGTACATTAACCGCAATTATATTTTAAGGGAAAAAAGTAGAAAGGATGGGCCAATAGGATATCTAGAATGATTACTTTATTTTATATGCTTTGTTTTATGTACAGGTGTCTTTTTCTTAGAGAAAAGGATACGTACAAAGCTAGCTAACCATGTCAATAATTTTGGAATCATCTTATATGTAGTTTATATATTGCTTAGGACAAATAATAATAATAATAATAATAATAATAATAATAATAATAACCAAAACTTTGAATCTCAAATTCATGACCAATTAACTTTTTAGATTTTCCCTATCGTTTTAACCAAAAAAAAGAAAGAATTGCCAAAAGTCTTGAATTCAACTGGTTTTTATTTCTGGAGATTTTACTTAAGTAATTAATGTAATAAATAAGAACAACACTTAACTCAAAACTTTAAACATACAAATTTGGCCTCTTTCATGTTATATTAACAACTTATACTCATTCCCATTAAAAAAAAAAAAAAAACTTATACTCATGATAACAAAAAAAAATTATTATTATTACTATTATTATTGACTTCACTTATACATCTATACCTAACAAAAACATTTGTCATGAACTCCCTAGTGCTAATTACCATTTACATTAGGTTTTGTTTTGATTGAGTTTATCTTCACATCAAAAGAGAATGTAAATTTTTTTTAAAAAAACATTCTTCTCTTTAAGTTACAAATATATTTTTACACAACTAAAAATGTGGGGAAAAAAAAAAAAAAAATCAGGTTGGCTTTATTGGTGCTAGTGGGGGGCTACGACGGGGATGGCGGTACTCTAAAATTAGTGGACAGTACGACTTTTTTGTACGAGTTGAATGATTATTCACTATTCATAGTCATGTGTTGGTCTTGGTCACACGCCATTATTGCTCAAATGTGATGGGACAAATAATGGTAGTGGCAATTTTTGCTAGGGGTTAATCAAAGGGGGGTACTTTTCCTTTTAGAAGTTATTGACTTATTGTATCGCATTCACCAACAATATGATTCTATATTTCTTCTTCTACTCATTGCAGAGATGTAATTAAGTGGTGCTGATGCATTACAGCATTAGCAAATATTCGTTTTTCATTTTTCTAAATTATTAATATATTTATGTTTTAATTCAGAAGCAAGGAAAAACATACTATTATGGACTAAGTTTATATTAATAAGTTACTGGTGATTCTTTGATAAATTATCACGTATTCTAAAAGTTTGAGCTGATAAAAAAAAAGCAATGAATTTAATCACATATATTTTACATTTAGCATTTCAAATGAGTGTTTAAAAAATTATTTTGGAAAAATGTTTAAAATTTCACTTTAGCATCCATAATTGCAAAACCTTTACTAATTTTCTTTTTTTATTTTGGCTCTTCCTCCTACAAATTACAGCTGTGGTATGCCCTGGCAAAGACACTCTCAGAGCAGGCAGCTTGGGCTCTAGCCATGGATCGCATGGTCAACATGGTTTCCATAAATGCTGGACTAGTTCTTGGACCTGGTGTCACTCAACAGAATTCTAGGTCAACATTGTCATATCTTCAAGGTAGACATGTTCTATGTTGCAACATTATTCATTTTGTTACATGAGAGCAAAAACAAAGTTTCACTTTGAGATTATTTTCAAACAGGTGCTGCACAAATGTATGAAAATGGAGTGCTGGCATTTGTTGATGTGAATTTTCTAGTCGATGTTCATATTCGAGCCTTTGAGGATCGGTCCACATGTGGGCGGTATTTCTGCTTTAATCAGATAGTCAATACTGAGGAAGAAGCTATTAAACTTGCACAAAGCTTAAGCCCTTTAATATCCTTACCAGCTAGGTAAGATTTAGTAATTAGTAGTTTGTTTTTATGTACAAGAAGGATAAAGAATGATGCAAGTGAGCTGAATTTAATGCTTTGTTATGCACAGGTATGAATGCCAAGGAAGTGAGGTTTTTGCTGAGAGGTTGAGGACCAAGAAGTTAAACAAGCTTGTGGAGGGCACTGCATGTTAGTGAAAGAAGGTAGTCTTATTTGTAGCTATTCCATTAGTAATGGAACAAGCAGGGTCTTCAAATTTCTAATTTCTTGTTATTATGAGTGGATGTATATAATTTTTTTTGTTGTTCAATCGTCAATGAAATTTTATCTGCTTTTTAGTTTTGGTGGATGGAAGTTGGTCTCTTAAAATGCGAGAGAATGTTGTGTTCTCATAGTCATACTCAGAAGGATCCTTTTTTTTTTTTTAAATGCAGTAATCATTTCATCTCTTGGATTTTATCGGTTCCATAAGGTTGGATTAGGTTACTAACTCCACCATAGAGTTCTTATAATCTCATCTATCTAATGAGTAATGAGTGTATTTATATTTTTTTAACGTCAGTAGCAATTAAACAAGCATTAATTATTACCATTTTGGTATATTTAAATTATTGATGATATATCAAAATCTGATATACTTGATTAAAAATTGATGGATAAGAATTTAAAAATTGGCTTAAGAACCGTAGATCACAATACTAATCCCAAAATTCCCACAAAAAAAAAAATCCCATAGGGTTGATCCTCATGGTTTTCTTCTGGTGGCATATGGGGCCCTTTGCCACCCTCGCACACAATAACAAGAAAATGATCAGGGCTGAATGGCGAGATACATGTAGACTCTTCTCCTTGTTTAGTGTCAGCTACGTATGCATCCCCAAGTTTTCACACCCGACAGTATTTTGGACATTTCTCAAGCAATTTTCCATCCAAAATAACCTCCCTCAGCTTTTGATGGGTAATTTGACTAATTTCAACTATTATAGGGTAATTAGTCGCAAACCCACGTTATTGATGAGTAATTTGACTAATTTCAACTATTATATGATAACTAGTCGTAAACCCATGCTATGCACCCTAAAAATTGTAAGATATTTTGTAAATAATGTAATATACAGCTAAAATTTGTTTCTAATGCTTCTTACAAATGATTCATCTTCTATATGTCTTAAATGGCTTAAAGATAAAACATATATAAGTAAATCCATTACTTATATTAGAAAAAAAAAAAGACTTAGACAAATGTTATTCTATTAAGAACCTACTAACATTAGGTTGAAAATATGACATAATTGTCAATGAAGCAGCTCTTTTTTCTATACGAACCTCTCCACTCTAAGCATTACCAAACTAGATGAAATAAACTGAAATAAACCAAATTGGACCAAACTGGACGAAATGACCGAAGTGGAGCAAAGGGAATGGATTGAACTAGGTCACATTGGACTGAATGGATAGAAGTAGACTGAAGTGGAGCAAATGAGAAATACTAGGCTGATGTGGCTTAACATGAATGTAACAATAATAAAAATTACGGTTCAGCTTTTAGATATATATATATATATATATAATGACAAATTAGTAGTGCCCATTTCACTTAAGAGGGCCTCGTTCTTTTTTCTGTTTCTTCACATACTTTCTAACATTCCTAGCAGGACCTTGAAATTAATTTCTTAAGCAGGTAACATCTGCCTAAATGGCACTAGTATAAAATATATTTTGAGTAAAAAGTTTTAAGGTTTGAAAGAAATGACAGAAGGATAAGACATTACATTTGTGAGATTTATAACTAACCCCTTAAGTGAAGGTTTGACATGATAAAATCATACTCAAAACTTCATTATTTTTGATAATATGGTTAAAAGTAATTAAGATTAATATACACATGTCAAGAACTGCTGTACTGTTTTACGACTACTGCCTGTACCAGCACAATGGCACCACCAAAAAGAAAATTTAAGGTCATTAATCAGCCTTCTTTTCTTCTTCTTGATGCTATCTCTAAGGCCCAAGCTTTGCCCAATTCAGTTTGAAACTTTCCTACAGAGGTTAGGGAGCCTTGGTTAGATATGGTTGATAATGCAGACAGATAAAGAGTGCAACTAAAATAGCTTCCACTGCCAATGTCATCATTGGAAAATAAATATACTTCCGCGACAAATGATACACAAATTCATTCTCCTTTTTAGTTGTGGCATCACTTTCTACAGAGTAAGTAAATATGTAAGCTTCATTCTTTTCTAGTGAAGAGAACTATCATCCAAGAAAATTCAAAAGAAGCCAGTTAGCATGGCTTTCTTGATTTCTTAAACCTCTTCCGCTTAAAAAACAATAAAAAAATAATATTCCGTAGAGCCAAAAGGAAGCTAATTAGCATATTTTTTGAGAAGTGCTAATTAGAATCGATATATATCAGATAAGTTTGCATGGATAGAATGACTATGCAATTAGTATTGTAATTATCTTCTTGAGAAAAGGAAGAGGAAGAAGAAGAAGAAGGAAGGCCACCTAAAATTGATCAGTATCCACCTACCACTACCCAATACAGTGTCATCATAATCCAAATACAATCTTACCCAAAATCAATGGAAATCAAACCAATATAAACTCAAACTCATCCCAAACCAAACTAAAAATCAACTCAAAACAAAATCAATTCAAAACAAAACCCAATAGAAAACCCATTAAAAAAAAAAACCAAATAAATCCAAAGCTCAAATGTAACAATACATTCAAAAAAACAAGTGGTTATGCTATAAAATAGACAGAAAATTTAGATGGATTGATGTGAATGAACTTTGAAGACATACCTCAAATATAACGGTCCATTAGACACATCATGACTTTGTTAAACTTATTTAGAAATAAAAGCGATTACTTTTAAGTTTTTTATGAATTAAAAACAATCACTTTAATGGTCTGTTTGGGACAACTTGAAAATTTCAACTTATTTACAATTTTAACTTATTTTTGTTACCGTTCATGTGTCCCACTGTACTTCTTGGTATTATTCATGGGTTCTACTGTACTATTCAGCTAACTTTTACATTTATTTATAGTATTTTCAGCAAAATTTTTTCAGTTTCAGCTAAATATATAAGTTGTTCCAAAATGAACATTGAGTTTGTTTGAAAACAACTTATTTAGCCGAAACTGAAAACTTTTTGCTGAAAGTACTATAGATAAAACTAAAAAGTAGTTGAAATAGTACAGTGGAACCTATGAATAGTATCAAAAAGTGCAATAGTGTCCATGAATAGTAGCAAAAATAAGCTGAATAGTAAAAAAAAATTGTCTTCTTAAGCTAATGGCAAACACAACTTAAGGCAAAGATTATTTTTGCCAATTTAGTGTCTCTTTGGCAAAAATTATTTTTGCCAATTTATTTTATTAGCTTATTTTTGCTAATATTCATACGTCCTATTACACTTTTTAGTACTATTCATGAGTCTAACTGTACTTTTCAGTTAATTTTTATCTTTATTTACAATATTTTTAGTAAAAAATTTTCAGTTTCAGCAAAATAAGCGAATCTTAAACGGACACTTGTTTTGCTATTCAACTTATTTTTGTTACTATTCATGAATCTTACTGCACTTTTTGGTACTATTCATGGGTCTCACTGTACTCTTTCAACTAACTTTTCTAAGCGGACACTAAGTGAGCATTTGGATTACATTTCTCCTCAGCGTTTCAGCATTTGCGTTTTATTCACCACGGGGACCCACGCTACAGTGCCACGAAATAAACGCGCAAAAGTTCCAGTTGAAATGCATGGATGAAAGCTTGAACGCATCATTTCATTAACATTGTGCGTGTGCGTGTACTGTTCATGGACACAACCTTGAAAGGAAACGCGTTGCTACTATGTATTCTGTACTGTTCACTCATCTGACCCATAAAGCAGAGTAAAACACAAAACGGTGTGTTTAGGCCAACAGCTATTTTCTCATTCTCAGGTTTCTTCTTTTCTCTCAACTACCATGGCAGAGATGTCTTCAATTTTCTTCAATGCTCTGTCCTCTTCCTCTTCAATGAATTCCACCTACCCACCAACCAATAAACCATCAAAACAGAGGAAACACGGTAATTGCAAACTCATTACGCGAAACAAACGAACCTGATCCCCTTTGTTCTTCCTTCGCTCGAGTTCACCTTCTTTCCGTTTGGGACGTCGTTGCTGCCACTGTGGGTCTCTGCATTTACGGGTAAGTTGTGTCTAACTTCTCATACTCTTTGATCTGTTGGTGTGTGGTTATATTTTTTTCCATGAGACTTCAATCTATGGTTTTTGTGTTCAACGTTTGTGTGTAGTTTTTGTGTTTTCTATGACACTAGTATGTGGGTTTCTCTCTCCTTCATGTACTTTTCATGTAATTATTTTGGAAAAAAGTTTAAAATTTCACTTTAGCATCCATAATTGCAAAACCTTTACTAATTTTCTTTTTCTATTTTGGCTCTTCCTCCTCCAAATTAAAGTTGTGGTATGCCCTGGCAAAGACACTCTCAGAGCAGGCAGCTTGGGCTCTAGCCATGGATCGCATGGTCAACATGGTTTCCATAAATGCTGGACTAGTTCTTGGACCTGGTGTCACTCAACAGAATTCTAGGTCAACAATGTCATATCTTCAAGGTAGATATGTTCTATGTTGCAACATTATTCATTTTGTTACATGAGAGCAAAAACTAAGTTTCACTTTGAGATTATTTTCAAACAGGTGCTGCACAAATGTATGAAAATGGAGTACTGGCATTTGTTGATGTGAATTTTCTAGTCGATGTTCATATTCGAGCCTTTGAGGATCGGTCCACATGTGGGCGGTATTTCTGCTTCAATCAGATAGTCAATACTGAGGAAGAAGCTATTAAACTTGCACAAAGCTTAAGCCCTTTAATATCCTTACCAGCTAGGTAAGATTTAGTAATTAGTAGTTTGTTTTTATGTACAAGAAGGATAAAGAATGATGCAAGTGAGCTGAATTTAATGCTTTGTTATGCACAGGTATGAATGCCAAGGAAGTGAGGTTTTTGCTGAGAGGTTGAGGACCAAGAAGTTAAACAAGCTTGTGGAGGGCACTGCATGTTAGTGAAAGAAGGTAGTCTTATTTGTAGCTATTCCATTAGTAATGGAACAAGCAGGGTCTTCAAATTTCAAATTTCTTGTTATTATGAGTGGATGTATATAATTTTTGTTGTTGTTCAGTCGTGAATGAAATTTTATCTTCTTTTTAGGTTTGGTGGATGGAAGTTAGTCTCTTAAAATGCGAGAGAATGTTGCGTTCTCATAGTCATACTCAAAAGGATCTTTCTTTCTTTTTTGAGATAGAAGGATCTTTCTTTTTTTAAATTCACCAATCATTTCATCTCTTGGATTTTATGGGTTCCATAAGGTTGGATTAGGTTACTAACTCCACCATAGAGTTCTTATAATCTCATCTATCTAATGAGTAATGAGTATATTTATATTTTGTTAACGTCAGTAGCAATTAAACAAGCATTGATTATTACCATTTTGGTATATTTAAATTATTGATGATATAACAAAATCTGATATACTTGCTTTAAAATTGATGTATAAGAATTTAAAAATTGTCTTAAGAACTGTAGATCATAATACTAATCCCAAAATTCCCTCAAAAAAAGAAAAAAGAAAAATACTAATCTCATAGGCTTGATCCTCATGGTTTTCTTCTGGTGGCATATGGGGTCCTTTGCCACCCTCGCACACAATAACAAGAAAATGATCAGGGCTGAAGGGCAAGGTACGTGTAAACTCTTCTCTTTGTCTAGTTTCAGCTACGTACGCCTCCTCAAGTTTTCACACCCGACAGTATTTTGGACATTTCTCAAGCAATTTTCCACCCAACATAACCCCCCTCAGCTTTTGAGGGGTAATTTGACTAATTTCAACTATTATAGGATAACTATAGTTGCAAACCCATGCTATTGATGAGTAATTTGACTAATTTCAACTATTATAGGATAACTAGTTGCAAACCATGCTATGCGCCCAAAGAATTGCAAGAATTTTGTAAATAATGTAATGTACAATTGAAATTTGTTTCTAGTGGTTTCTCAAAAAAAAAAAAAAAAAAAAATTGTTTCCAGTGCTTCTTAGTTCTTACAAACTATTCATCTTCTATACATCTTAAAAGGCTTAAAGATAAAACATATATAAGTAAATCCATTACTTATATTAGGGGAAAAAAAAAAGACTTTATCTAGACAAATGTTATTTCCACTGTTTTAAAAATCGGACCGGACCGGCCGGTCCGACCGGTTCAACCGGGAACCGGGAGCCAATCCGGTCCGGTTAAATACCCCAAAACCGGTCAACAATCGGAAAACTGGCCAAAAACCGGTCAAAAACCGGGGTTGAACCGGAAATTTCAAAAAAAACGGTTCTATGTCCGGTTCGGTTTTTAAAACCATGGTTATTTCATCAAGAACCTACTAGTATTAGGTTGAAAATGTGACATAATTGTTAATGAAGCAGCTCTTCTTTCTATACAAACCTCTCCTCCCTAAGCATTACCAAACTAGACGGAATAAACTGAAATAAACCAAATTGGACCAAACTGGACAAAATGACCAAAGTAGACCAAAGGGAATGGATCGAAGTGTACCACAATATACTGAACTGGAGGGAATGGACCGAATTAGATTACATTAGACTGAATGGACCGAAGTAGATTGAAGTGGAGCGAATGAGAAGTACTAAGTAATGTGGCATAACAGGAATGTATCAATAATAAAAACTACAACTTTTAAATATTATATATAGACAATGACAAATTAGTAGTGCCCATTTCACTTAAGGGGGCCTCGTTCTTTATTTTGTTTCTTCACATACTTTCTAGCATTCCAATTTTCTAGTAGGACCTTGAAATTATTTTCTTAAGCAAGTAATACATGCCTAAATGGCACAAGTATAAAATATATTTTGAGTAAAAAGGAGCATTCACAGCAAAGAATACAAAAATTATAGCTTTTAACAACTCAAAAAGCTATTTTATCTATTTTAACAACTCACTTTACAATACACTTAACATCAAAGATTTTATTTTAGCACTCAACACATTAAAATAATATAAGCAACATAATTAAATAATATATTCAATACAATAAACAACCACAATCAACACAAACCACCCCCACAAACCAACGCCACAAACCACCACCGCTATAGCATAGCCATAGCCAACAACCAACATAAACCACCACAACACAGTCATAGCCACCATCATCGGCACCCACAACCTCTACAAATCAAAACTCCCACCACCCAAAAACCAAATCACAAACCCACATCAAAATTCACAAACCCAGGCTGGAGAAGAAGCCACACTAATCAACCCAACCAACCATGACTCCCAACGACCCACTGCACCAATCGACCCAGCCAACCATGGCTCCCAACGACCCACTACACCGATTGACCCAACCACACGAGCTACCCATTGCACTCATCGACCTACCCACGACACCCAAACACACTTAAAATCACCCAAACACACTTAAAATCACCGCACATGCTTGGGTGAAGGGGAAAGAGGGCTGGGCTGGGCAAAGATAGGGTTGGGCAAAGCAAGGCTGGAGGGAGAAAGGGCAAGAGTTATGATGGGTTGTCTGGGTGTGAGAGTGAGATAGTGGAAACAAGGCACGCGTGTGGGAATAAAAAATGATTTTTTGTTATACCATCCAGTTACAGTGAGTTGTTAAAGATAAAAATAGTAGTCCACTGTAGCAATCACTCAAAAGTTTTAGCTTTACCATCTTTTTGTAGTGTGTGTTAATGGTGTCTTGGTTGCTAAAATGACTATTTAGTCATTTTAGCAACCTTATTGTGAGTGCTTACAGTTATGAGATTTAAAACTAATCCCTTAAGAGAAGGTTTGACATGATAAAGTCATACTCAAAACTTCATTATTTTTGATAATATGGTTAAAAGTAATCAAGATTAATATACACATGTCAAGAATTGTTGTACTGTTCTACCACTACTGCCAGTACCAGCACAACGGCACCAGCAAAAAGGAAACTTAAGGTTATTAATCAGCCTTCTTTTCTTCTTCTTGATGCTATCTCTAAGGCCCAAGCTTTGCCCAATTCAGTCTGAAACTTTCCTACAGAGTTTAGGGAACCTTGGTTAGATATGGTTGGTAATACAGATAGATAAAAGAATGCTACTAAAATAGCTTCCACTGCCAATGACATCATTGGAAAATATATATACTTCCGCGATAAATGATAAACAAATTGATTCTCCTTTTTAGTTGTGGCATCACTTTCTTCAGAGTAGGCAAATATGCATGCTTCAATAATTTCTAGTGAAGAGAGACTATCATCCAAGAAAATTCAAATGAAACCAGTTAGTATGACTTTCCTGATTTCTTAAATCTTCTCCATTTAAAAAATAATAATAATAATAATCTTCCGTGGAGTTCAAAGGAAGCTAATTAGCATCTTTTTTAAGAAGTGCTAATTGGAATCGATATATATCAGATAAGTTTGCATGGATAGAATGACTATGCAATTAGTATTGTAATTATCTTCTTTAGTATTTTATGATAAATATAAATGCAGCAATATAGCAAGAAATACTCATTCTATAGCATCCAGTCCATTAAAATTTTATTTCAGTTGCAAAGGGTTGATTATCATCAACCAGAAAACCGCTTTAAGGATGGGCTGAATGACAAGGAAGCACGCAACTGCATATGGCTCTCTACCAAATTGAAGTTTTCTGCCCAAATCAAATTCTACAGTAAAATGCAATGCTGCTTCACATAACATGATAATCTCAGTGGATTCAAATACTGATTAATTTAAAATCTACACATTAATTGGAAATCAAGTTATGCTTTTTTAGATAGTTCTAGCTCTTTAAAAAGCTCAGATAAGTCAGATATATGTACCAGCTGTTGACTGGAAAAACTCATCCAAATCCTTCCCTTGCTCTGCATAAAGACAGAAATAACTTCAGTTCTCATGATAAATTCCAGAAATGGTAGATTATAAATGAGATAAACCATCATGTGCAAAAGAAAACCGCAATAATCTTAGCCAACCTCCACATCTGTAGTTTATAGTCTAATTAAATTAAAGTTGTTAAAATTATGGTTGATTAAATTCATCACTTCCTAACAGCTTAAGTTTTTGTGACAATTGGTATTTTAACATAGTATCAAAGTAAGAGATTCTAAGTTCGATCCGTGGTTTTACTCTACGTCCCATTTAAAATGTTAAAGCTCCCACATGTTGAGCACCATTTATTAAGGCTATGGGAGAGTTTGGGCCCACACATGAGAGGAAGTGTTAGAATTATGGTTAACGATTAAATTCATTATTTCCTAACAGCTTAACCTTTTGGGACAATCCGCAATTTAACAAAATTCAAAGCACTATTCTAAATACATTAACATGATAACTGTATTCCATAAAGAGAGGCTTTAGTTTAAATATAAGCTCAAGTGAAATAGAAATAGGAAACAAAGAACCTGATACTATGAGAACAAGATAACAAACTATATAAATTAATTTACAACTTGCCCCACATTCGAAGAATTACTCAAACTTGGTATTGTTAACTATCTAGTTATGCAGTTGTGGCTCATCCAAATAAGCATCCATAGGAATGTAATCATTATTCACTACTTTCAACTGTCTAAACACCAGGAGAATCAACCAAGATAGATTGAAAAGAAATGGAACCCGCAGGAGATACTTTTGAACTGTCCAACTCTTATTTGCATAATATTGGGGGAACATCCCATTACCAAAAAGGAGAAAAGAAAAAAGGTGTGGAGAAAAAAAATTTCTCTACCACCCATGATTGGTCATATTACAAATAGGACCCAGCAGTGTAGGTAAAACTTAAAAGCGTCTAGTGCAATTAAGTGTAAAGGCCTCCTAAAGACTAGGCACAAAGTGCAAAGACTGATTGAAGAAAAGTGCTAAAATGGATGGTGCAATTACAAAGTTTGTAAGTTCAAATTTTACATGAGTTACTTCAATTCCTTTAAATTTTTATATGGTAAATTTGAAAACAATCATCAATGGACAACCCGATAAGAATCTAGTCATATAAAGTTTAAACATAACATTTTTATATAATTCTTTTGTGCTTTATAAAAATACATAATTTTGATAACCATGATAAAAACTACAATAATGGTAAATTATCCTTGTTTGCAACTTTTGATATGTATACAAAAAAATTATTTGTAGTACAGAACCTTAAGAATAGTATTTTCAGCTAAATAATAAGTTCTATTAAGATAATCAAATTCACCAAGTACACATCAGTACACAGGATGTGTACTAGATGTACATCACAACTAAGCTCAAATATTACAATGACCTATAAACTCTAATAAGTTTAAAAAAGAACCTCAAGAATAGTGTTTATATAATAAATGGTCTATGCCATTTTCTTCATAATCTGGGTGATTAGTTTTAATGATTTTATATATATATATATATTAGGGAAAAAAAGAAAGTGCACCTAGGGTTGCTTTTTGCTTTTTTAAAAAGCAAAAGAAGAGTGTGTGTCACTAAATGAGTTATGATTCGGCCAACAAAGCACATAGAACTTAGGGTTTTAAGCTAGGGGTGCTTTTTAACTCTAGGAACCAAATGCCTCTTTGAAAACAAAACCTAAACCCTATTCGATTATTGAGGGGGGGGGGGGGATTTAAACGCTGGTTTTCCTTATAAAAGAGATCAGGAAATGTCACTAAATTACAAGATTCTTGGCCCATTTAAACTAATTCTAAAGCAGAATTGGACAACAATATCTCTAGAAAATTTAGATGTTCAAACAAGCATATCTCATCCAATTTAGTCTGATTTAGAACTGGGCTCTAAGTTGGCTATGGAAAAGTCAACAAATTTTTTTCTTGGTCATTAATATTAGTATAAAACATAAATAATGTGTCACATCATATTGCAATATGTACAGCTTTACACATGATTCTTGTACATTAATGTATATTTATGTAACAAACCACGGCACATATTATGGAAAACTTGTGGTTCTAGGGTGATCCGTGATTGACTTTAAAACTGATATAATATGTGAATTATAAAAATTTCTTTTCTTTCACAGTATTTGAGCATAGAAAACATGTTATAATTTGATTGTCGTCTTACTTGATTACTCTTAATTTCATAAATGCACACTTAGGAGCAAGACTACCTAACTATTATTTAAAACTGTTAATCTTCTATTCATGAGATGCTTTAACTTATTATTATTCATCACCTGCTATAACTAGTTCTAGAACCAAGGTAGAAATGCTGGGAACTTCTGTTAGGAACTTAGGACTTCGTACATTTTGTGCATATCAACAGGAAAAAGAGTAACATTAATTAATATCCCCCTAATCCTTTTTTACATATTCATGTTCTGTGCTTTATGCTGATGGTTGCTAGTAATAGTGAGTACGTCTGATTCCTACTACAGCCTTTGTAGACAAGGCATGTGGTATCCCTTCCCCATTCATATGGGGGAGGTTGCTCATAGATTCAAAATTAATAACATTGGGGATGAGTTCATTTATGCTAGAATCTATTAACAAGTGTAGTTGAATTCTAAGCTGCTACCAATGAGCTATAGCTCAATTGGCATTTCCTTATTGTATAATAATTTGTTGGAAAGTGAGGTCTTGGGTTTAGGACCCATTGGGTGCATGCATAAGCATAACTTGCCAATTAAAAAAAAAAAAGTGCTCATGGTAAGTAGCTAATAACTTATTAGTACGTCATAGCCAAGTTTCCAACCTACTGACATGATGGTCCAAGCAGAGTTGCAACCTTTTTTTTTTCTTCACTATGTCCATGAACTCTCTGTCTATCTTATGTCCCCCTATTTCTAAACTTTTTTCCCCCAAAAAGTTTGGGGTTTCCTACAAACAAACGAAATCTTTCTGTATTATTCTATATATTCTATAGTTTCTTACCGTGTCAATTTCCAATTCTTGGCCATTGAGATTCATGGGCAATATGAAATAATATTTAAGACAAAAAGAAAAAAGAAATATAAAGCATGCAATTATACAAAATTGAGAAGAAAATATAAACATAAGAAAGCCTTACCATTTTCATATTCTAAGGCTTGAAGTATCATCTCCACCTGGATAGAAAAATGTATTTAAATCAGATTATCCAGTGTATGTATTAAACAATCAGAAACTTCTTTTTCAAGTATAAGCATGATTTGTCAATTATCACCAAAGTTGTATCAACACCACTTTAAATGCTATCTTTACTAGTGTTGTCAACTTGTCATTAGAATCTGGCTTATTAGCCACTTCTTTTTTGTTTTTTTTTGTTTTTTTTTTTTTCTTTTCTTTTCCCCTTCTTATTTTTTTGTTTTTGATCAATCATTAGCTACTTTACAGTTTGTCTACATCGGCATTCCTCTTTTACCAAACTTTTGCATAAGATTTCTCATTCCCAAGGGATAGAATAAAATAAAATAGAGAAAATTCAAAATATCCTCCATTTAAGATTATGTCTTACTGCTTTACCACTATTAAAACTTAAATTATCATTAAAAATAACCCAATTGATGGGTTTCCAATAGATTTTAAGAAAAAGTACAAAGAACAGGTAATACATTATGCCATAATGCTGTATCAAGAAAGCAACTAGTCTTTGTTGAGCAGATAATAAATAAAAAACCAATTCCTCAAACAAGCAGTTAAATAAAGAACATCAGTTACTGAAACCATAAGATCTTTAAAAAAGGAATAATTGAACTTCAAACTAAAAGTTGCTACAAAGGTACTGTGTCAATGTTTTTTGATACATTTTAAGTTGGTAGTGGGGATTTAAACCCTAGATGTCTCTGTTGGAAACATCAAGTAATGCCGTTGAGCTACAAGGCTTCTTGGCAAAAGTAGTGAAACAAAGTTAAATTATTAAATAAAATACATTACTATAGACGCAATATACCTTGTCAAGGTCCTTAACAATTTTAGCCTCTGGTGAAGAATTCTCCTCATATTCCAACCACAACTCACCTATTTCTTGGGCTGCAATTTATAAATAGGAAGTCAAAATTTGTCAAACAACTAATCACTTTCAGGTAGAGGAATAACAAATTCATTTTCCTAACATTGACAACAACACTTGTGCACGCATAGAGTTAGTGAATAAAGTACCTCTTGACCCTCCACCAAGTAATTTGCACATGTGGTCTAATGCTTCTCGTTCTCGTCGACTCTTCTCTTCCTTTGAAATCCCATCTGAAGGTGTAATGTCCCCAACAATGGCTATTCAAAAAAATATTCACAAGGTAAAAATAACTTTTAATTGTTCACCAAGAGAATTTACTAAAGAAAAACACAAATAAGTAGAGATTATATAATGATCCTCATAAATCATGACTAATAGAACTTTTAAACATTTAAGGTCACATAATTGTAGTGTACCTGTAAAAGGATTAGTTCAATCTGCTGCAACATCATATGGATCCAATCCACTTACGTGTGGCTTTGGACCATTATTCAATATAGGAAAAAAAATGGGAAGGTTATCAACACCTAAGTGTTCTCATTGGAGTATAGTAAGTCTAGTTAGACCTAAGTGATCTCATTTAGATTTTAATCAGCAAGTTTATATAGCTAGAAAAATATTAGATTATCATATTTTTGTTTTATTTAACTCAGAAATAACTTTTGCACCATCATATCTATGTTTGCTTGCAATATCAATATTCCGTGACACCAAAAAACAACCAACTGGGATTCTCAAATTGTAAAGTTACATGAATTTCATTTCAACAAAAGTCTGGCTAGTTTTTGCTAATTTTCAAAATGTTTTAATAAGTCAAGGTAAAATTTTGTTGTTGTAAGGAATAAAAGAGGGTACACTACAAAACATTACTTGCAAACCAAAATATGAACCTTAACATAATTTTCTTTGGTTGGAAGGGAATAGATTAAAAGAAATTAAAGGGAAAAGAAAAGCAATTTAGAAGACAAAAGACATCACAAAATTGATACACAGATTTTTCAATGTAGCTTAAGTGAAGCTACTTACTCTTCATCAGTGTAAAAAGGAAGTTCTATTTCTTGCCCTGCCTGCCCACACCCCCCCCCCCCCCCCCAAAAAAAAAAAACAATAAAAAGGACCTTGACTAGTGTTTGTCATCACTATATTTGTTTCTAATTCATTCCAATTTTAAACAATCATCACCCTCTGTTATATTAATGCCATTGCTATATACAACAACAAAGAAAAGCCTTACTTTAGTCTCAATAGATTAGTTAGAGTTAGTCACACGTATTCTTTTCCTCCATTATATTCTATTTGAACTCATACTTTATGTTACTTCAGTAATTGACAACATTACTATAGTGAAGGGTTTTGTGGGAAAAGAAAAAAAAAAGAGAGAGAGAAGTTTTCCTCTAACAACAAACGAATTTATTAGACTAGAAATCCTAGTCCAATCATACTTGGTGTGCAAGAAAAGAAATTTGTATTACAATTCTTGTAGTCCTATTAGTCTAGAGTTTAACCTCCTATAATATACCACGCTATGTACTCACTCACTGTAATACACAGTACTTAAATAGTAAAGATGCAGTCATGAAAACGAACCACCTAAAATCCATCACATTGCCACTACATTACTTTATTTCTTCTCTCTAATTTCACACTCGTGTAAAAACAATAATTTTTTCGACTAAACAAGCAATTAGGGGGGAAAATGAAAAAGGGAAACAGCTCACCTTCTGCAATATCATGAACAATCGCAATTTTTATACACCTGAAAATCAAGACAAAAAGCACACACATTTCAACAACAAAGATTGAAAAAGAAAAAGAGAAGTATAAGTTAAAAGCTGAAAAGTTCAAAAAATGAAAGAGAAAGCCAAACTTGTCTCGATCAAGACCAGGAATATCCGAAGCAATGAGAGCCATCAATCCCATTCGATACATGTGATCCGCTACAGATTCTGGATCCTTTACATCCCTCTTCACCCATCCAGCTCTTTTCGTTGTCTATTTCATCCATATTCAAAACACACCTTAAAATTAATATCAAAACCAAAAGAAGAAATTCACCGAATTCAAAATGTGTATGACCGATAACCCTATCCCCTGTTTGGCCGCCAAGAAAATGCATTAGGCTCTCGTTTAAAAAAATTTCTTAGTAACTTTCTTTTCCATTTCTTACATTTTCCTCAGCTACCAAAAAAAAAGAAAAAAAAGAAAGTATTATCGGACCTTGAGGCGGTGGCAGAGAGAGAGAAAATCGATGGCGGAGGAAGCGGAAGAAGGAGGAGTTCTCTCGTTTGCATTGGCGGCGGAGGAAGAGGGAGGGTTGATAGTGGTACCGTCGCCGGCTGTGAAGGAAGAGGACGAAGACGATGCCTCCGTGGCGGCCATACGATATAGCCTAGAAGTAGAGGATTTGAATCTGAGCTGAGGTGTAGCTGAAGTTGTACAGAGAGAGGGTGCAAATATAAGTGAAACAAGTGAGGCCGATTTACACACCAACGCTCTGCTTCCGCTACCCATTTTTTTGAGTTTATTTCCGAATTTTTTGCTATATTTTGTTGGCAGATTGACTCACTAATTATTTAGTATTGATTCACAGTCAAAGATTCGATATATGCTAAAATTTGTGTGGTTCCTACACGTCAACAATGTGTATAATATGTAGCTTATAAACCTTGAATGACTTTCTTAAAAAAAAAACTTTGAATGAAAATGCTTAACCAAAAATAAATAAATACTTTGAATGAAGATTTATTGTATATATCCCATTAAAAATTTACATTACATATCAAAATATTTATATGTTAATGTTGGTTCTTAAATTTTAGTTTAGGTGTTGTGTTTGCCAAAAATTTTTAGTGTTTTTTTTTCATGAGAATAAAGTAGTTTTTAGCTTTTCATTGCACCTTTAGTCATGGTTTTAAAAACCGGACTACGGATTTGCCTCCAGTTCTTAGTTTAACCAGGTTTTTGATCGATTTTGGCTAGTTTTCACTGGTTTTGGAGATTTTTTCGGATCGAACTGGTGACCAGTTCCTAGTTCAACTGGTCAAACCGACTTGTCTAATCCGGTCCAATTTTTTAAACAATGCCTTTAGTTTAGTATTAAAGTTACCAAAAATTATATATTTTAATAATTATCTTGCAAATAATTTATCGAAAAATTATGAGACACCAAAATGCACACTTAAAGTTATTGTTTTTAATTTATATAAAACTTAAAAGTGATCGCTTTTATTTCTAAATAAGTTTAACAAAGTCATGATGTGTCAAATGGACTACTATATTTGAGGTATGTCTTCAAAGTTCATTTGCATCAGTCCATCTAAATTTTCCGTCTATTTTAGCATAACCACTTGTTTTTTTTTTTTTTTTGAACGAATTGTTACGATTGAGTTTTGGATTGATTTGATTTTTTTTTTTTTAAATGGGTTTTGTTTTGGGTTGATTTTGAGTTTGGTTTAGGATGAGTTTGAGTTGATATTGGTTTGATTTCCATTGATTTTGGGTAAGATTGTATTTGGAATATGATGGCGATGTATTGGGTAGTGGTAGGTGGATGCTGATTAATTTTAGGTGGTCTTCCTTCTTCTTCTTCCTTTTCTCTTATGACATTGAACTGAGTCAATGGGAGAGAGAGGGAGAGAAAAAATTAAAAATAATCAAATAGAAAACTTATACGGTTAATGTAGGAATAATGTACGTATTATATGTGCAGTGTTGTAGATGACTGATGTGAGTAATTTTTGATAAAAAAAAAGGGTGAAAATCTGACCACCCTTTTAATTTTGCACTGACTGGATGCATTGACCACCTTGTTTTTGAATTTATCTCAGTTTGATGGTCAGGCCACCATAGAGTTTGACATAGTTCAGGATGAGATACTGGTGGTGCAACTGCAGCAGCCCCAGTAAGAGGACAGAGTGTACGTGGAGGTTGTGCAGGGATGTGAAGGTTGTGCAGTGCAGCTCTTATTGTCAGTGTTATTGGCACTTTTAAGAGAGTGTAGTCTACACTCATGTTTGGAGATATTTTGGTTTTAGTTCTATAAACTAGATGTCTTTGATTTTGATTTTGATGAGATATTTTAGTTTTAGTTCTATAAACTAGATAGTTTTGATTTTGATGAAATTTAGTCTATTGTTTTACATTTGTTAGAAGTGTACTGTAGTCATTACTTAATTAGTATAATAGATTTACCTAGGCTTTATTCAAAACTTAAAAACCAATACATGCATAATATAAAATATGGTCTTGAATGAGATTAAGAAGAATGTCAATATTGGTATAACTCGGGATGGCTTTGAATGCCTAAAATATGGTCTCCAATGGCTACACCTGTTTCGTCCGAGAATCCAATCACTCCAGCATCATAACATAAAAGGAAGAAAGAAGGAAAGCTACGTAGATTTTATTATATCTTTGTGTTGTCTACATGATCTATATGTATGGTAGACAAATACAATACAAGGTAATCTCAGATCAAAAGGAATTAAGGAGAATGGCTCGGTGAGAAGAATTCCGTAACTAGTTTACATTTGTTCCAGATTTTCACACTCCTAGGCAAAGTTATAGATTGATTTGCCTTGAACTCGGGTATTGAAATAATATGCTTCACCAATCCATTATGGCAGGCTAGTCCAATTTTCACAAGCTGGTGACAACAATCTGGGGTAATTACTTCATCTTTTAGAAATATAGTGGTAAAGATAGATGTCCCACAATTATCTGTCAGTTTCTTTTTGCAATTGTCCAAGAAGTTGGCTTCATACTCACCGTCTTCTATGAATGCGGGTCTTTCCTCAACATATGAACCATCATATTCGGGTGCCGGGGCAATGGATTCTTCAAAGATGTCTGAAGCCACCTTGGGCAAGAGGACACCAATTGCACTAGCCAACAACACCACCACCACCATGGCTGGGAAGCTTGTAAATCTGGCCATGGTGATTAAGGCTCTCTTGTGTGGTGGGAGAGAAACTGCTTGATGCTGTTAGAGTGAGAATATAGGTTTATTAAAGGGACAAAGAGGAGTTGAGAAGGTTTAATTAATGTTTCGAGAGTTTTTAAAAAATCCCGTTTTATTAGAATTAATGATTTGAGTTTCTACAAATTTGTCTTAATTGTTCAGTTTTGTACATGATTGAAGAATAGTACTAGATGTAGATTGCTCAGTTTCTACAAATCCCTTTTTTCACCAATTTTTTTTTAATAAAAAAAAATACTAGAAAAATATATGTACCTAAAGTATTAGCCTTTAAATCGTAGCTCAAGTATATATTTATTTTTGTTAACAGGCTCAAGTTGTAACTAGGTGTTTACTCTAAAAAAAGTTGTAACTAGATGAAAGAATTTAATGATTTTTAGTTTACTTTTAGAAAAGAATTTAATGTCTTAATGACATGGCACTAGTCTTTTTTTAATCATTAAATCTAATGAAAATCAATAGTTTAAAAAAAATGCAATTCTTATAAAATTATATTAAGTGTGTGTTTGGATCCATTGAAACTGTTGCGTTTCACGTTTACGTTTCAGCTTTTTTTTTTTTTTTTTTTTTTTTTTTGTGACGCTAAAATGCTAGTGTTCATCACTATTATGAACAGTAGCCGCAACTTTTGACTGTGAACAGTGTATATGTGCACTGTTCACGGACCTACAAATTACACTTTTCAACAACTTTTTCATTAAAAATGGGTCCCACGATACTATTCACACATTTAAAAATTATTTTGCTATAGTGTTTTCAGTTTTCAGTTTCTGTAAAATAAGTTTTATCCAAACAGACCCTAAGTATAACTTAAACTCATCTTTTATTTATATATATATCACCCAAAGTACTTAACCCACGTCATTTCTTGACTTCACTTGGGCCTAAAATCCCTATTTTCTCTTTAACATAAATTAGACTTATGGCCTACTATTTTTTTTCTCACTTCACAGAATAGGCTCAAAGTCAGAATCTTTTCACTTTACATAAAGCGCTTAAAACTCTAATCTTGCCACTTCACGAATTGGGCTCGCGGCCCATAGTATTGTCAATATCACACGGTGGGCTGAGGACCTGTATTTCTCTCACCTCATGATTGGGCTTGGAGCCCATGTTATTTCTCCTAAAGAAACCGAAGGCTCAAAGGCCCACTTCATTTGTTTTCATGGCTCCATGATTGACTCCCCAATAAAAGCCCCTTATTTACATGAAGTGGGTAAAATCGAAACAAAACAAAATTATGTATTGAAATAACCATTTTCAGTATTTTTGAAAATATGTATGGGTAAAAAAGTGTGTAAAAATACGTGTAATATTGTTTGAAAACTGAAAACACGTGTTTAAAATTATGTACCAAATAATCCCTAAATTTGTGAAGGCCATACATGTATCTTAAAGGCCCAAATCATTGAATCCATTAAATAAAAGGTGGTCCATTGTGGACAAAAAATCTTAATGAAGACAAAAATTGTTGGGCAAATGGGACACCAACAAGAGAAACCAAATTTGCTCTTTTAATTCTATCCAAAAAAGAAATGTTTTTTTTTTATAATGAACTAGAGACATTAAATGTGTATTTTACAAGGGAAAGATAGCAGAACCATTGTTGGTTGGTGAATAATATTGGCATATGAGAGACCTATGGTGCACTAGCTTTTCAAAAGTTCAGGTGACCATTTTAGCATGCCAGAAAACTTCTTGTGAAGGTAAGTCCTGCAAATTAGTAAAGCTACTAAATACAGTTATTCCCTCCAAACCACAGGTCCCAAGTTTTCCGCATGAAAACTGTGTTTAGATCATGAGGTGAAGTCTTGTGAAGACATTTATCATTTTAAGGACAGTGGCAGTCCCGAGAATTTTTTTGAGGGATATTATTAAGAAATTTAAATTAAACAAAATTTAATAAAAAGAAAACTTGAATATATTGTGTTGTTGACAAAAAAAAAAAAAAAAAAATACAAATACATGAAGTTTTTCAATTTCTTTCTACAGAATTTTCATATTTTGAAATCATCAGATGATAGTTTATTATTAATTGTCATTATCTATTATCTATTATCAAGTCTCCAGGAGAGAGCTTTACACACATATACATTTAGATTAGGCTAAAGTAGAAATTCTATATTTTATAAAAAAAAATGTAGATGTGACCATTTTACTGTTTTTATAAATTATTGACTCTGTATTAATTATTGACTCACATAACCACATTCATTCATACATAAATAATACATTTAACAATCGCTAACTTTACTATTTTTTTTTCTTAAATCACTAGTTTTATAACAAAAAAAAGAAGAAGTTATTATAACATGTTTAGAAACTTCTCTCTTTTCATTTGCATTAGAATTTATTCAATCAGTTATCAATGTTCAATGGAGCTTTGAAGTTTCGTTCTATGGCTTTTAGTGTTAGTGCTGCTCATTACGTGAATCAATATATATAAATATATATATTTTAAAAAACCTTTTTTTTAATGAATACACGTGCTGTACGAAAGAGAGTGTCCAAGTTAAAAAAGAGAAAGTATCATTGTCAAGAGCTTATTTATAGTTTAATTGACTTTATGTATGGCCCAGTATGGGAGTCTAAGGGGGAAGTTGATTTCTTCTACAACCTCTTGGTGATTAACTTGTACTGTGATTTATGTATGGCCCAGTCACTAAAATCATATTGGGTATGAATTTATCAAATCGTTAGCCCAATTCATATCAGCTTGCTCTCTTTCCAAGTTCAGCTAGCAAGCTTTTTAAAATTGATTAATCAAAATAATAGCCCAATTATTACCGATGGGGGTTTGCCAAAGTGTAGCAGGTATTTCACAAAATGATGGCCATTAGCACACTGTTAAATGAGGCAACTTCCACACGGCTGATTCATCAACTTGCTCTATTGGGCCTACAGACCACGCGGAAGTCCACTGCTCCTTATTTTTTTGTGAGTTTACGCCCCAATCTAATCTCAAACGAAAGCTTGTTTTTTCCCACTGTGTGTGTGTCAAAAGTTTTATATTTATAGGGAAAAAAAAATAGGTTAGAAAGTAAATTCTTACAAAGTCGGTTCGCTCATACACACGTTTCCAAACACATTTTGCATTTCTCAAAATTTTTTTTTCGTGTTCTATATTGAAAATAGTCTTTAGACTTCTAGAATTCAAACTTTTGAACACTTTAAAACTCTAACCAAACATGTATTGTTCTATAGAGGGATTTTCAAGTGAAAAGAAAGGAGGAGAGAGAAAAGAAAAGGAAAGGGAAAAGAAAAAAAAACAGAAAAGTATTTCAAGTGTTTTGTTTATAAGAAGAAAAGGGCAAGAAAATGGCTTATTAGTGGGCCCGCCTTTAAACTCTTGTTCTCTCTCCTTTTCCTCTTAATTTGGGAGGAGATAAATTGGTGAGCCATGGAGGAGACAAATCCCTCCCTTTTCCTTTTCCCTAGTTCTATTAATCTCAAAGTCTCAACCAAACAATGAATTTGTTTTCCTTTCTCTTGTATTCTTTCTTTTCCTTCCTATTTCATTCAAACCAAACATAGTGTTAATTTTCCGTGCATGTCTTACTCTATGGTCTACTCTTAAAACCTTTGTTGATAGTAGTAATTATCTTGTAAGTTTTTTCCATTGAGTGGATAATCCAAAGATGTTAAGTCTCACCTAGAAACAGGACCTAAAAATTGTGAGTGTTTGGGGAGAGGAATGTAAGTCCACCAAGTGTCTCTTCCATGCATCACAATCAATTTTTCTCTTCCCAAACTCATAGTCATAGTGACTATACCAAAATTTTTAAAATGAAATTTGCTATTTGAAGAGTTCACCTACAAACCAATTGATATTATAAGAAAATAGGTCTAAAGATTTGTTTGGCAATTAAGCTATATTTTCATTTATTTAATTATGTATAACTTTTTAAAATCTCATATTTGTCTAATTGCCTTTTTATGTAGCTTGCTTTTTAAACAAAATACACCAATGAAACAAATTATAGCACACTTTTTCAACAAAAGAAAAAAAATTATAACACATTTTAAAGTCTTTCTGAGTTTAAATTTGATATGAATGTAGTGTAAAAGACCTTATTTACACTCTCTAATACTCAAGGCGACTCCACACAGTGTCTAGGGTGGTCACAAGACCACCCTAACCTGGAAAAAAAAAAAATTATTATGTATAAATTTTAAAAATTTACGATTTTTTTTATCCTTAAAAAAACTTTTTGACCACCCTTAATATTTTTTAGGCCCAACATAATTAAACTTTGGACAAAATTTGAAAATAAACTTAATTGTAGACTAAGGTTACAACTTCATTCAATATTTTTTTATTGGATGAAAATTTCAACAAATCCACTATTTAATTACATTTTATTTTTATATTCTCGATACTTGCAAAATTTTAAGAAAATCAAAGATAAATTGCTATGTCATTAATCAAATGTTTAAATTTCGAGTTTTTGTAATATAAAATTATACATAAAAAATAAGTTTATAAATCGAATAATAAATATCATCTGATTGACATGAAATTTAATATATGTTTTAAGAACATAGAGAAGATGCAATTCAATGGTTAGATTTTCAAAATATGTAGTAATATTAAATTTTTTAGTGAAAGTTGTAGTTTTAGGCTACAAACAAACTTTGTCCTTAAACTTTGGTCCCCTTAACAATATATTAGATCCTTACCCAAAAAAAAGAAAAAGATCAAGAAAAATTTTATTTAACTAAAATTTTGAGAGAAATGTAACTTGCAATATTAATAATGAGACTATCCTGTAACAATTTCAAAATAAGAAAATTCGTAGAAGGAAATTGTAAGATTTTATGTGTTTGCATGTTTTTTTTTAATTATTAAATTTTGTATAATTTAAGTTTCTTAATAATTATCCTCAAAAAAATTCTTAGAACTGCAATGCCAATACTATTATCTCACATCAGCATTTTACTAATTTGTGAATATTGCATGCTACACACAATCTTTCCTACTTATTTCCCAATTTCATAAAATAAAAAATTCCCATAAAATAAGAAACCTAGCTATTGTCGGAGACGCTGACAAGCGCAGAAGTCGTTGGAGACACTGCCGGAGTCTCAAAAGGACTTCAGAGTTGCTGCTTCGTGGTCTAGTTAATATACTCAACAATATTCATAGACTCATAAGCTGGTTTTCCACCGCTTTACCTTAGAGCATCTCCAGCAGTCTCTCTAAATTTTTGCCTGTTTGGAGAATGAACAGTGACATTTACTTTTTACCTACCTACTTTTTCAAATACACTTTCCAACAGACTCTCTATCACATTCTCTATCTCATTTAAATATTATATCTTCATTCATTCTTTATTCTTTTTTTTATCATCATTTATTCTTTCTATATTCATTACCAACAATTATATTTTTCAATGAAAAGTGTTATATTCACAACATTTTTCGTAATACTTTTACAAGAATCACATCAAAATCTTATGTGAAAAGTTGTTACTAGTTCTAATTTAAACCCACCACTAAAATTATATTTTTACTCACCAATATTAGCTAATTACTTAAAATTTATTGTGAAAATATTGCGATAAAATTTCTAAGGGGTTATTTCTTATTCTTTTCCTTCCTTTCATCCCCACGTTCCCTTTTATTTTATTTTTTTTTCTCTTGGTTTTTCCTCCACCACACACGTATCCCATTATCTCCACCTACCCTTCTTTTTCTTTTTCTTTTTCTAGTTCATTCCAGATCACTTGTGTGGTAGCCTCTAGAACAAGAGCATACTCCACTTCTCCCTCTCTGTTTCTTTTTCTTTCTTTCTCTTTCTCATACACAAACACACAAATTTCTCTCCCTCTATCTCACACAAACAAATTCTCTCTCATACACACATAGATCACCGGCAGAGAAGTGGAGATTGGCGTTCTACACAGATCGGCGTTCTACATTTTTTTTTTTTTTTGGTTTGATTAGTTTTATTTTATTGCTCAGATTTCATTAGGCTTATGAGAAATATTGTTTTTGTGTTTCAAATCTTTCGATTGGGTTTTGTGTTTTTGTTTTGATTGTGGTATGTTACCGTTGAGATAGAGAAGCACGAGAGAGTGAAGAACGAAAGAGAAAAGGAATGAGAGAGAAAGAATTATTTTTTTATTCAACCGGGTATTATTTTAAGGGGAAATATTCTTTAGATGATGAACAGTGATTGCTACAGTGCTATCCATACCTGGAGAGCTACTGTAGCAACTCTAAAAAAAAATTTGGAGTTGCCGAGTCTGTTGGAGTGCTTGTTTTGCGTGAATAGTGTCTGTTGCTTTCCAAAATTTGGCTTTGTCGAGTCTGTTGGAGATGCTCTTAGCCATGCTTGAGAGAGCCATGTCAAATCAAATGACGCCAATTGCGCGCATTGAACAACTGCTATGCAAGCAATGAGTGACTACTACTAATTGTTTTATTGAATTTGTTTTTGTGAATTTTACCCAAGGAATAGGTGGACAAAGTTGAAACTAAAAGCATCTCATATGAATTCGTTAAAGAAGATATTTTTAACTAAAGTAACAAATCAAGAAAAATACTGAAGGTCACAACCACCACTAGACGGTGGCTCCGGTGATTTTCCCAGACTCCGACAATTTTTCTAGCCACCTCTCCACTTGTTAGGGTCTATGGCAGTGGCTGGGTTTTCCATCTATTAACGGTTAGGAATTCATGAAATTGGGAATTCACATGAAACAGTGAAATGTTGGTCTAGCCTATTCATTAATCAGTGAAATGTTGATGTGGCATCTTGCTATGGAAGAGTATAAACCAAAGGTTTTACATTACTATGTGTTTATAAGATTAATCTCTTTATTTATCAAAAATTCTAAGACCACAACTTAGACCACAATTCTTGTTACAATTGTTTACTTGGTAAACTGTGAGTGATGAAAAAAACATGGTGGGTTCATGTGAAAGTGACAAGTAGTCAGTCACAATTTGCCACGTAAGATATTGTCATATTTTAAAAGTTTAAAACAATTGGCAAACCGTGAGCACAAATTTGTCTAGATAGAGATTTCTAAGTCTATAAGTATAATTAGACAATGTTCAAAGTGTTGCAAGTCAAAATACAAGGAAGTTGTAGGTTTAGAAATTCGAAACATGCCAGGTTTGACCAATCAAGAAGAAGGCAAAAGGCTTGATCGATCGAGATGCATTTTGCAGATTTTAATTTCGGCCCAAAAGCTCATTAAACTCATTAAGGGATTAGGGTTTCAGATCTAATTCTTCTATTATATAAAGGAAATCCTAAGACACGTTTTGTTATGACTTTGGAGATGCTCTTTTGAGATTTAAAAGGTACTATGTCTTCCCCTTTCAAAGTCACTATTAGAATTCCATCTACATATTATTAGAACTGGTAGATCTAAAGTTGCTATAATAAGATCATACATAGCTGATAATTTAGAGTTTTGAGTGGGATTTTAGAGTCACAAATGTGGGTGTTTATATTCAACAAATTCAGATAGAAGAGTCTGTGGATTCAGAGTTGCACGTGGTCATGTGAATAAGTACTACAAGAGGTAATTTTATATTTTAGGAAGAAAATATATTGTAAATGAATTTGTTGCTTCTAATTTAAAGTTTTGAGTGGGATCTTAGAGTCATAAACGTGGGTGTTTGTGTTCAACAAATTCAGATAGAAGAGTCTGTGAATTCGAAATTGCACGTGGTCGTGTGAGTAAGTACTACAAGAGGTAACTTTATATTTTAAGGAGAAAATCTATTGTAAACGAATTTGTTGCATTGAGGATAGATTAGCTTGAAACTGTTGGTTTCATTGGTTTTCTTGGCTCATCATATCGCCTATGTTATGTTCTTCTCCACTTTATGTGATATGATTATTTGTGTTTAACCTAGATTTGAATAATAAACCTAAGTTTCAACTTGGTTAATTAATTAGGTTAAACCATCTGAGTGTTCAGGGGTCTAAACAAACTAATAGATAGTTATGGTAAAAATTGTGGTATTTTATGTGGTACTAGAATTACTCTTTATTTAAAGTTTTTTTTTTCTTCAATTCAAGACTCAATCTCTAGCTAGACTAGTTCTAGTCTAGAATTCTTGCAAAAGTCTGCTATTGCCCTAGAACTTGTCTTTGTTTGTCTATGAAAATTTGGAATCAAGCTAGAATGGAAAGATAAATGGTGGATGGGATCCCTTATGCTCCTTGCCCTTGGAGTCTGGAAAGATAAATAGTGGCAAGGCAAAGGAAATTAGGAAACAACATGCAAAATCAATAAAAACTATATAAGGATGGCAATAATAGCTTCAATTAATGAATTATATATTGCCATATAATAATTATATTGTTTGTTGATATAGAGGCTTTATATATAAGTTGCTTCCATTTATTTATGAGATATCGAGATCACACAAAGATGAAGATCTTATTTCTTATCTTAAAATTGATGGTTACATATATGGCAGGCAAAAACAAATAGATAGCTTATTCTTTTGAGGGAGAAGCTACTTAAGAGCGGGTGCAACAACCCCTGCGACTAAAGCACACTTATTCCAGATTTGCATACTTCTTGGTCGTGTTATGGTTTCGTTGGATTTGTAGCCATGTTGAGTATTGACGATATTGTCAAATAACCTGTTGTGGCATGTTAAACCTAATCTTGCAAGCGAGTGACAACAATAATCACTGACTGGCTTAGAATTTTGCCAAAATATATCAGAAAAGATTTCTTGCCCACAGTCTGGACTTAGTTTTATTGAGCAAAGCATTAAAGAGTTAAAATCTTGTTCAGCAGCCACCACAAAAGCTAAGAGCATGGCCACGACGACGACGACTGAGAAGCTGTTGAGCCTGGCCATGACGATTTTTTGTTTAAGGCTGAGAGTAATATATCCTAATTTCTTGTGTTGGTTGTGGAAATAATATTGTTAATTGTTGGGATTATATGAGATTCATGGAGAGTGAAGGTGTATTTATACTCGAAGGGAATGGGTACGCAATTAAAGTCATACTTAATTATACATTGGGGGGGTTTCCATTTTCAATATTTAGAAACTTCCCTCTTTTTATTTGCATTAGAATTTATTCAATCAGTTATCAATGTTTCTATGGCTTTTTATTATTTGTGCCCGTTAAGTGAAATTAAGAAAATATTTTTTATTTTTTGAATAATGCACATACTATAGGAAAGAAAATGTCCAAGAGAAGAAAAAAAAAATATTAAAAGAAGAAGAAGAAGAAAAAGTAATACACAACTTTTTTTTTTCATTATCTTTTTAGCTTACTATTAATATTATGATTGAAGAGTAATGTATACAAAAAAGGAAAAAATTCTACTCAATGAAAGAGATCTCAAAATGATGACCAACCATAGGAAAAGTTATTAATAATGTTGCTTTTTTTTTTTTTGGTGATTTTCTTTCTTTTTGCACATGAAGTTTAACATTCTCATTAGAGCATCAACATTGGTGGAGGCATTTTGCTAAAATGCTAAATTTGCCATCAAAATCAGGGTTGTCCAAGATCACTTGTGGACCTGACCCACTCGCCATTTCGACCGACCCGATTCAAAAACTGCCTGATCCGACTACTGTGACAGGTCGGCCACGGTTTCTAAAGTACCTAACCTGATTTCGAAGAGTCGGTTGGCAAGTCCTTACATCTAAACCCGATTTTGACTGATTTGACTAATTCTATCACCAAAAGGCCACCGATCTCCACCGTCTGAGGAATTTCTTACTCAAATCTTGCCAGATTCAGCGAGATCTTGTCAAGATCTCTTCGAGATCTACCAGATTTGGCAAGATCTCGATGAGATCTGACGAGATCTCTTCAAGATCGAGCTAGATCTCACCAAAAACGGCCAATTTTTGGCTAGATTCACCAAATTTTCGGCTAGATCTTGCGAGTTTTGGCCATATCTGATTCTGATCGAGACTCGACTACCTTCCGAAAAAGAACTATCCAATCTGACCTAACTCTGTGACCGGTAGGTGGTGAGTCTGGAAATATGGCATCCGATTTGGTCGGGTCGGTCGAGGGTTGGGCATAAACTTGACCTGGACCGACCCGTGGTCACCCCAAATCAAAATATAGCAAAGTGGGCTACATTGGTAGAGCAACACACACACACACACACACACACACACACACACACACACATATATATATATATATATATATATATATTTTTTTTTTTTTCTCTCTTCCTTTCTTATTTCCTATTGCAAGCTCCTCTCTCTTCACATACTCCTCACTTCTCTCACCCTTTCCCCTTATATTTTTCTCTCTTCCTCCACCTCTCCAATCCATCTCCCTTGCCTAGCTTCGACCCACCTCTTCCTCTACTTGGTGCCGACCCAAGCAAACAGGTACTTTTCTCCCTTTATTTATTTATTTTTAATTATTTTTTTCTGTCTTCCTCCACTCCTCGCTGGCTCAACTACCCTGCCTAAATGTCAACCTATCTTTCTTCCTCCACTCATTGTCGATCCAAGTCCCAAGCCCTAAACCGACCCATCTTTACCTCTATCATTGACCCATCTTGCCCTCTCTTCTCTCTTTGGAGTTTTGTTTGGTTTTGGGTTAGGGATTAATTTTGGGTGCCACCAATTGTGATAAAGTTTGCTCGCCCATTTACAGGTGAGTTATCTCTGTCTTCTTCATGTTATGCTTAGGGTTTTTGATTTTGGGTTTTTGCTTCTAGTCTACTAGAATTGGAATGATAAATGTGAGATGATATATATATATATATATATATATTTATATATCAGATATACATTCCAAATTGAAAGATCAATGTGGGAAATACTCATGACTTAGCATAGAATTTGAAGGCTTGTCTTTCCCTAACATTCGTATCTCAAAATATAAAGCTGTCAAACATGAGAGTTTAGTTTATGAAGGAAGAAATTTAAATTTTTTTTCCATGTCTTATAATGTCATACATACTCTTGCATTTGCATTTCAACCCTTTCTTGATTGTAGGGAAGTGTATGTTTGCTATTTCTAAATTTTTACTGTAAATGTCAGTTGGGAATTTTCTGGGTACAGGGAAGTTTATAGTCATTGATTCTAATTTATTACAATAAATGTCATGTTGGAATTGTTCTGGGAATTGTTTTGTTTACAGGGAAGTATATGTTTTTTGTTTCTAATTTATTGGTGTAAATGTTAGTTTGAGAATTTTCTATATGCATGGAAGTTTATATTTGTTGTTTCTAATTTATTACAATAAATGTCTTTATTTTCAGTTTGCCTAGAAGTATATATTGTTGTTTCTAATTTATGGAGTCACAAGGAGACTAGCCATATTACACTGGTATCATAAACATGAATATTGATATTGACTCACCACTTTTGGGTATATCTCAAAATAATCCAATGTCCTTTTCTAATTCTCCACTTCAAGTTAAGCATGACTCTTCTAAGAAAGCAAAACGGGGTAGTGTTGATGCCATACATAGTAATGAGCAAACACAAAATACATTTTATCAAAAAGTTTGGGAATACTTCAAGGAGCACAATACTTTCGGTACCACGTATACTGCTATTTCCCTAATAAGTCATTGGAGAACGATTAACAAGGAGACAAATAGGTTTTGTGGGTGTATGGCTAAAGTTAACGCAATTTATCAAAATGGTACGACTGAACAATATAAGGTATAAATTATATTGTAATAGTGTTAACATACCCATTCACCAATAGTTTGAAAATACTAATCACATTATATTTCTTTTAATTTTTTTAGATTGCCAACACAAAGGCTTTGTATAAAAACAACCATGATAAAGCCTTTCAATTTGAATATTGTTGCCATATAATAATTATATTGTTTGTTGATATATATAAGTTACTTCCATTTATTTATAAGATATCGAGATCACACAAAGATGAAGATCTTATTTCTTATCTTAAAATTGATGGTTACATATATGGCAGGCAAAAACAAATAGATAGCTTATCTTTTGAGGGAGAAGCTACTTAAGAGCGGGTGCAACAACCCCTGCGACTAAAGCACACTTATTCCAGATTTGCACACTTCTTGGTCGTGTTATGGTTTCGTTGGATTTGTAGCCATGTTGGGTATTGACGATATTGTCAAATAACCTGTTGTGGCATGTTAAACCTAATCTTGCAAGCGAGTGACAACAATAATCACTAACTGGCTTAGAATTTTGCCAAAAGATATCCGAGAAGATTTCTTGCCCACAGTCTGGACTTAGTTTTTTTGAGCAAAGCATCAAAGAGTTAAAATCTTGTTCAGCAGCCACCACAAAAGCTAAGAGCATGGCTGCCACCACCACGACTGAGAAGCTGTTGAGCTTGGCCATGACGATTGTTTGTTGAAGGTTGAGAGTAATATATCTTAATTTCTTGTGTTGGTTGTGGAAATAATATTGTTAATTGTTGGGATGATTTTATTTTTATGGAGAGTGAAGGTGTATTTATACTCGGAGGGTATGGGTACGTAATTAAAGTCATACTTAATTATACATTGGGGGGGTTTCCATTTTCAATATTTAGAAACTTCTCTCTTTTTATTTGCGTTAGAATTTATTCAATCAGTTATCAATGTTTCTATGGCTTTTTATTATTTGTGCCCGTTAAGTGAAATTAAGAAAATATTTTTTATTTTTTGAATAATGCACGTACTATAGGAAAGAAAATGTCCAAGAGAAGAAAAAAAAATATTAAAAGAAGAAGAAGAAAAAGTAATACACAACTTTTTTTCATTATCTTTTTAGCTTACTATTAATATTGTGATTGAAGATTAATGTATATAAAAAAGGAAAAAAATTCTACTCAATGAAAGAGATGTCAAAATGATGACCAACCATAGGAAAAGTTATTAATAATGTTTTTTTTTTTTTTTTTTTTTTTTTTTTTTTTGGTGGTGATTTTCTTTCTTTTTGCACATGAAGTTTAACATTCTCATTAGAGCATCAACATTGGTGGAGGCATTTTGCTAAAATGCTAAATTTTCCATCAAAATCAGGGTTGTCCAAGATCACTTGTGGACCTGACCCACTCGCCATTTTGATCTACCTGATTCGAAAACTACCCGATTCGACTACTGTGACAGGTCGGCCATGGTTTCTGAAGTACCTAACCTGATTTCGAAGAGTCAGTTGGCAAGTCCTTACATCTAAACCCGATTTTGACTGATTTGACTAATTCTATCACCAAAAGGCCGCCGATCTCCACTGTCTGAGGAATTTCTTACTCAGATCTCGCCAGATTCAGTGAGATCTCTTCGAGATTCGCCAGATTTGGCAAGATCTCGATTAGATCCGGTGAGATCTCTTCAAGATCGGGCTAGATCTCGCCAAACACGGCCGATTTTTGGCTAGATTCACCAAATTTTTGTCTAGATCTTGCGAGTTTTGGCCATATCTGATTCTGATCGAGACTCGACTACCTTCCGAAAAAGAACTGTCCAATCTGACCTAACTCTATGACCGGTAGGTGGTGAGTTTGGAAATATGGCATCCGACTTGGTTGGGTCGGTTGAGGGTTGGGCATAAACTCGACCTGGACCGACCTGTGGTCACCCCAAATCAAAATATAGCAAAGTGGGCTACATTGGTAGAGCAAAAGGCATGCATGCACGCACACACACACACACACACACACACACATATATATATATTTTTTTTTTCTCTTCCTTTCTTATTTTCTATTGCAAGCTCCTCTCTCTTCTCATACTCCTCACTTCTCTCACCCTTTCCCCTTATATTTTTCTCTCTTCCTCCACCTCTCTAATGCATCTCCCTTGCCCAGCTCCGACCCACCTCTTCCTCTACTTGGCACCGACCCAAGCAAACAGGTACTTTTCTCCCTTTATTTATTTATTTTTAATTATTTTTTTCTGTCTTCCTCCACTCCTCGCTGGCCCAACTACCCTGCCTAAATGCCGACCTATCTTTCTTCCTTCACTCATTGTCGATCCAAGTCCCAAGCCCCAAACCGACCCATCTTTGCCTCTATCGCTGACCCATCTCGCCCTCTCTTCTCTCTTTGGAGTTTTGTTTGGTTTTGGGTTAGGGATTAATTTTGGGTGCCACCAATTGTGACAAAGTTTGCTCGCCCATTTATAGGTGAGTTATCTCTGTCTTCTTCATGTTATGCTTAGGGTTTTTGATTTTGGGTTTTTGCTTCTAGTCTACTAGAATTGGAATGATAAATGTGAGATGATATATATATATATATATATATATATTTATATATCAGATATACATTCCAAATTGAAAGATCAATGTGGGAAATACTCATGACTTAGCATAGAATTTGAAGGCTTGTCTTTCCCTAACATTCGTATCTCAAAATATAAAGCTGTCAAACATGAGAGTTTAGTTTATGAAGGAAGAAATTTAAATTTTTTTTCCATTTCTTATAATGTCATACATACTCTTGCATTTGCATTTCAACACTTTCTTGATTGCAAGGAAGTGTATGTTTGCTATTTCTAAATTTTTACTGTAAATGTCAGTTGGGAATTTTCTGTGTATAGGGAAGTTTATAGTCATTGATTCTAATTTATTACAATAAATGTCATGTTGGAATTGTTCTGGGAACTGTTCTGTTTACAGGGAAGTATATGTTTTTTGTTTATAATTTATTGGTGTAAATGTTAGTTTGATAATTTTCTATGTTCATGAAAGTTTATATTTGTTGTTTCTAATTTATTACAGTAAATGTCTTTACTTTTAGTCTGCCTAGAAGTATATATTGTTGTTTCTAATTTATGGAGTCACAAGGAGACTTGCCATATTATACTGGTATCATAAACATGAATATTGATATTGACTCACCACTTTTGGGTATATCTCAAAATAATCCAATGTCCTTTTCTAATTCTCCAATTCAAGTTAAGCATGACTCTTCTAAGAAAGCAAAACGGGCTAGTGTTGATGCCATACACAGTAATGAGCAAACACAAAATACATTTTGTCAAAAAGTTTGGGAATACTTCAAGGAGCACAATACTTTCGGTACCACGTATACTGCTATTTCCCTAATAAGTCATTGGAGAACGATTAACAAGGAGACAAATAGGTTTTGTGGGTGTATGGCTAAAGTTAACGCAATTTATCAAAGTGGTACGACTGAACAAGATAAGATATAAATTATATTGCAATAGTGTTAACATACCCATTCACCAATAGTTTGAAAATACTAATCACGTTATATTTCTTTTAATCTTTTTAGATTGCCAACACGAAGGCTTTGTATAAAAACAACCATGATAAAGCCTTTCAATTTGAATATTGTTGCCATATAATAATTATATTGTTTGTTGATATATATAAGTTACTTCCATTTATTTATAAGATATCGAGATCACGCAAAGATGAAGATCTTATTTCTTATCTTAAAATTGATTGTTACATATATGGCAGGCAAAAACAAATAGATAGCTTATCTTTGAGGGAGAAGCTACTTAAGTGCGGGTGCAACAGCCCCTGCGACTAAAGCACACTTATTCCAGATTTGCACACTTCTTGGTCGTGTTATGGTTTCGTTGGATTTGTAGCCATGTTGGGTATTGATGATATTGTCAAATAACCTGTTGTGGCATGTTAAACCTAATCTTGCAAGCGAGTGACAACAATAATCACTGACTGGCTTAGAATTTTGCCAAAAGATATCCGAAAAGATTTCTTGCCCACAGTCTGGACTTAGTTTTTTTGAGCAAAGCATCAAAGAGTTAAAATCTTGTTCAGCAGCCACCACAAAAGCTAAGAGCATGGCTGCCACCACCACGACTGAGAAGTTGTTGAGCCTGGCCATGACAATTGTTTGTTCAAGGCTGAGAGTAATATATATTAATTTCTTGTGTTGGTTGTGGAAATAATATTGTTAATTATTGGGATGATATGAGATTCATGGAGAGTAAAGGTGTATTTATACTCGGAGGGTATGGGTACGTAATTAACGTCATACTTAATTATACATTGGGGGGGTTTCCATTTTCAATATGTAGAAACTTCTCTCTTTTTATTTGCATTTGAATTTATTCAATCAGTTATCAATCTTTAATGGAGCTTTGAAGTTTCGAGTTTCGTTCTATGGCTTTTTATTATTTATGCCAGTTAAGTGAAATTAAGAAAATATATATTTTTTTGAATAATGCATGTACTGTACGAAAAAAAATATCCAAGAGAAGAAAAAAAAAGAAAAAAAAAAAAAGAAAGAAGAAAAGTAATACACACATTTTTCATAATCTTTTTAGTTTACTATTAATATTGTGATTGAAGAGTAGTGTATATAAAAATGGAAAAATTCTACTCTATGAAAGAGATGTCAAAGTGATGACCAACCATAAGAAAAGTTCTTAATTTTGTTGTGATTTTCTTTATTTTAATCTAGACAATTAAATCATTAAAGAATGACTAAGATTTAAGTAAATCTATTTGGTAGAGTACTCTAAGAAATATAGAGGATCTGAATCCAAATTACACTCCCGAGAATAAGTATCTAACAAAACTCGCAATTTCTTCCATTATTAGGATTTAACAAATCTCCTTATTTTGTTAGGGTACCATCGTGAATTAGAGATTTGATTTAATGATTGATGTTTCTTTTTTTTACTTTTCCTATTATCAGAAAATGATCATTACATTATGTATTGTTGTTTTAGGATGAAACAGTGAGTGTGGAAAGTTTTAGGTACAAGATATTACTATAAAACATTGAGTGGTGTTTAACCCTTACGGTCACTCTATTAGCTAAAAGAGTCCTGTAGAAAAATGAGAATCTCCAATGGGACTAACCTATGGGGTTGGCTATAGGTATTCCAATGAGAATCTCCAACTTTGAAAATTCGTTCTATGTCATGTTCTTGCATTATGAGGTCAACCACAGCTACTCTGATGACTAACTCATGTAATAATTTTAGGAAAATTTCAATATATAAATTGCATGTAAGTATTTCAATGTACAATATGTATATAGTTTTTTAAGGTTCTTTTTGCTATTTATAATTTTACAAGTCACCTCCTTATGGGTATTATAGAAATTTCTAGTTTCCTTAAATTAAAAGCGGAGTATTGACACCCTTTTTCTTTTGGGAACCCCAAAATGGAGTGGGTGAGATAACATCTCTTCCATGGTCTTTCAAATAAGTCTGAATTTAATAAAGATGTGATATAAAATTTATGCTCTATACCATCCAATAAGAGCTTTTCAAATCAATATTTTACAAAATAAGGAATAGGAAGTGGCACACACAATACTTTCAAATTACAATCTATCTACGCTTATAGATTAGACCACCATCTCCTTAAGCTTTGTCATTGCTGGTATTTGCCATAGTTCCTAGCAGTGGTTAGCACACCCACCTCTCTCTCTCAAAACCACCCCAAACCATCATCTTTCAAGTTTCAAACCCCCAAATCACACCATTGTCTATACCCATTTCAAAAACCACCTGGATTGAAGAGAGAGAGAGAGAGAGAGAGAGAGATAGAAGGAGTTTATGGGTGGGGGGGGGGGGGGAGGAGGTCGGTAATGGTGGCAAAGATGGAGGGGATGAAGAGGGAATGACCAAATTTGAGAGGGAGAAGGTGGCCGAGGTGGAAATGGAAGTGGAAAGGAGTAGAGGGAGAGAGCATGGAAGAGTGTAGGGTATTGATGAGAGATTATTGGGTATGACACTTTCTATTATTTATTTTATGAAATGCTGATATGACATGTTGGGATTGTAGGGGTTTTACACTAGATTTTTATAGCATCTAAACTCTTTTTGAATTATGATGCTAATCAATGGTTAAGTCGCATTAAATTAATGACATTTCATGGTAGTTGAAACCAATTTGACTAAAAAATAATTAGTTATGTGAATATTGGGTGATATTTTAATGTTGAGAATTTCAATTTATCTTTTAGGGTTTTATTTTAACACATGTATAAATCATTTTCTGATTTTTTAAAGTCAAAACTACACTTATGATTCACATGAAAGGCTTCTGAGTAGCTTAGCAATCACCACCCCGTTTTTTAAAGGATCAATAGCTAGACAAACCTAAAGTATAATTTATCCTTCTTTTTTTTCTACTTTCGAAAGGTTATTATAATGTTTTTTTTTCCTGATTAAAAATCTTGCTTCTTTATTTCTTTTTTATTTTCAGACCCTTTTTTTTTTTTTAATTTTTGCTTTTATATGTTCTGATATTAATAAAATAGAAAAGATTTTCTTCCCTTTTTTCAAAATGAAGTTTGACATTAAAAAAAGAAAGTTTAATAGTTATGATATAACTATAAAACAAATACATAATAAATAAAATTCATTACAAAAGGAAATAAAAAGAAAAGAAAAGAAATCAATTTTTTTATAATGGATAAGAAAAAAAGGTGAAGATTATTTTTTGAAAGAAGAAGGGGCAGATATGGTAACAAAATGAGAGGTTTTGGAATTTTTAGTAGGGCAAGGGGGCTGGTTTCGCCTTTGCAACTATTTAAGTTCCTTCTCAAATATTTGTTATTTAATTTATATAAGATAATTCCGCAATATATATAGTGGATAATCACAATCTGATCACAATTTAGTGCACAAACTTTTAATTACTACATTAATTTGATCTCAAAATTTTGAAATAAAATGAAATTATTAATATTTTGTTCAAAAAAAAAAATAGTGATGATACAAAGATGAAGACATTATTAATTTTTATAGAAAATTGATGGTTACATGGTGGGCAAAAACAAATAGAGATAGCTTTATTCTTTTTTTTTTTTTGGGGGGGGGGGGGTTGGGGGTGAAGCTACTTAAGCAGCAGGTGGAACAGGCCCTGCAACTAAAGAACACTTATTCCAGATTTGCACACTTCTTGGTCGTGTTATTGTTTCATTGGATTTGTAGCCAGGTTGACTATCGACGATATTGTCAAACAACTTATTGTGGCATGTTAAACCTATTCTTGCAAGCGAGTAACAACAATAATCGCTGACTGGCTTAGAACTGTGCCCAAAGATATTCATAAAGATTTCTTCCCCACAGTTTGGTTTTAGTTTGTTTGAGCAAATTATCAAAGAGTTAAAATCTTGTTTAGCAACCACCACAAAAGCTAAGAGCATGGCCGCCACCACCATGACTGAGAAGCTGTTGAGCCTTGCCATGACGATTGTTTGTTTAAGGTTAATTGGTATATGTTTCTTGAGTAAGTTTAGGAAATAATATTGTTGATGGGATGATATGAGACTCATGGAGAGTAAAGGTGTATTTATACACGGAGGGTACGTAAGGTTATACTTAATACATTGGGGGGTTTTCAATTTTCAATGTTTAATTAGAAACTTCTCTCTTCATTTGCTTTAGACTTCATTCAATCAGTTATCAATGTTCAATGGTGGTTTGAACTTTTGTTCTATGGATTTTTATTATTACTTTATTAGAGCCCGTTACGTGAGTCAAGGAAATATTTATTTTTTATTTTTATTTATAAAGAATGCTCGTATTGTACAAAAGAGAGTGTCCACGTGAACAAAAAAAGAAAAAGTACTAATATACAGTTGCACACAACTTTTTTTATATTCTTTTTGATGCTTAGAGTCCGTTTGGATACAGCTGAAAACTGAAAACTGAAATTGAAAACTGAAAAACACTGTAGCGAAATAATTTTTAAATGTGTGAATAGTATCGTGGGACCCATTTTTAATGAAAAAGTTGCTGAAAAGTGAAATTTGTGGGTTCGTGAATAGTACACGATGTGCTGTGATTGGTCAAAAAAATTTGAAAAGTCAAAGTTTGCGGCTACTGTTTATTGAACAGTGCATGAACAGTAGCCGCAACACTCAAAACGCTCAAAAACGCGTGAAAAAAAAAAAAAAAAAAAAAAACCGCAAACGCAGAAGTTTTCATCCCAATCCAAACGCATTCTTACTAATAATAATATTGTGAATATATATATTATATAAATTTAAAAAGAAAAATTCTACTCTATGTAAGAGACATCAATGTGATGATCAACCATAAGAAAAATCCTTACGCTCAATGATTAATTGTAAATTTTTTCTTTTTTCTTTTTTTTTTGGTGATTAGTCTTTGAAAAAGGTATATATTCAAACCTGGGGCATAGGTGAGTGAATACAAGTCATAGCAGTAACTTCCGAGGCTAGGAACCAATTTTTATTTCACATTATAGGTCCATTATTCAGGCTTAATTAGTTTTAATCTATGGATTGCAGGGAATTCTATATATAATTCATGCCAAATTACACTCGAGAGAATAAGTACCTAACAAAAACTCACAATTTCTTCCATTAATTAGTAGGATTTAACAAACTTTTTTTTGGGGCAGCATCGTCGGTGAGAGGTTTGAATAATGATTCATGTTTCTTTTGGTACTTTTCCTAATGTCAGCAAATGTTCATTTCTTTATGTAATGTTGTGTTAGGATGAAACAGTAAGTGGAAAATTTTAGGTAAAGGGAATCACTATAATACTCTTTAGTGGCTTTGAAACCTTATGGTCACTCTATTAGCTAAAAGAGTCCTGTAGAAAAATGAGGATCTCCATTGGGACTAGCCAATAGGGTTGGCCATAGGTACTCCAATGCAAATCTCCAACTTTGAAGATTCGTTCTATGTCAAATTCTTGCATTATGAGATACCTACTACTATATTTGGGACTAACTAATGGGGTTAGACTTAGGTACTTTGATGACTAAATCATGTGTTAGGTTCTAAATATTTAGGATAAATATTTAGATTCTTAATTTATGTATGTTGGCAAACCGAGAACAAAAAAAATGTCTGGATTAAGTGTTAGACATTGCTCAAGATTCTTCAAGTCAACTTTCAAGAATTGTTAAGCTGTAGAAAGAAGGGTTTAGATTTTGTAAAGCTCGACTGATCGAAAGAAAGGTTTGACCTCAAAAATCAAGCCCAAACCCGCGAAAACGTTTAGGGTTTCAGTCAAACACTACTAGGTATAAAAGGAAAACCATAATAACGTTTTAGAAGTTCTTGAAAGACTTGTGAGTTACTTTTGTGAGGTTTTTGTAACATTCTAACTCAACAAGCATCTACCAAAACGAGATCTACAATCAAGAACTAGTGGAAATAAGTTTCTGCATAAAGATCTACTATTGATGGTGATCTGAAATCTTTGAGTGAAATCTCAAAATCACAAATGTGGGAGTTTGTGATCAGCAAATTCAAGATAGAAGAGTCCATGGAGTCGGAAGTAAGTTCTACAAAAGGTAGCTTTAGATTTAGGGTTTAAATTTATTGTAAACTTTTAATCTATTGTAATAGATTTGTTTACCTTAAGGATAGCTAGGTTAAATCTTCCCTAGGTTTTTACCTTAAAACGGTTGGTTTCATTGGTTTTCTTGGGTCTTCATATTACTGTCTTCTTTAATTTTTTGCACCAAGTAATATGTTTGCATGTGTTTAAACTATATCTCATAATTAACCTAAGTAACTACTTAGCTAATTCATTAGGTTAAACTAATTTGTTCCAAAAGGGGTCTAAACATAACAAACAAGTGGTTGAAACCAATTTGACTCTAAAAAAAAAAAGTGGTTGAAACCAATTTGACTAAAAAATAATAATTCATATAAATATTGGGTACTGATATTTTAATGTTCAGAATTCTACAAAAACTAAAATATTCATTCTATTAAATTTATTTTTTAAGGTTTTAATTTAACGCATGTACATGTCATTTAATTAACGCACGTATATGTCATTTATTTTCATGAAGAAAATAAACTATTCTATATATAAAAACTTTTTTTTGAGTCTTTCTATATATAAAAACTTGAGTTTCCTTTTATAATTTTTGTTTCACTTTTGAAAGATAATATTAATGTTTTTTTTTTTTTTTTTTTTTTCAGGCTTTATTTTGCTTTATATGATTTGATATTAATAAAATTGAAAATATTTTCTTTCCTTTTTTCAAAATGAAGTTTAACATTAATTTTTTTTATTAGTTATGATATAACTATAAAAATAAATGCATAATAAAGAAAATTTATTACAAAAGGAAATAAAAAGAAAAGAAAAAAAATCAAAATTTTATATTGGAGAAGAAAAGAGGGGGGAAGATGTTTTTTGAATGAAGAAGGGGGCAGATATAATAACAAAATGGGAGGTTTTGGAATTTTTAGTGGAGCAAGGGAGTGACCCCCTGGCTTCGCCTTTGCTACTATGTAAGTTCCTTATCAAATATTTGTTAATTTATATAGGATAATTCACAGAGAGAGAGAGAGAGAGAGAGAGAGAGAGAGAGAGAGAGAGAGAGAGAGAGAGAGAGAGAGAGAGAGAGAGAGAGATCACAATTTTGTGCACAAACTTTTAATTACTACATTAATTTGATCTCTCAATTTTGAAATAAAATGAAAATATTAATGTTTCGTCCAAATTTAAAAAAAAAAACTGTGATCATGCAAAGATGAAGACATTATTAATTTCTATAGAAAATTGATGGTTACATGGTGGGCAAAAACAAATAGATAGCTTAATTCTTTTGGGGGAAGCTACTTAAGCAGTAGGTGGAACAGGCCCAGCAACTAAAGAACACTTATTCCAGATTTGCACACTTCTTGGTCGTGTTATGGTTACGTTGGATTTGTAGCCAGGTTGAGTATTGACGATATTGTCAAACAACATGTTGTGGCATGTTAAACCTATTCTTGCAAGAGAGTGACAACAATTATCACTGACAGGCTTAGAACTGTGCCCGAAGATATTCATAAAGATTTCTTCCCCACAGTCTGGACCTAGTTTGGTTGAGCAAGTCCTCAAAGCGTCAAAATCTTGTTCAGCAGCCACCACAAAAGCTAAGAGCATGGTCGCCACCACCACAACTGAGAAGCTGTTGAGCCTTGCCATGACGGTTTTTTGTTTAAGGTTAAATGGTATATGTTTCTTGTGTAGGTTGTGGAAATAATATTGTTGTTGGGATGATATGAGACTCATGAAGAGTAAAGGTTTATTTATACACAGAGTGTACGGTAAGGTTATACTTAATACATTGGGGGGTTTTCAATTTTCAATGTTTAATTAGAAACTTCTCTCTTCATTTGCTTTAGAATTTATTCAGTCAGTTATCAATGTTCAATGGTGCTTTGAAAATTTGTTAAATGAATTTTTATTATTACTTTATTAGAGCCCGTTATGTGAATCAAGAAAATATTTATTTTTTATTTTTAAAGAATGCACGTATTGTACAAAAGAGTGTGTCCAAGTGAACAAAAAAAAAGTACTAATATACAGTTGCACACAACTTTTTTTATATACTTTTTGATGCTTAATAATAATATTGTGAATATATATATAAAAGTGTGTGTATAAAAATTTAAAGGAAAAATTCTACTCTATGAAAGAGACATCAATGTGATGATCAACCATAAGAAAAATACTTAATAATTACGCTCAATGATTGTAAAATATTTTTTAATTATTTTTTAATGGTGATTAGTCTTTGAAAAAGGTATATATTCAAACCTGGGGCATAAGTGAGTGAATACAAGTCATAGCAGTGACTTCCGAGGCTAGGAACCAATTTTTATTTCGCATTATAGGTCCATTATTCAGGCTTAATTTTAATCTATGGATTGCAGGGAATTCTATATATAATTCATGCCAAATTACACTCGAGAGAATAAGTACCTAACAAAAGGGCTGGCATAGGTACTCCAATGCAAATCTCCAACTTTGAAGATTCGTTCTATGTCATATTCTTGCATTATGAGATACCTACTAACTATATTTGGGACTAACTAATGGGGTAAGATTTAGGTACTCCGATGACTAAATCATGTGTTAGGTTCTAAATATTTAGGATAAATGTTTAGATTCTTAATTTATGTATGTTGGCAAACCGAGAACAAGATTGTTCAAGTCAAGTTTCAAGAACTGTCAAGCTGCAGAAAGAAGAGTTCAGATTTTGTGAAACTTGACCGATCGAAAGAAAGGTTCGACTGCGTAAATCAGGCCCAAGCTCGTGAAAATGTTTAGGGTTTCAGTCCAACACTACTAGGTATAAAAGGAAAACCATAATCACGTTTTAGAAGCTCTTGGAAGACTTGTGAGTTACTCCTGTGAGATCTGCGAGGTTTCTTTAACCTTCTAACTCTACAAGCATCTACCGGAACGAGATCTACAATCAAGAACTAGTGGAAACAAATTGCTGTATAAAGATCTACTACTGAAGGTGATCTAAAACCTTTGAGTGAGATCTCAAAGTTACAAATGTGGGAGTTTGTGATCAGTAAATTCAAGATAGAAGAGTTCGTGGAATTGGAGTTGCATGTGGTCGTGTTAGTAAGTTCTACAAGAGGTAGTTTTAGATTTAGGGTTTAAATCTATTGTAAACTTCCATTCTATTATAGTAGATTTGATTACCTTGATGTTAGTTAGGTTAAATCCTCCCTAGGTTCTTACTTTAAAATCGTTGGTTTCATTTGTTTTCTTGAGTTATCATATTACTGTCTTCTTTAATTTTCCGCACCAAGTAATATGTTTGCATGTGTTTAACCTAGATCTCATAATTAACCTGAGTAACTACTTATTCAGCAAAAGAAAGAAAGAAAAACCTAAGTAACTACTTGGCTAATTCATTAGGTTAAACTAATCGATCTATTCCAAAAGGGGTCTATACAAAACAAACAAGTGGTTGAAACCAATTTGACTAAAAAATAATAATTCATATAAATATTGGGTACTGATATTTTAATGTTGAGAATTCCACAAAAACTAACATATTCATTCTATTAAATTTATTTTTAAGGTTTTAATTTAACGCATGTATATGTCATTTATTGATTTTTTAAAGTCAAAGCTCAACTCACAATTAACATAGCATCCCTCCCCCTCTTTTTAGGAGTAGTTAGACAGACTTTTAAGTATAACTCATGTGATGTATGATGTTCAAGTAAATACTTATAGGTTATAAAATGATTAAATTTGTAACCTATTAAAACTATATTGTGAACACACACACACATATATATATCTATATATATATATATATATGCACTTAAATTTCATAGTTTTTTTTTTTTAAACAATATTAACTTTAGAGTTTTTTTTAATTTTATATATATATATATATATATGTAAGTATCTATATATTTATACTATTATTTAAGAAACTTCCTTTGTTTAGACTCTAACTTTTGGATGTCACAAAATACCGGAAAATGTTTTTCTCCAAACTAGTTTGGAGAGAAACTTTTTAAACTATTCCTATATCCTTCATTTTATTTGATGTTAATTTAGAAAATCTAACCATTGTGTTTCATTTTTTTTTTTTTTTTAATGTTATTAACATGAATGTCAAATTTCACTCAAAAAGGATATTATTTACTATTCGATTAATAAATTTTTTTATACATAATTTTAGACCATAAAAACTTGAAATTTATTCATTTAATTGATGATATAGCTATTATTTTTTGTGTTGGATTATTTAGATCCCTATATACTTAGGTCGTTTAATCTAATTAAATACCGAGTTAATATTTAGTTCATTTAAACAGATTTAGGTTAAACACAAACAATCATATTACTTAATGTAGAAAAGTAAAGAAGATAAGCGATATGATTACCTAGGAAAACTAATGAAATAGTCTAGTTTTAAGGTAAAAAATCTAGGGAGGATTTAACCTAAACAATCCACAAGGCAACAAATTCACTAAATAGATTGGAAGTTTTACAATAAATATTTCCCTAAATCTAAAGCTCCCACTTGTATTACTTACTCATGTGATCACATGCAGCTCCAAATTCACGGACTCTTCTATCTGAATTTGTCGCACACAATCACCCTCATTTGTGACTTTGAGAGTTCCACTCAAAGATTTCAACACAAACACTCCAGTTTGTGATTTCATTAAGACCACCCTTGAAGGTTTAAATCTCTAGCACCTTTTTTTTTTTTAATAAAATAGAAAATATTTGCTTTCCTTTTTTCAAAATGAAGTTTAACATTAAAAAAGAAGTTTATTAGTTATGATATAACTATAAAAGTAAATGCATAATAAAGAAAATTCATTACAAAAGAAAATAAAAAGAAAAGAAAAAATCAAAATTTTGTATTGGATAAGAAAAAGGGGGAAGATTTTTTTTTTGAATGAAGAAGGGGCCGGGGTAGATATAATTACAAAATGGGAGGTTTCGGAATTTTTAGTGGAGTAAGGGAGTGACCCCCTGGCTTCACCTTTGCTACTATGTAAGTTCCTTATCAAATATTTGCTACTTAATTCATATAGGATAATTCAATTATATATATATATATATATAGAGAGAGAGAGAGAGAGAGAGAGAGAGAGAGAGAGAGAGAGAGAGAGAGAGAGAGAGAGAGAGAGAGAGAGAGTAGTCACAATCTCCTCCTCATCGCTTAATTTGATCACAATTTTGTGCACAAATTTTTAATTACTACATTAATTTGATCTCTCAATTTTGAAATAAAATGAAAATATTAATGTTTCGTTCAAATTAAAAAAAAATAAAAAAATAAAAAATAAAAAACAGTGATCATGCAAAGATGAAGACATTATTAATTTCTATAGAAAATTGTTAGTTACATGGTGGGCAAAAACAAATAGATAGCTTTATTCTTTTGGGGGGAAGCTACTTAAGCAGCAGGTGGAACAGGCCCAGCAACTAAAGAACACTTATTCCAGATTTGCACACTTCTTGGTCGTGTTATGGTTACATTGGATTTGTAGCCAGGTTGAGTATTGACGATATTGTCAAACAACATGTTGTAGCATGTTAAACCTATTCTTGCAAGAGAGTGACAACAATTATCACTGACAGGCTTAGAACTGTGCCCAAAGATATTCATAAAGATTTCTTCTCCACAGTCTGGACTTAGTTTGGTTGAGCAAATCCTCAAAGAGTTAAAATCTTGTTCAGCAGCCACCACAAAAGCTAAGAGCATGGCCGCCACCACCATGACTGAGAAGCTGTTGAGCCTTGCCATGACGATTGTTTGTTCAAGGTTAAATGGTATGTGTTTCTTGTGTAGGTTGTGGAAATAATATTGTTGTTGGGATGATATGAGACTCATGAAGAGTAAAGGTGTATTTATACACGGAGGGTACATAAGGTTATACTTAATACATTGGGGGTTTCAATTTGAGATTAAATTCAATAAGGATGAGGTATAAACCCTTTGATTTACATCAGCCAATAAAGACCTGCCACATCAGACTTTTACTTAAACTCATTGTAAAATCAATACATCCTAATACACCTAATAGCATCTCAAAAAACAAAACAAAAAACCCTATTTCATGTTTTCCCTAAAATCTCATAAGCTCTTGCATCTCCAAGACACAATTCTCGCTTGATTGTGTACGAGAAAAATTCTCGAAGACACAAAAATGAAATCAAGCATAATAGAAGACACAAAAGTAAGTTTGATAATAGTAGCAACTAAGTAGTGTATGGCGTGGGTGGCTGTGAACTGCAAGATCTATCTTTGGTTGCAACAGTAATGGAAATGGTCTGAGGTTACTTATAATTTCAAACAATTGATATTGCAATATTTACCTTCAAATAAATATCAATTGCTTTATAAAACCCATCATCAATGACACGAGCATAATCAAGCAGTATCTCAATCATAGCAATGAATTTTTGTAGACTCAGATAAGGATCTGGGGCAATTTCTTGGAGATGCACAATTCTCGCTTTATTATACACAAGTCTATAATATATCCTCCGTTTGATTTGGCCATTGCTATATTTTGATATCTTGTTGGAGCTCAGCGAGGTAGTACGATGGCAAACGGATTTCCGGCGAGGATTGTGGCTACTAATGAGGGAGTGAGATTTAAGGAAAAACGTGAAATAGGGTTTCTTATTTTGTTTTTTGCGTTGTTATTAGGTATCTTAGGATGTATTGATTTTACAATGAGTTTAAGTAAAAGTCTAATGTGGCATGTCCTTATTGGTTGGTGTAAACCAAAAGGTTTACACCCCATCCTTATTGAATTTAATCTCTTTCAATTTTCAATGTTTAATTAGAAACTTCTCTCTTCATTTGTTTTAGAATTTATTCATTCAGTTATCAATGATCAATGGTTCTTTGAAATTTTGTTCTATGGATTTTTATTATTACTTTATTAGAGCCCGTTACGTGAAGCAAGAAAATATTTATTTTTTATTTTTTATTCTTAAAGAATGCGCGTATTGTGCAAAAGAGTGTCCCAGTGAACAAAAAAAAGTACTAATTAATATATAGTTGCGCACAACTTTTTTTATAATCTTTTTGATGCTTACTAATAATATTGGGAGAATATATATATATATATATATATATATAAATTTAAAAGGAAAAATTCTACTCTATGAAAGAGTTGTCAATGTGATGATCAACCATAAGAAAAATACTTGGTGGGAAAGGTCGTAGACCCATTTTGAAGTTGGGCCTGGTCTAAAGATTGGGCTCAGCCTGAAGATGGATAGAATGAGATGTAACAACATTAAAATCCATTACCTATGCCGAGGACACGAGTAGGTCCAAAGATAGACATACATCCAAACACCTAATAAGTGTCAAGCACAAATTTTTAAGAAATTCTCTCAATGTCAGAAGACTAGGTCCCACTTCTGATAAGCGATTTAATAGGCAAGAATAGTGCTTTAGATTCAGATAGCCACCTTAACCCCTGAATCAATGAATCCCACACACGTGTGGAAGATTCTGTCATCATGAGGACTCCACCAACAAGAGAGTATAAAAAGGGAAGGAGGTTATGGGGTGAGGAGTTGAAAAAATTGGGGGTGAGAAACACAAGAGAAAGGTGAGAGCATAATCCTCAAGAATTGAGATCTTGCTTGGAACTCGAAAAGGGAAGTTCGGCCAGTGAGTTGCATCCTCGGCCAAGAACTTGTATCATAACGACGGATCAACAGGATGACCCGATCCATCATAGCGATAGACTATTCTTGGGATCTCTCATTGTGGACCAAAAACATTAGCAGAGAACAAATTAATTGAGGGCTTAATTAGGCCCACACATAGACGAAAGTCAGTGGGCCATAGATACTACATTAATAATTACGCTCAATGATTGTAATATTTTTTTTTGGTGGGTGATTAGTCTTTGAAAAAGGTATATATTCAAACCTGGGGCATAGGTGAGTGAATACAAGTCATAATAGTAACTTCCGAGGCTAGGAAGCAATTTTTGTTTCACATTACAGGTCCATTATACAGGCTAATTTTTTTTTTTTTTGATGGGATATACAGGCTAAATTTTAATCTATAGTTTGCAGGGAATTCTATATATAATTAATGCCAATTACACTCGAGAGAATAAGTACCTAACAAAAAATCACAATTTCTTCCATTAATGATCAGAAGGGTTTAACAAACTTTTTTTTGAGGCTGCATCGTCGATGAGAGGTTTGAATAATGATTCATGTTTCTTTTGGTACTTTTTCTAATGTTAGCAAATGTTCATTTCTTTATGTAATGTTGTGTTAGGATGAAATAGTAAGTGGAAAATTTTAGGTAAAGGTTGTCACTATAATACTCTTTAGTGGCTTTGAACCCTTATGGTCACTCTATTAGCTAAAAGAGTCCGGTGGAAAAATGAGTATCTCCATTGGGACTAGCCAATTATAAGGTTGGCCATTGGTACTCCAATGCGAATCTCCAACTTTGAAGATTCGTTCTATGTCATATTCTTGCATTATAAGATACCTACTTACTATATTTGGGACTAACCAATGGGGTTAGCCATAGGTACTTCAATGACTAAATCATGAAATAATTTTAGGAAAGTTTAAATAGAGTGCATGCATGTGAGTATTTCCAGGTGAAATATGCTATATTTCTTGAAACTTCTTTGGATTAATTATAATTTATTGTCATCTCCTTATAAGTATTTTGAGGATTACCAAATTCCTAAAATTAAAGGGGGAAGCAATGACACCCCACTCCTTTCGGAAACCTCAAGATGGAGTAGGTGAGACAACATTCCTTCCCTTATTTTTTGAATGAGTCCAAATTTTATAAGGTGATGTAAAATCTATGACTTATGCCATTCAATAGGAGTTTGTCACATCATTATTTCACAACATAAGGAATAAAAAATACTGTACACAATTATTTCTCATCACAATACATTTGGTCTTGGATCAGACAACCCATCTTCTTAAGCTCTGCTATCACCAGTTGCTGCCACCAATCCTAGCAGTGATTGCCACACCTCTCTCTCTCTCATTGTCTCCTTCCCTCTCTAATTCTCAAAATAATCGACTTTCAAGCCCATCAACAATCCTCACAAACCCCTCCCCCAAACCATTATAATTCAAGTTTCTAACTCCCATAACACACCATTAATGTCTACACCCATTTCAAAAACTACCTAGATTGGAGAGAGAGAGAGAGAGAGAGAGAGAGAGAGAGAGAGAGAGAGAAGCAAGTGTTAGTGCCACTAGTACCGGTGGTCACAAGTGGTAGAGTTTAAGGTAGCTCCAACCATGGGGTGAAATTAAAGAGAGAGATGGTGGGAGTTTAGGGGTGGGGAGTGGGCTAGGGACAATGGTGGAGATAGAGGGGTTAAAGTTGATTGACTGATTTTTGGAGGGAGAAGATGGCGGAGGTGGAAGTAGAAGGGGAGCAGAGGGAGAGTGTAGGATAATAATGAGAAATTATTAGGTGTGCCACTTCCTATTCTTTTGTAAGATATTGATGTGATATGTTGGAATTGATTGAAGTTTATAAAACAAGTGATTGCACCAGATTTTTATTGAATTTAAACTCTTGTTGAATTTCATTGCCAAGCAATGGTCAAGTTGCATCAAATGACATTTGATGGTAGTTTAAACCAGTTTAACTAAAAAATAATCATTCATGTGAATATTGGGTACTGATATTTTAATGCAGAGAATTCTACAAAAACTAACATATTTATTTTTTAAGGTTTTATTATAACACATGTATAAGTTATTTTGTGAATTTTTAAAGTCAAAACTCGATATACAATTTACATGAAAGGCTTTTGAGTAGCACAGCGACCCCCCCCCCCCCGTTTAGGAATAGCTGAAACCTTAAGTAGAACTAAAGTGATTTATGATGTTCAGGTAAATACTTATAAGATGATCAAATTTATAGTGAACATATATCACCTAAATTTCATAGTTTTTTTTTTTAAAAAAAATCAACTTTAGAGTTTTTGTATGCCTCAAACACACTTGCAAGTTTTTTTTTTTTTTTTGAAAACAATATTAACTTTAGAGTTTATTACGTAATTATCCACACACACATACATACATACATACATACATACATTTATATATATATATACACACAAATTTTCATGTAGAAAATAAATTATTCTATAAGAACTTGAGTTTCCTTTTATAATTTTTGTTTCACTTTTGAAAGCTAATAATAATGTTTTTTTCCCAATTAAAACTCTAGCTTCTTCTTCTTCTTTTCCAGACTTTTTTTTTTTTTTTTTTTTTGCTTTTATATGTTTTGATATTAATAAAATAGAAAAGACTCTCTCTCTCAAAAGAACAAATGAAAATCACATTAAAAATGTATTTCTGCCATATATATATAGAAGATAAATCACATTCTCCTCGTTACTTAATCTGATCACAACTTAGTCCACAAACTTTTATTTACTACCTTAATTAATTTGATCAATAAAATTTTGAAATAAAATGAAATTATTAAGGTTTCGTTCAAATTAAAAAAAAAAAAGAAAAAAAAGAAAAAGAGTGATCATACAAAGATGAAGACGTTATTAATTTCTATAGAATATTGATGGTTACATGGCATGCGAAAACAAGCAGATAGCTTATTCTTTTGAGGGGGAAGCTACTTAAGCAGCGGGTGCAATAACCCCTGCGACTAAAGCACACTTATTCCAGACTTGCACACTTCTTGGTCGTGTTATGGTTTCGTTGGATTTGTAGCCGTGTTGAGTATTGACGATATTGTCAAATAACCTGTTGTGGCATGATAAACCTAATCTTGCAAGCGAGTGACAACAATGATCACTGACTGGCTTAGAATTTTGCCAAAAGATATCCGAAAAGATTTCTTGCCCACAGTCTGGACTTAGTTTTATTGAGCAAAGCATTAAAGAGTTAAAATCTTGTTCAGCAGCCACCACAAAAGCTAAGAGCATGGCTGCCACCACCACGACTGAGAAGCTGTTGAGCTTGGCCATGACGATTGTTTGTTTAAGGCTGAGAGTAATATATCTTAATTTCTTGTGTTGGTTGTGGAGATAATATTGTTAATTGTTGGGATGATATGAGATTCATGGAGTGTAAAGGTGTATTTATATACGAAGGTAGGTACGTAAGGTTATACATACTTATGCATTCGGAGGTTTCAACTTTTAATGTTTATAACTCAAAAACAAAAACTTTCAATGTTTACAAACTGCTCTCTATTTATTTGCATTAAAATTTATTCAGTCAGCTATCAATGTTGAATGGAGCTTTGTAGTTTCCTTCTATACTTCTTTTTATTACTAGTGTCCGTTACATGAATCAAGAAAACATTTATTTAAAGTGGGGGAAAAAAAAAAAGGTAACACACACAACTTTTTCCTAATATTTTTATTATAATACTTAATGATAAAAACTGATAAAATTGTGATTGCAGTAACATTTTTTTAAGAAGAAAAATTCCACTCTATGAAAGATATGTCAAAGTGATGATCAACCACAAAGAAAAATACATAATATATTTAAACACAAAGAGTAGGTGAGTGAATAGATCGAGGGCGGTAGTTTGGAACTAATCTCACCATCGTTGTCATGATCAACCAAATACTGAACACTCTAATGGAGTGGTATAATGGTTAATCACTGAATTAATTGTTAATTTATTTTTAAAAATATAATTAAAAAAATTAAAAATATATGGACAAAGTTTAGTTACAAAATTGGTTGTAGCCTAAGGTTACAAACTTATTCAATATCTTTTTATTGGAAGTGAATTTTGAGAAATCCATTATTGGATTACATCTTCTTTTTATATCCTCCATGCTTGCAAAATTTCTAAAAATTTAAAGATCAATAGCTATGTTATCAATAAATTGTTTAAATTGCAAGTTTTTCTAGTTTAAAATTATGCATAATATATAAGCTTATAGATTATATAGTAAATAATATATGTTTGATACAAAATTTGACATGTGTAATGAGGACATGTAGAACATGCAATTCAACGGTTAGATTTTCAAAATATATAGTAACATTTATTTTATTGAATAAAGCTGTAGCCTTCAACTACAACAAATTTTGTAATTAAATTTTGTCCAAAATATATACAATAAAATGAAGAAAAAATATATATTTTTTTTTTAAAAAGAGATGATATTCAATTTAAACATAAATATGCAAGTATACCAGAGATTGAAATAATAGAATTTTACTGTTTGTAAAATTTATTCAAATATTAAATTTAATGTTTATACACTTGAATTGATTTTTTGATTATTTATTTAAAATTTAAAATTTAAAAGCAAAAGATAATTAAAAGCCCATAAATAAAAATGCTAAATTGGAGGGTATGGTTATTTGATTACTAAGGTTGCTTTTGGGAGAAACTTATATTGGACAGTTTCTTTTATTATTTAGCTTATTTTTCTACTATTCATGAGTCCTATTACATTTTTTAGTACTATTTATGGGTCTTACTGTACTATTTCAGCTAAATTTTAACTTTATTTATAGTACTTTTAGCAAAAAAATTTCAGTTTCAGTTAAATAAACTATTTTCAAACGGACTCTAAATTAACCTTAAGAAATTGAACTTGTGGGGCCCAAATGATTTATGGGCCAACCCCATCTACCCGGGGAGAATCCGAAGGCCCAAGCCGAGGAGGGCTACGGCCCAAGCTCGACGAAATAGCCTATGGATACCGCCGAGGACAGCTCAGTCCTCGGCAGACCCAAAGTCCCCCCTGAAAGAAGGGTAAAAACGGTATAGGACTGAAACTAGGAATAAAGATCTAAAATATCCAAGGAAAGCTGCCCTTACTGCCATTCAATGCTCTGAACCTGACAGAGCCGCATTCTTTGGCTTTTACAACCACCCCCAATGTAGACACCCAATTTTATAACTTGCATTTAATCAATCGGTAGATCTTTAGATTTGTGATACAAAACAAATCTTGATGTTCTAACGATCATAATGGTATGTCATAGGTTTTGATCGGACCACCCGATCAAAAGTTATCATACAAGCAATTTTCAATGATCATGGCCTGCCTACACGATGGGCCTGATCACGTCCTATTCTAAACACTTAATTTTGATTGGTTCTCACAAGAATTAATTTAAAATTAATCAAGTGTGATTTTTGATTGGATTTCATTTTATTTCATTTTTTTAAAGAAAATAATAAAAAATGTTTTTCTTTATGGCATCTTATCTGCTCTTTTGAAAAAAAAATTCCAGAGATATTATCCATGAAAAATTAAAAAAAAAAAAAAGAAAAGAAAAAATTCTCAAAAAAACGTCATTATCTTCAGCTGTAACTTGAATCACATTTTTGGTCAGAAAAACGTTGAAATTTGAATTTCTCTATTTCTATGAAAGTTGTAGAGAATTAAATTTCCTTTCAAAAAACATCAATCCCGAATCAATTGGAATTTTGAGCGGCAAGTTATGGCCAAAATATGAAACAGGTGCAGAAGACAACATAAATTCAGCATTATCTTCAATTTTCTCTCAAAATTCCAAATGAGTTCAACGTCAAATCTGCTCAAGCCTATCTAATAGACTTATCCTTTCCCTTTGCTTCAGAAGAAATATTTTTGAAAAATAAATTGGGTAAAGAAACAGATACAGCCTATGAAAAAATTCAAAAATGCTCAAAATACGTTACTATTTTCAGCAGCAATTTGAAACACATTTTTGGCATGGATAACGTTGAAATTTGGCTTTCTCTATTTCTGAAAAAGTTGTAGATAATTGAATTTCCTTTCAAAAAAAAACCCATCTTGAATCAATTGGAATTTTGAGCGGAAAATTAGAGCCAAAATACGAAGCAGGTGCAGCATCATTTCAAAATTTGAATGGAGATCAACACCAAATCCGTCCCCAGCTCATTTAAACAGATTACCTCCTCCCTTAGCTTTAGAAGAAAGCTAATAACTTAGCTTTAAAGCTAAGCCATCCCTTCCCCTATAAATAGAGAAGACCTCTTCCATTCTCTGGACCCCGAATTCCCTCTAGAGAGCTAGTGAGAAAGCAGAAAAAAAAAAAAGCTATTGAGCAACCATTGTTCTTACTTTGGTTGTAGTTGAGTACTTCCTTACTTTCTCCCTAGCCCTTTAAGTGATCACTTCCCCCTTTTAATTTATTGCTTGTAAGTAGTTAATTGTGTTTTTTTTTAATTCTTTATACATGCTAGAATAAATGCTTACAAATCATTATTCACTTCTTTTATGCTATGCTTGGATGAACATGCCTATATGTCTTATTGATTTTCTCTTACATGCTTAGATGAACATTTCTAGGTAATACACAATTTTCTCTTGAATGCTTAGATGAACACTTCTAGGCTAATACACAATTTTCTCTTGAATGCTTAGATGAACACTTCTAGGTTAAAGCACAAATTTCTCTTGATTTTGTCTAGATAAACATGTCTAGGGTTTTTTCCTTTACTTCTCTTCATAATTGCTTGGATGATCAAATATGCTTAAAGGTTTTATTTTTATTTGTTCCTCTTTGAAATTATGTTGATGACAAATAACATGACAATTTTGTTTTTCCTTCACATGCTTAGATGAACATGTCTAGGCTAGGAATTCTTTGTTTATATTGATCTCTTGGATGAACATGCCATTACCTTCATTTTTTTTACATTAAAATTGTTATCTAACAAGTTTCATTATTTTTTGTTTCTCTTTATGTCAAATTCCCCTAACACATATTTATTTACAATTCTTGCAAATTACATGTTTATATGACATATTCTTTGTATTTGTTTGACATGACATGACATTGGCCATCTTAACCTAGGAGATCGGTTTTACCGGGCGAGATGGGTGCTTAATCCCTTCCCATCTTGTAAATTAGCCTCCGAACCAAGATCAAGGGTTCAAGACTATGCTCTTGTATATACAATTTTATTTTTTTAGAATGTAACTAGGAAATGAAGCAATGTAATTTATTTTTCTTAGATTGTATCTAGGACAAAAAGCATTGTAAATTTTTGTTACAAAATTTGATGTAAATTGTCATATACATTAATACAACAGAAGTATTTTTCATTAAAGGTTTTCTTGTTTTTCCTTTTAAATTAAATAAGTGGCGACTCCATGTAAAACCCTCGATCTAGGGGGGAGCACATTTTTACAGTGGCGACTCCATTGGGGATGTTGAAGGCTAGACTCCAGTTTAGGTTATGGTGGCCAACTATGTCATTTGTTTGTTTATTGCTTTTAATACTATGTCATATTTGTTTGCCATAACATCATTTGCATGATTGGAATTGTATATGAATTGTGTATGTTACCCGGAAACCACGGTAATTGTAGCCATGGATCGCGGTCCTCCTGGATTCGTGTACCCAGTGGTGAACCTACCAACCCATCGCCTAAGACTCGCTTGATCTTTCTTGCGTTTCGTAAAGGACAAACTCTACCATTTGGACCAACGCGGCGTTCATACGTCACAAGTTGGGAGGTACAACGTCCTAGCTTTTGGGGAACCTATTAGCCTACCTTTTACCTTCATGTAAGAAGCCATAGAACTAATCTTTAGGTCAATCCCATAAAATACATTGCATCCCATGAATGTGTTTGGCCGTTGTTTGATCCATGATGTGCCTTAGTCCAATGCTTAGGCCCATCATAATTGTTTAAGATTTCTTTAAAAAAAAAATCTAACTTATGCATTTTGGTTGAGACCAAAGAATCTCAATCAGGGTTCAAGCCCACCAAGTTCAAAGCATATCTAAAAGCTCAAGATCATCAAGCTTAAAGACATCAAGATTAAAGCCACCAATCTTAAAGTGCAAGGCCCAAGCAAACATCAAAACCAAGGCTTCCAATTAAGAAATGGCCAACAACCAAGAAGATCGACACATGAATGATCATAGGGAACAACCGCCTCTCACCACTCAAGATTTACTCAACACTTTGGTAGCAGGTCAAGCCCAACTCCAAAAGGACATCCAAGCATTGATCCAACAAATGGGGAACAAGAACTCTCATGAATCCTCTAGGGCCCAAAATGATAATGGACCCAGAAATTCTAAAGAAAGCCATGGCTTGGTGTTGACTGAAAATGAGAAGAAGATGGTTGAATGAATGGACCAAATGGAAAAGCTCCTAATGAGATCTAGAAGGGTTGAAGAAGCTATGGATCTGCATTCACTTTCGCTCTTTCCCCAAGCAAGGGCCCCACCAAAGTTTAAGATGCCATCATTGGACAAGTTTGATGGCATGAGCTTCCCTAAAGCCCATCTGAAAATGTACATAAGAACATTGCAACCCTTGGGAGTTGATGAAGAGTTACTGGCCCAAATGTTTCAAAATACACTCACCGGAGCTGCCCTACGTTGGTTCCTAAATTTGGAGGATTCTCGAACTCGAACTTGGGAAGATATGTGCTATGAATTTTACAAGCAATACAAGTACAATACTGAGGTGGACATCACTTGGCGAGACCTTGAGACAACCAAGCAAGATTCCAGTGAATCTTTTCATGCATTCATCACAAGGTGGAGGACAAAAACAGCCCAGATGACCGTTAGGCCCAATGAGGAAGAACAATTGAACATGATTGTGAAGAATCTCCTCCCGACCTACAACAAGTATCTATTTGCTTGATACTTTCCCAACTTCAAGACCCTAATTGCTGCTGGAACCCAAATTGAAGATGCCATCAATAACAGTGGGATTATCCAAGATCTCATGGACCAACAAATCATTGCTGCACCAGCATCTACCAATCAATCCAACTCTACTTCATGAGTTGCCAAGCCATAATGGGTTTTTCAGGAATTTTTTTATTACAAGCTTTGTCTGTTCTTTACTTGTTTCCATTTTTTAATTTCATTTCTTGTTTGATGCATTTTGTTATTCAGGCTGTGTTTGATGCAAAAATTTAAAAAAAAAAATTCAAAAACTCAAAAAAATAAAAATTAAAGAAAACTTTGGACTAGGGGCATTGGGATCTTTAGTGACATTTCTGACTCCTTTCAAAGCCCAATTGAAAATGGTTTCCTTGAGGCCTACAATTTCTCTCAAAATGGACTTGTTCATGATAATCCTTCAAAAATTACAAAAATGCTTTTCTTCAAAAAGAAAAAAATAATAAAATAAAATCAAGGAAAACTTTCAAAAAAAAAAAACTTCCAACCAGGGGCATTGGGCCCTTTAGTGGATTTTCAAAAATGATGTAAGGCTTAACCTTCTCATCAAAGCCCAGTTCGCTTGGAAAGAGTGTGAGAGGTCAAAATTTTCAAATGTTATTTTCCTCAAGTACTACATGAGAATTCCTTTGGCAAAGCTTTTGCAAATCATAATGCTTAATGGGCCAACCAATCAATGTGCACAAAGAGAGAATTAATTTCATCTGATTCATGTAAGGATCTTTGCTAAATCACTTAGAACATAAGAAGAGAAGGTCCTAAAAGGCAATCAAAGAAAATCCAGTTATTAGGAAATCTCAACAAAAAAAGATTCCACTGATCATAAATTCTCAAACAATGTACACTCAATCCAAATCTTAGAACATTTTTTGTGTCACAATATTGAAGCATTCATAATTTTTATTCCAAGAGGAAGTTACTAAAAGAGTTTGAGTTACCGTGCCTATAAACAAGCCTTACTAGGGATAGGAGGCCATCTTTGGTTTAGCCACATTATTCCTTGACACCCATTACAATTATCATCCATTGCTAGCCCATTTGAGCTATTAAACAGTTAGCCTTTTTTTCATGAACCCATAACAACCTAAACCTAGGGTGGGAAAATTCGAGTGTGCATACTCAAATTTTATGCTAAGGAGGACAATCTCATAGCTTCAATGAAGACATCAAGAAAAGCAGAGTCCATCAAGATTAGAAGAAAAAATGAAGATCACATTTGAGAATGCAGATGATAATACTCCATCAAGATGAGAAGACAAGACTTCATCAAGTTGAAAGCTAAGAGATTCCATCATACGGAAAGAGATGAGAGCTCATTAAGTCAGAAAGCATGAAGCCAAAAAAAAAAAAAAAATCCCGCTAGATTGAAAACCTGAAAGGACAGTCTAGGCAAAAATTAGGGATAAAAAAAAAGAAACAATGGTAGATTGAAAACCTAAAAGGGCAGTATACGCAAAAGGAAAGAAAAAAAATCGAGTGTGAGAAAGCCTGCTAGATTGAAAACCTGAAAGGGTAGTCTAGGCAAAAATTAAGGCACAAAAAAAATTATTTTGAACTATGGATGACTTGATCCTTCTTTTAAAAGAGGTACATAGGCAGCTTTTTCAAGCACGGTCATATCAAAAAAAAAAAAAAAAAATCATTCATTCATTTGCTATCAAAGAAAGAGGACAAAAGAAGTCCAATTGGTCGAAAATCAAAGAGGCAGCCTAGTCACAATTGCCAAAAGAAGAGAAAAAGAAAAGGCGACCTTGTCATAGGTTTCAAAAGAAGAGAAAAAAAGCAGAACAAAGAAGGTCGAAAATTGAAAAGGCGGCCTAGTCACAAGTTCCAAAAGAAGAGGAAAGATTTGTCAAGATGAAATTCTAGAGATTTGAAAAACAAGCATGAAAGCACATTCATACAATAAATCAATGAAGAGAAAGGCAGAAAAATTCAATCACAACAAAGACCTCAGCACAAATTCAAATCAAAGAAGAAAATTTGAAAGCTCAAAAAAGAGTTGCCTAAGAAGAATACAAGGCAAACAAGCATGATATAACATTGATACAAATGATCCATGATGACCAGTGAGTAGATGACAAGAATGATGAGAATATCAGCACAATGTCAAGAAAGGGAGAAACAAGAAAATCCTTCTAATGCCTAACTTTTCAGTATTGCACACTTGAGGGGAATATCTACAAGGGATTTTGAGCCTTTTTTATACCATTTCTTTCATAACCTGAACCTAGCCTACATTACAACCCATGCATAAAGCCCTCCTTGAAGTTTTGCTAGTCATAGGCACACCCTTAACTCTGGCAATATTTTCTCTTGGATTAAAAAGGAAAAATGCTTGAGGATATCAAGCCCCACTGGCAAGTAATCTCCATGATACAGTTCCTCAAATTCTCAAATGACTTGAAAGAATTCTCTAATTGAGGGCACTCCCTTTTTGTTTGTTTCCAACAAATGTGACTCCCAAATTTGGGGCACTCCTCTTTGTTTCTATCCCAAAAAAAAAAAAAAAAAAAAAAGTGTCTCCCAAACTTGAAGCACTCAAAAAAAAAAAAAAAAAATCACATGACTCTCAAACATCTCTACATTTCATTTCTTTGATTGTCCTTGAAGACCTAATCCAATAGTGTTTAAAAAGAAGAAGCAAATTTGATTACATGCATTCAATGACTTTGTTCCTTTTTAGTCAAAAAGATTGACTTGACTCCTAAACAGTTTGATATGCTAAAATAGTCGTTGAAAGGATTATCTCATGGTCATTTGGGAAAGAAAAAGAACTTTCTCAAAAGGCACCACTATTCACCAAATGGTTTTTCAAGAAGAAAATCAATTTCTTTCAAAAACAAAATTTTTCATTATCAAGTCCATTTTGAAAATGCAATGCAAGGTTTGGTTGGAAGCCATGATCATCTTTTGGGTGGACTAGATGTCTTCCCTACAGACTTGAACTATGTCTAACTTGGTCCTCTTGAAGAAAAGTGTGTAGGCAACCTGTTAAAGGCTCTGTAAACAATAGGCATCAAATCAAGACAATGACCCAAAGTTGTTTGCAAATAGCTTTAAACTAGGGGCATTGGCCCATTTTTTATTTGCATTAAGCATTGGCCCATTAGTTTTCATCTGCAAGCTTTTCATCTATTTTTCTATGCAAGCATGTTTATACTAGGGGCATTGGTTTCAAATTAACCTGTTTCTAACAAGCTTGATAAAGGAAAATTTTCATCTTTGCAGGAATTAAGCAAAAATCTCTCAGCATTCAATAACAGCTTCAAGTCCAGATCACCAAATCAGCTAAGGAGTCTCACATCTCACATGGATCAACTAAGAAGTCTCCCACATCACACAAGGCTCGACTAAGGAGTCACTTGCATTCATTGTCCAACATCTCAGGCTCTAGGGTTTTACAAAGTTTTTTTTTTTCTTGAAAGTCACAAAAAAGTTTTCAAAAAAAACTAATAAGATTTTCAGAAAATTCATAACTTTTTTTCAAGGAAACCTGAAAGTTTTTCAAAATTCTTACAAATTTTCAACAAAAACCAGTCAAGTTTTTCATACTTTATTTAACAAATTTTCAAAAAAAAAAATTCTCAAAACTCGACAAGGTTTGTGAACAAAATCCTCAAAAAACCCAACAAGGTTTGTCAACAATTTTTCAAAACAAGGTTTTCATAAATTTCTCGAAAAAAACAAACAAGATTTTCAAAAAATTTTAGCATCTATCTCAAAAAATCAGACGAGGTTTTCTAATAAAATTCTCAAAACCCGACAAGGTTTGTGAACAAAATTTTCAAAAAAACCCAACAAGGTTTGTCCACAATTTTTCAAAACAAGGTTTTCATGAATTTCTCGAAAAATCAAACAAGATTTTCAGAAAATTTTAGCATCTATCTCAAAAAACCAGACAAGGTTTTCTAATAAAATTCTCAAAACCCAACAAGGTTTGTGAACAAAATTTTCAAAAAACCCAACAAGGTTTGTCAGTAATTTTTCAAAACAAGGTTTTCATGACTTTCTCGAAAAATCAAACAAGATTTTCAGAAAGTTTTAGCATCTTTTTCAAAAGTTGAGGAAAATCCTACAAGATCTTCAAACATCTCTCAGAAAAAGAACGCTTGACAATGTTACACAGTTTTCACAAAAAACTCAACAAGGTTTTTATCAAATTTCCAAAAGACATGAAAAATTCATTCCAAGAATGGCGAACATGTTTTCACAAATAAAAATTTTGACCAGAATATCAAAATTTTCAAAAGAAAATTCAACAAGATTTTCAACAAATTTTAGGTTCAAAAATTTTCAAAAAACAGACAAGCTTTTAGAAAATTTGCCAAGATCTTCATAAGAAGACCCAACAAGGTTTTTATCAAATTTCCAAAAGACATGACAAGATCATTCCAAGAATGCCCAACATTGTTTACAAATTTTGGTAAGAATATCAAAATTTTCAAGAGAAAATTCAACAAGATTTTCAACAAGTTTCAAGTTCAAAAAATTTCAAAAAACAGACAAGCTTTTAGAAAATTTGCCAAGATCTTCATAAGAAAACCCAACAAGGTTTTTATCAAATTTTCAAAAGACAAGACAAGATCATTTCGAGAAACACAAATTTTGATAAGAATATCAAAATTTTCAAGAGAAAATTCAACAAGATTTTCAACAAGTTTCAAGTTCAAAAATTTTCAAAAAACAGACAAGTTTTTAGAAAATTTGCCAAGATCTTCATAAGAAAACCCAACAAGGTTTTTATCAAATTTCCAAAAGACATGACAAGATCATTCCAAGAATAACGAACATGTTTTCACAAATACAAATTTTGATAAGAATATCAAAATTTTCAAGAGAAAATTCAACAAGATTTTCAACAAGTTTCAAGTTCAAAAATTTTCAAAAAACAGACAAAGTTTTAGAAAATTTGCCAAGATCTTCATAAGAAAACCCAACAAGGTTTTTATCAAATTTCCAAAAGACATGACAAGATCATTCCAAGAATGCCCAACATTGTTTACAAATTTTGATAAGAATATCAAAATTTTCAAAAGAAAATTCAACAAGATTCTCAACAAATTTCGGGTTCAAAAATTTTCAAAAAACAAACAAGTTTTTAGAAAATTTGCCAAGATCATTACAAGAAAGCCCAATAGACTTTTCAAATAAAAAAGCCCTAAAAGGCTTTTTTAAGATAATTTACAAGTTCAAAATTTTCGAAAAAAATAATAACAAGTTTTTTTTTTTTTTTTGAAAAAATTGCCAAAACATCAATTTTTTTTTGGAAACCAACAAGTTTCCACAACTTTAACAAATTTTCATCACACATCGGTGATCGGTTAAATTTCAAGTTGCAAAATTTGGTGTCTTTCTTTTACATTGACATTCGCTTTTCAAGCTCTGTCAATGAGGGACATTCTGTAGACACCCCATTTTACAACTTGCATTTAACCAACCGGTAGATCTTCAGATTTGTGATACAAAACAAATCTTGATGTTCTAACGATCACAATGGTATGTCATGGGTTTTGATCGGACCACCTGATCAAAAGTTATCATACAAGCAATTTTCAATGATCATGGCCTGCCTACACGATGGGCCTGATCGCGTCCTATTCTAAACACTTAATTTTGATTGGTTCTCACAAGAATTAATTTAAAATTAATCAAGTGTGTTTTTTGATTGGATTTCATTTTATTTCATTTTTTTTTAAAGAAAATAATAAAAAAAATGTTTTTCTTTATGGCATCTTATCTGCTCTTTTGAAAAAATTCCGGAGATATGATCCATGAAAAATTCAAAAAAAAAAGAAAAGAAAAAATTCTCAAAAAACGTCATTATCTTCAGCTGAAACTTGAATCACATTTTTGGTCAGAAAAACGTTGAAATTTGGATTTCTTTATTTCTATAAAAGTTGTAGAGAATTAAATTTTCTTTCAAAAAACATCAATCCCGAATTAATTGGAATTTTGAGCAGCAAGTTATGGCCAAAATACGAAACAGGTGCAGAAGACAACATAAATTCAGCATTATCTTCAATTTTCTCTCAAAATTCCAAATGAGTTCAACGTCAAATCTGTTCAAGCCTATCTAATAGACTTATCCTTTCCCTTTGCTTCAGAAGAAATATTTTTGAAAAATAAATTGGGTAAAGAAACAGATACAGCCTATGAAAAAATTCAAAAATGCTCAAAATACGTTACTATTTTCAGCAGCAATTTGAAACACATTTTTGGCATGGATAACGTTGAAATTTGGCTTTCTCTATTTCTGAAAAAGTTGTAGATAATTGAATTTCCTTTCAAAAAAAACCCATCTTGAATCAATTGGAATTTTGAGCGGAAAATTAGAGCCAAAATACGAAGCAGGTGCAGCATCATTTCAAAATTTGAATGGAGATCAACACCAAATCCGTCCCCAGCTCATTTAAACAGATTACCTCCTCCCTTAGCTTCAGAAGAAAGCTAATAACTTAGCTTTAAAGCTAAGCCATCCCTTCCCCTATAAATAGAGAAGACCTCTTCCATTCTCTGGACCCCGAATTCCCTCTAGAGCGCTAGTGAGAAAGCAGAAAAAAAAAAAGCTATTGAGCAACCATTGTTCTTACTTTGGTTGTAGTTGAGTACTTCCTTGCTTTCTCCCTAGCCCTTTAAGTGATCACTTCCCCCTTTTAATTTATTGCTTGTAAGTAGTTAATTGTGTTTTTTTTTAATTCTTTATACATGCTAGAATAAATGCTTACAAATCATTATTCACTTCTTTTATGCTATGCTTGGATGAACATGCCTATATGTCTTATTGATTTTCTCTTACATGCTTAGATGAACATTTCTAGGTAATACAAAATTTTCTCTTGAATGCTTAGATGAACACTTCTAGGCTAATACACAATTTTCTCTTGAATGCTTAGATGAACACTTCTAGGTTAAAGCACAAATTTCTCTTGATTTTGTCTAGATAAACATGTCTAGGGTTTTTTCCTTTACTTCTCTTCATAATTGCTTGGATGATCAAATATGCTTAAAGGTTTTATTTTTATTTGTTCCTCTTTGAAATTATGTTGATGACAAATAACATGACAATTTTGTTTTTCCTTCACATGCTTAGATGAACATGTCTAGGCTAGGAATTCTTTGTTTATATTGATCTCTTGGATGAACATGCCATTACCTTCATTTTTTTTACATTAAAATTGTTATCTAACAAGTTTCATTATTTTTTGTTTCTCTTTATGTCAAATTCCCCTAACACATATTTATTTACAATTCTTGCAAATTACATGTTTATATGACATATTCTTTGTATTTGTTTGACATGACATGACATTGGCCATCTTAACCTAGGAGACCGGTTTTACCGGGCGAGATGGGTGCTTAATCCCTTCCCATCTCGTAAATTAGCCTCCGAACCAAGATCAAGGGTTCAAGACTATGCTCTTGTATATACAATTTTACTTTTTTAGAATGTAACTAGGAAATGAAGCAATGTAATTTATTTTTCTTAGATTGTATCTAGGACAAAAAGCATTGTAAATTTTTGTTACAAAATTTGATGTAAATTGTCATATACATTAATACAACAGAAGTATTTTTCATTAAAGGTTTTCTTGTTTTTCCTTTTAAATTAAATAAGTGGCGACTCCATGTAAAACCCTCGATCTAGGGGGGAGCACATTTTACAGGTCACAACACAATACTTTTAAGAAAACATAGTTCCATCACCGCACACCCTTAGTGCAATGGTCACTTCGCAAGTATAAGTACTTGTGGAGTGTGGGGTGTAAGGGGTAAGGAACGAGATTTAAGTCTCCAAGAAAGAGCTTCACACATATACACTTAGATAAGGCTAAAGTAGAATTTCTATCTTGTAATAAAATAAATAAATGAAAAACATAGTTCCACAAATAATTTTCAAAAATGTGTTTAACCTAAAAATGACGTTTAATCAACATGATTATTTTCCAAAAAAAAAAAATCCCATTAAAAGCTACTTACCTTGCAACCAAGTTTAACTCTAAAAGCTCCAAAGGAGATTAATTAGAACCTAAACAATTTCACAATAAGCATAAAAGCTTGAAATTGTATCTAGCTACAAATTAGGAATTGCCAAATAAGTACTTTGAATAGGCAAGCCTATTATTTAATCTCATTTATAATGTATTCCACTCCCATAGTTTCTCAACAGATTAATTCATAAGGCATAGGCTCCAATTTATAAAATTAACTCATTCAAGGTATTATCTCTAACATCAAAACCTCAACACCCTCTAAGCACTTCCCACAAGGTTTACACCACATCAACAAGAGACCCATGATACCAAAAATCATAATATCCTCCAAGACAAATAATTTGAATATTTAACTAGTTTCAAATAATAAATAAAAATTATATTCACCATTTATTTCACATTAAAAAGCCAAAACTTCCAAATCTTCACCACTTAGATAGCCACCATTGTAAAAACTATAAACCCACTTATCAAATAAATCCATCAAGACAAAACCCATACATATAAACACATGAATTCACTTTCAAAGCTCGTAAATCACATAAATATCATTATCAAAGCTTATATTAAAAGAACCTCAAGTAAAAGCATAAAAATCATCAAAAAGATTAGAAATCTTTACCTCAAATAAAATGGATGAAGATGCTTAACGGTTTCTAAAGATTTTCCGGTAATCTTGCTGAAAAAATGATGGTAGAACTGGTGGTATGAAATGGTAACAGCGGGAGAGTGTGAGTCAATGTTTATGTGAAAAAGGGGAAAAAAAAAAAAACAAATGAGTAGGGGTGTGCATGAGTCAGGTTAAGGGGATTTTTTTACTCAACCTACTATGGTGGGTTAAAAAAAATTTCAACCCAACCCAACCCAACCTATCACATAAGTCCAATCCAACCCACATGGGTTGGGTTGGGTCAGGTTGAACAATTTTTTTATTACTATTATTATTAAATTGAGTAAAAAAAAATACATCACACTTACCACCTGAGTTGATAAACAAAATATACATTAATATACGAACTAATATTCCAACTCAGTTACACATTAATATATGAACTAATATACATTAATATTGACTTTTATATAGGATAGGAGGAAGAGCTGGATATTTAAAAAAATAATAATTATATTATATATTTTAAATATATATTAAATATATAGGTGGGTCGGGTCAGGTTTGGCAGGTTTGAAATTTTATGACCTGAACCTAAACCTGACCCGTTATCAAAAAAAATTTTGTAACCCAATTCAACTCACCAAGCCCTAAAAACCGACCTAACCCGATGGGTTAGGTTGGGTCCAGTTGGTTTTGACAGATTAGTGAGTTGGCTGCACACCCCTACAAATGAGTAAAAATAGGAATGGCCAGTCAAAGAGATAAAATAATAGCGTGTGAGATGTGTGGTGAGGGTTAGTGTTGTAGGTGGGACACGTGTGGTCCCAAAAATATCTGACCTTTTTTTTCTTTTTTCTTTTTCTTTTTTCTTTTTTTTCTTTTTTCTTTTTTAATTGGCTGGGATGTTAGAGCATCTCCAATAGCATCAGCAAACACAAAATACTCTCTATTTTAGAGAGTATAACCACAAAATGCTACTCCAATGGCCTCCCTCTACATGAAATTTTTTTTTGCTAATGAACAGTAGCTCATCAAGTTTGATGAGCTACTGTTCATCCTTCAAATCCTTTTTTACTATTATAATAATTAGGTGTTGAATAAAAAAAATGTTTGAATATGTATAGTTGTTAAAAAAAGAATAAATAATGAATAAATAAATAATATTTAAATGAGATAGAGAATCTGTTGGAAAGTATATTTGAAAAAATTAGTAAATAAAGGTAAAAGTCACTGTTCATTCTCCAAACATACAAAAATTTGATGATTCTGCCGGAGATGCTCTTACAATGCCACTCAAATCTTCCTGGTTCACGCTGATCTACCATTTTAATTCAAAATTCTCGTTATATTTTTCCGTCAATTCGTTCTTTCCCTATCAATTACTTCAAGAAAGTCCAAAACTTGTACTCTGAAAACAAAGTAAAAAGTATCCACCAAGAAGATAAGAAACCCAAGAGTCCAATCCAATTCCAACCACCATTCATGGCCTCCTCTATGCTCTACTCTGTCCTTTTCCTCCTCCTTCACCAATCCCTCTTCTCCACAGCCAATCTCTTCCACAAAAAAGGCCTCTTTAGACAAGAGCTAGATTTCTCTGAGTCTCAACACAAACCTCTCAATGACACAACACCAACTCTCTTCTTTGAAGTAACAAAGCCCATCAAACTCCCCAACACAAAGCCTTGTTCTTATCACATCCTCCAACATGACTTTGGCTACACTTATGACAAGCCACCAGTTCTTGCAAACTACACCCCTACCTCCCACTGCCCATCTCAGAAGTTCTCCAAGATTGTCTTGCAATGGAATGCAACTTGCAAAGGCAGGCAATTTGACAGGATTTTTGGGGTTTGGCTTGGTGGGGCTGAGCTATTTCGTAGCTGCACAGCTGAGCCAAGGGCTACTGGGATTGTTTGGAATGTTGAGAAGGATATTACAAGGTATTATTCATTGCTTATGAAAAATCAAACACTTGCTGTTTATCTTGGTAACCTTATTACTAGTACTTATACTGGTGTGTACCATGTGAATATAACTATTCAGTTTTATCCTGCTGAAAAAAATGGTGTGTCCAAATTGGGTGATTTGGTGTCTAAATACCATTCCCCGGCTAATTTGATCATACCCTTTTCGCAAAACTTACCATTGAATAATGGGTTGTGGTTTGAAATTGAGAACTCCACAGATATTGCACTGAGGGAATTCAAGATTCCACAAAATGCTTATAGAGCTGTGTTGGAGGTCTATGTTTCATTTCATGAGAATGATGAATCTTGGTATTCGAATTTATACAATGAGTACATTGAGGCGAATAATATTACAGGTGTAGCAGGAAATGGACCTTTTAGGGAGGTTGTGGTTTGTCTTGATGGTCAGGTGGTTGGTGCCATTTGGCCTTTTACTGTCATTTTTACTGGAGGGGTTAATCCCCTCTTATGGAGGCCAATTACTGGTATTGGATCATTCGATCTTCCTTCTTATAATATTGAAATCACACCATTTTTGGGCAAGATAATAGATGGAAAGAGCCATAAGTTTGGGTTTAGTGTGACGAATGCATTAAATGTTTGGTACATTGATGCAAATTTGCATCTTTGGTTGGACAGCAAGACCACAAAAATTGATGGGAAGATTTTGGAGCACGTTAGCTCGCCTCTTGTTGTTTCTTTGGTATCTGATTTCAAGGGCTTAAATGGAACGTTTTTGAGTAGTGTAAGCAGGTCTGTATCCTCCACTGGATGGGTGATGTCCTCCCATGGGAATATCACTACTAATTGGATTCAAAACTTTAGTTACAATAATTCAATGCTGATAGAAAGCAATGGAGATTTGCAGATTGTGAATCAAACCATCCATTTTAATGACAGTGTTCATGCAAAGTTGCCATCATCTTCTGTTTTCTCAACAGAATCCCACAAAAAATTCGACCTTTATTCATACTACAACGAATTAGATGAAGGAAATGGAACTTCTGTATCGAGTGAAAATGTCACTTTGGGATTTTTTGAAAAGAAGTCTAAGGATGTTGGTTTTGGATTCTCAAAGTGCTCTCTTGAAAATGTGCAGAATGGACAGGGCAATATGGCTGTAAAGAACAATTTGGTGGTAAGTGGATTAGGCAGTACACAACAAGTGTACAAATATGATGGCAGCGATTTTTGTTACTTCAGAAATGTAAGCAGCTCGAATTATACCATCCTTTATGATGAACTGGGAAACATATGTCATAAAGGAACAAGGTCTAATTCTGGTTTTAGGTTAGGCAATATGCAGACTTTCCCTGCTTGAAGGGCTTTTCTTGCACCCAGTTTACTTCATAACAGTAAAGAAGTTTAGATTTTTTGTTTTGTTTTTCCAATAGATCATGAACACTCTTAATTAATCCATTCAAATAATTAAAAAATTTGTAGGCCGAAACAGGGTCGTCGAAAATGAATCAGGTTTGCATAAGCAGTATCCCTCATTATAATGGGAGGTTCTGATGAAAGTGGTGATCTTTTTGTGTTTTGTAAAACGAAGTTGCAAAATGAAATTCTTTGTTGATACCTCTTGAAATTCTTTGTATCTTAATGCTAATGAAGTTATTTTCAATTATAAATACAAACTTATTGTCAAGGACTGAGAAAAAAGTTATTGAAGTTATATATATATATATATATATATATCATTTTTTTTTCTTTTTTTTAATTTGTAGGCTGAAATTCTCCTAAGTTTTGGTGTCTCCTCCCTTGCTTTCAAAGAAAAAAAAAATCAATTCTCATTTTTACCTTTTAATGTTTAGTAATTTGAATTTTTCATAACTATTGAATTGAGGTTACCACTTAAATATGCTATCAATTATTATTTTGAATTGATAAATTCAAGGTTTTTTCATTTAAATATGCAGTGAAATTACTTGAATAAGTAATGCATCACACAAGCATAATACTAGTGTCTATGTGTGTGTGTATATATAGAACAAACTCTTCTAAAAAACTTATGTGACAAAATATTACGAGCTTAAAGATAGATGACAATGAATGTACCTTGTAAGACTTGCCTTGTTTACCATGTTTCTTGTTTTAGCAAAAGAGATTTGTCTTGTAATCTTTATTTCTAGGTACTTCATTTTCCCCTAAGACTAGGACTTGACAGCTGTCCATACCGAGGTTAACAAAACAAAACGACCAATTTGGTAAAGCCACTCAAGCCTTCCCATATTGTTGGCATTTTGCACTCTATTTTCACTTTTCAATTCAAAATTCTCGTTATCTTTTTCTGTCTAATATTTCTTCTTTCCTGATCAATTATTTCTCAAGAAACTCCAAAACTAACTTTTTTTATACTCAAAGAAAGTAAAAAGTTTCCATCAAGAAGAAAGAGTTAAGAAAGAAAAGAAAACCCAACAGTTTCAATCCAATTCCAACCACCACTCATGGCCTCCTCTATGCTCTACCCTCTCCTTCTCCTCCTCTTCCTTCACAATCCCCTCTTCTCCACAGCCAATATCTTCCACAAAAAAAGCCCCTTTAGACATCAGCTAGATCTCTCTGAGTCCCAAAAAAAACCTCTCAATGACACCCCACCAACTCTCTTCTTTGAAGTAACAAAACCCATCAAACTCCCCAAGACAAAGCCTTGCTCTTATCACATACTTCAACATGACTTTGGCTACACTTATGGCAGCCCTCCAGTTCTTGCAAACTACACACCTCCCTCACATTGCCCATCTCAGAAGTTTTCCAAGATTGTTTTCCAATGGCATGCAACTTGTAAAGGCAGGCAATTTGACCGGATTTTTGGGGTTTGGCTTGGTGGGGTTGAGCTATTTCGTAGCTGCACAGCTGAGCCAAGGGCTACTGGGATTGTTTGGAGTGTCGAGAAGGACATTACAAGGTATTATTCATTGCTCATGAAGAATCAAACACTTGCTGTTTATCTTGGTAACCTTATTACTAGTACTTATACTGGTGTGTATCATGTGAATATAACCATTCAGTTTTATCCTGCTAAAGAAAATGACGTGTCCAAGTTGGGTGCTTTGGTGTCTACACATCATTCCCCGGCTGATTTGATCATGCCCTTTTCACGGAACTTGCCATTGAATGATGGTTTGTGGTTTAAAATTGAGAATTCCACTGATATTGCATTGAGTGAATTCAAGATACCACAAAATGCTTATAGAGCTGTGTTAGAGGTGTATGTTTCTTTTCATGAAAATGATGAATTTTGGTATTCGAATTTGTACAATGAGTACATTGAGGCAAATAATCTTACGGGTGCAGCTGGAAATGGACCTTTTAGGGAGGTTTTGGTTAGTCTTGATGGTAAGGAGGTTGGTGCGGTTTGGCCATTTACTGTCATTTACACTGGAGGGATTAATCCCCTCTTATGGAGGCCCATTACTGCTATCGGATCTTATGATCTCCCTTCTTATAATATTGAGATCACACCATTTTTAGGGAAGATACTTGATGGAAAGAGCCATAAGTTTGGTTTTAGTGTGACGAATGCCTTGAATGTTTGGTACATTGATGCAAATTTGCATCTTTGGTTGGACAGCAAGAGCACAAAAATCCAAGGGAAGCTTGTGGAGCACTTTAGCTCGCCTCTTGCTGTTTCATTGGTATCTGATTTTAGGGGCTTAAATGGAACGTTTTTTAATACTGTAAGCAGGTCCATATCCTCAACTGGATGGGTGAAGTCCTCCCATGGGATTATCACGACAAATTGGATTCAAAACTTTAGTTACGAAAATTCAATGCTGATTGGAAGAAATGGGGATTTGCAGATTGTGAATCAAATCATCCATTTCAATGACACTGTTCACGCAAGGCCATCATCTTCTGTTTTCTCAACAGAATCCCACAAAACATTCGACCTTTATTTATACTATAACGAATTGGATTATGGAAATGGAACTTCTGTAAGTAGTGAAAATTTCACTTTGGGATTTTTTGAGAATAGGTCTAAGGATGTTGGTTTTGGATTCTCAAAGGGCTCTCTCAGTAATGTGCAGAATGGACAGGGTTATTTGGTTGCAAGCAACAACTCGTTGGTCAGTGGATTGGGCAGTACACAACAAGTATACAAATATGATGGCAGCGATTTATGTTACTTCAGAAATGTAAGCAGCTTGAATTATACCATCCTTTACGATGATGTGGGAAACACATGCCATAAAGGAAGAAAGTCTCATTCTGCATTGGGTTAAGCAGAATGCATCGTTATCCCAGCTCGAAATGCTTTTCTAGCACACAGTTTACTTCATAACAGTGAAAAGTTTAAATTGTTCATTTTATTTATCCAATAGATGGTGAAGACTCTCTTCATTTATCCATCTTCAATTAATCAGAAATGTTTTAGGTGGAAATTTGCATATCCAGTGTCCCTCATTATATTGGGAGGTGATGATGAAAGTGCTGATCTTTTTGTGTTTTGTAAAAAAGACTTTCAAAATGAAATTCTTCGTTAATCCATCTTGAAATAATCAGGTTTGCATAACATGTAAAATGAAAATCCTTGATTCAGATGATTACATGATTTTTATGAGGCAATTCGTATGCAATGTCATGTTGTTCATACAATGTTCTTGAGATGCTCACATGCTAGATCAAATGATACAGAAATGAAATGAATCATGTTTTGAATCATATGATAATCTTGTTCATATTTGCTCCTCAAAATCTTAAATTTGACATATTGTTCGTTTGAGTGATACGACATGATGTTAACTACAATAGTCTATAAGACCGGTCAAGCATGCCAAATAAGTGCTTAATAAACTCTTATCTTGCAACTTAGTCTCCAAACTTAGATTAAAGATTCATAAATGAGCCTTTTATCCAATATAATTTATATTTTATAGAATGTAAATAGGGTTAAAGTCATGTAATTCTTAGATTGTACCTAGGACCAAGACCTTATAAAGTTATTTTCTATTTATTGTAAACTTTTTATCTTTAAAATGAGGCAATTTTCTTTATGATTTTCTTATTTTTCCAAGTTAAAAAAAAAAAAAAAAAAAAAAAAAAAAAAAAAAAAAAAAAAAAAAAAAAAAAAAAAAAAAAAAAAGTGGGGCTCCATATAAAACCCTGATCTTAGGGAACATATGTACAGTTGAAAACTCACAATCAAGAGTAATGAGGGAAATTTGGAAAAGATATTGGTCTCTAATGTCCCCCAAAAAGTGCAAAAATTTTGTGTCCCCCAAAAACGTTCAAAGTTTTGTCCCCGCAGGAAAAAAAAATGGAGTTAAATATCCTATGGGATTCCACTTTCCCATGAAATGTATGGGCTCTTGTCAAAGCTAAACTACTGAAATGTGCATCATGAGCGCAATATCATCCTGCTTTGGCACGAGAAATGTTTGAGAAAATGGCAATGCAGCAGTTGGAGCTATGAGCCGTCATTGCATGGCCCATTTAGAATGCCTATAATTTGTAATTCGTATTATCTTGGTGGCTAAGAGGTTGTTCAATTGTAGAGCCTTTTTCAACTATTAATAAGCTGTAAGCTATTCTAAGAGGTTCAGATCAAAGAGAAGAGAGGGTAGGCCTCAAACTCTAGCCATTTTCATTCTCATTCTGCTTAATTTGGTTCAAGAGAAAGTGGAGGAAAATATAAGACAAGTAGGAGTTTTCAAACTCTTAAAATAATTTGCTCCTCTTTATCTTTTAATATAAAAAATAAAAAATAAAACAATTGACTTTTTTTGGACCGGTTAATAGATTAATTAAATGAGTTGGGTGGATAATAGGTATTTAATTTATATTTATACAGGTTATAAATGCGTATTTGGATAATAATAATGTACCCAACTTATTATGACCCGACCCAAAATAAACACAACTTGCCCGATTGCCACCCCTATTTGTGTAGGGGCCTATTTGCCTTTTGCAAGTCATGGATTGAGGTGTTGTCTTGAATCTATATGTGCGGTTTCCCCATCTAGCCAAAAGGCTTGAGCCTTTGACGTCATACATGTATACTTTTTTTGTTTAATTAGATTTCCATCTTTTCAGTAAAAAAAATTTTCCAAAAAATTTAAAAATTGGCAAGCAATTTACATCTTGAATCTACAGCAGAGCATGATGACTGATAAGGTTGTCACCCTATGACCACGTCAATTAACAACACCAGGAAAGAAAGGTCATTTTTTATCACATCTTTTACATAGTGCAACAGAGCCACATTAGACATTACACAGTAATTAATATATGCTAACCCCCACCAGTATCCGCACTCTCTATTAGTATCTTTATAAAATTAAAAAAACAAAGGAAATATTAACCAACACAGAGCAGAGTGCAACGCAAATTTAAATCCAGCGAGTACAACACATATTATGACATATGTATATACAGGATGAACCAACATAGAGCAGAGTGCAACACAAATATGTATGAACAAGATGAACAAACACACACAGCAGCACAACACGTGTGCATAAAAATTACTTTATTTTATACTAAACAGCAATAACAACATGACCTCATGGGGCCAATTTAACCACCATCTTAAAAACAGCATGAAAATATTAAACAAATCATATAGAACATAGCAAGTTTGAATCTTATAAGAAGCCATCGAACAATAGCCAAGAAAAACAAATCATGACCACGAAACTTCACAGAATGACTCATAACCACAGAAATCGAAATAACTACACGACAAACTACCTCAGAAACCACCACGGAGGCGAAGGACAAGGTGAAGAGTTGACTCCTTTTGGATATTATAATCTGCAAGAGTCCTGCCATCCTCCAACTGCTTACCGGCAAAAATCAGCCTCTGCTGGTCAGGTGGAATACCCTCTTTGTCCTGAATCTTAGCTTTCACATTGTCAATGGTATCAGAACTTTCAACCTCCAGAGTTATGGTTTTACCAGTCAATGTCTTCACAAAAATCTGCATCCCACCACGCAAACGAAGCACCAAGTGAAGGGTCGATTCCTTTTGGATATTATAATCAGCAAGAGTGCGCCCATCTTCCAGCTGTTTGCCAGCAAATATCAGCCTCTGCTGGTCTGGAGGGATCCCCTCTTTGTCTTGTATCTTTGCCTTGACATTATCAATAGTATCAGAACTTTCAACTTCCAATGTTATAGTTTTTCCAGTCAAGGTCTTCACAAAAATTTGCATTCCACCACGAAGACGGAGCACCAAATGGAGGGTGGACTCCTTCTGGATGTTATAGTCAGCAAGAGTACGACCATCTTCGAGTTGCTTGCCTGCAAAGATCAACCTCTGTTGGTCTGGTGGGATACCCTCCTTGTCCTGGATTTTTGCCTTGACATTGTCAATGGTATCCGAGCTTTCCACCTCCAATGTTATTGTTTTCCCTGTCAAAGTCTTAACAAAAATTTGCATACCCCCACGGAGACGAAGCACCAAGTGGAGGGTGGACTCCTTTTGGATGTTATAGTCTGCAAGGGTACGACCATCTTCAAGCTGCTTGCCGGCAAAAATCAACCTCTGCTGGTCTGGTGGGATACCTTCTTTGTCTTGTATTTTTGCCTTGACATTATCAATGGTATCTGAGCTTTCCACCTCCAAGGTGATGGTTTTTCCAGTCAGGGTCTTGACAAATATCTGCATCCCACCACGGAGACGAAGCACCAAGTGGAGGGTGGACTCTTTCTGGATATTGTAGTCGGCAAGAGTTCGACCATCTTCCAATTGTTTACCAGCGAAAATGAGCCTTTGCTGATCTGGTGGGATTCCTTCCTTGTCCTGGATTTTTGCTTTCACATTGTCAATAGTATCGGAGCTTTCAACCTCAAGGGTGATGGTCTTTCCAGTGAGAGTTTTCACAAAGATCTGCATCTGTTGGATTGAATGATCCCACAAAATTTTTAAATAAAATAAATTAGAAAATCATCGAAACCATATTTCAAATTGAAATGCCACAATCTTCCACATGCTTATATTTTCAAAAAAAATAAAAATCATCCATCAGATGTTATTGTTAGTTAATATATTTTCAAATTCTGAGTAAATTATACAAATAAAATAAACATAGTCAAACATATATGTAATGGATAAAACTTAAGAACATGACCTTAAGTCCAATACATCAGGTTCTCCAATTGAATTCAAACACTTGTTTGTTTTGAATTTAATTTTTCTTGGCAAAGATAAGACTCTTCTTATCTAATTGGTAAATGCAAACAAGTGTTTGAATACCCAAAATTGTATTGCACCAAAGGTACAGTATCTAAGTTTTACTCATACACCAGCTGAATCTATAATACAACTAGACCATAATTAAATCAAAATCAACGTCTCAATTTAAATCGATTTGGAATTTATAAACAACTGTTTGTTTAACCACTACACTCCCTAATGATTGTAAGATTGACGCCCTCAGGAAAAACAAACAAACAAACCTAACCCATCAAAAATACCCACGTCTATATCCCATATAATACACAAAAAGAATAAAGAAACAAAATTTAAAAAGAAAAAAAATTAAGAAAATTATATATATATATATATATATATATATATATACTGCAAACCCTAATCGAATTCTTTGGATCTTACAACAAAAAATTGGTATTCATCAATCAAGTACAGAAACACAAGATCAAGAAGAACAAATCGTATTGCAATCAACTGGAAAATCGGAAAGATCTAACAAAATTCAATCAGCCAAAAGGAGCATAACTCTAATCGAAATTTTACCCAAATTTAAAATTTGGGATATGAATCATCAAGTAATTTACACATCGATACAGGTTTTACAAATATCAATATCATAAATTTTTCTTTAAATTTTTTATTTAATAAATTAAAGAATATAAGAGAAAGGATTTTACCTTGAGAGAGAGAGAAATTGGGATGAGAATTTTCTGAAAGTGAGAAAATGTAGGGCCAAAGGATTGGGAGTGGCAGTAATTATAGAATTATAACTGGGGATTTTGCCGACTTTAGTCACCAATGGGATTGTGACACGTTTTAATTAGTAATAAAATTTTAGTTAGCGTATAAATTTTAATTTTTCAAACTTAGATAATAGAGTTTAGTTAAATTAAATTGGTTTGGCTTTCTTTCTTTCTTTCTTTTTTTCTTTTTTTTTTGAGAATCCAAACCAAAATGGCTCAACTGAATCTGTTTGGATATCGCTTATTTTGTTAAAACTAAAAACTTATTACTAAAAGTATTGTAGATAAAGGTAAAAGTTAATTAAAATAGTACAATGGAGCCTATAAATAGTATCAAAAAATTTAGTAAGGCCCATAAACAATGACAAAAATAAACTGAATAATAAAATAATTTTCATTTTTAAGTGATATCCAAACAGAGGCTAACATTACTTAAGGAACATCAAACAAAAGAAGATTAGAAATATCCTCTTGCACATCTTCTAATCAAACAGCTAAACTCAAACTCTCTTTAACTTTTTTTAGTTAGTGCATCAGCAACTACATTACAGTTGCGTTTCACATGACAAAACGGAATAAAATTAACATCAACAACTAATATCCTGATGTTATCGATAATGTTGCCATACTCCAGAGGGTTCGAACTTCCTTGAGCGATGGCTCATGGCTTGGATGACCACAGTAGAATCTCCTTTGAAAACCATCTCTCTGAGACCAATTTCTTCTAACGACAAGAACTCCTAAAGCAGCGAACCGGCTCTTGGGTTGATGCTGTCCATTGGCAGAGTCGGGTGGCCAAACTTTAAAGTGTTGCGACGATTTCAAACAACCCAGGCCACCAGCCCACCATGATGAATATCTCCTTCCTGAAATCCTCTTGTAGCTGCAGAAAACAATCCAATAAGTAGGGCATTAAGGTGGTTGGATTGGATAACCCTACTTTACATGGGTAAGTAGCAATCAAAAACGGGTTTGGCTTACCTTCGATATTTTTTTAATTGAAATCTCATTTTATTTTAATGAAATCTATTGCATCACTTGCTAATTAAATAAAATGTATAAATTAAAACTCATTATCATATCATTCTATCTTAAAGAAAATTATTGAATACTCTATGAATACCATAAATGAGTACTCTCTCTTACATGAATTGTGGGTTTAATCATGAATTACTCTTATCTAAGCCAAACCCAAATTAAACAACCCTAAATAATTAAAAGATTGTTCACTAACAAATGCTTTAGGGCATCTTTAAATTTTTCATTAAAAAAAAAAATATATATATATATATATATATATGCCAAGAGTTTTGTAATTTTAATAGGAGCAGCTTATGTGATTATAATATGCACAGTTCAAATCACTCGTCTCTAGTTGTAGTTATCAAATTATCAAAAAAGATAAATATTATCAAAAGAATTTTAAAAAATAATTAATTAATATATATAATAAGTATAAGTTTATATTCATTATTTCATTTGGATATTTTTGTGGTTGCATCAAATTGAAATAATCTTTTAGATACAAACAACCATTTTAATATTCTTAGCTTAATTGTTGGTATCAATTTTTCTTTCTTGCTTTCTTTCTTTTCTTTTTTTTCTTTTTCAGTTAAAATTTACTAAAATCCTTGAAGTGGTTTGCTAATAATTAGTAATATTGTTTCAAATGATATTAATAATAAATATTTACATAATTAAGGACTCTAATATGATTTTATTACATTTAATTGATTATGTCCTACCAAATAGATTGATTTCAGTACAAACTAGCCTGACCAATTTGCTATTGCCTTTTTTTATTAATAAAAACATGTGTTTTTGGAAATTGCAATAAATATCTAATTCCATGGTAAATGAGAATGTTGATATGTGGGTTTTTAGTTAGCTCAATGGGTAAAGTCTCTGATAATTGAATAAAAGATTTGTAGTTCAATCTCTACCTATACCAAAAACTGATTGATGTTTTGGTCTGATCATAAAGAATTATCATCGAGAGCGGATATTATAGGTTGAAACTTAAACTCTTTTTTTTTTTTTTTTTTTTAATGTCAATGCGACTAATGGTAATACTAAAATATTATTTTTTTGCCACATGACTTACCAACTGTCCAAAATTTTTAAAAAATAAATGTATTTTAATTTAATGACTCAATCATATTTACAATATTGCTTTTATTCAACCTATGTCGAAGTTGTGAGTTTTAGTTAGTGTAAGGACACAATTTGTAACGACCCATAATAATGTTGGGTTCGCACGTAAAAAGACCCAAACAATATCATTTATAGAGCGTGGGTTTGAAAAGCTAGGCCTTGGTCACCAGACAGTGGTTTTCCGTGGTGCTCATACATAAATAAATCGTATTCACTCTAGGAGTCTTTCTCCTGGAGGCGGGCTGGGAGGCTCTAGTTTTTTGGCCTTTTTTCCCAGCCTCTTTTTTGGCGCATCAACCTTCACATTATATAACCCTTCTTAGTTGATCTTAGCCCTCCACTTGTTGATCAGGCAGGTGCCTACTTCAGTACCCGTCCTATCAGCTGTCCCCCCCTTACTTTTTGTTAGTTGCGATAATCAAAGTCACCCTATCCAGGCGTCTTTTCTTATTAATATGATTAGGACATTGGCGGGTGCATTTAATGCGGAGGGGACGTATTTGCCTTGAACCAGTTTCGCACCGTACCCCCACGTGGGTCGCATTCTGCCTCTTCGCTTTTTAGGGGCAACCTTTAACGGGATGTTGCTCTTCCCTTTGAAGTCTTGGAGTGCCGAGGACAGGGTCATCCTCGGCTGTTCCCCCCGACACTTTGGCCTTTCCCCATTCGTCCTCGGCAAATACCCTCCTCAGCACGGGCCCCGAGCCCTAATAGAGCGTGGGCTGGATCATAAGTTCCCCGGCCCCACAATAGCCCCTCAAAATCCTGCTATCCGACTCCTCCAACAGATAGGAGGGTTTTGATGACATCGGATATCTGTCAATGCCTGTCAATCCTTGTTACCTATCGATTCCCGAGACTTTTCGTCTGCCCGAGACACATCTCTAGAGCCCTTGGAAGGTGAAACGTGGCCTCATTAAATGCGGGCAGCTCTGTGTTTCCTATGTTCTACGGCATGATGAAGATCAAACGGTGGTGATTCCTTGGCCTTTATGGGCGGGAAAATTCATGCAGTTACTCTAGGAAGCATAAATGATTTTTTGGAATGGATTATCTCATCATGTATGAATGGTTGAGCATGCAATATATTTAGAATCATGTTTCGGAACGTTAGCTCACCCGCCCTTATAGAGCCTTGAACTCATGTCTGAACCTCATTCAATGGAGATACAGGCATCATCCGAGATGTCACGTGTACTGTTAGGTCCCATTTAGTATCCTGATTTCCTTGAAGTAGTTGGTTTCCCCATAGGTTTGAGTCCAAGGACCATGCAATACCTTACTTCTGTCCAAAACTTGATTTTTTAAGTAATTGGTTTCCCCATAGATTTGAGTCCGAGGACCATGCAATACCTTGGTTCTGTCCAAAACTTGATTTTCAAGTAGTTGGTTTCCCCATAGGTTTGAGTCCGAGGACCATGCAATACCTTGGTTCTGTCCAAAACTTGATTTTTTAAGTAGTTAGTTTCCCCATAGGTTTGAGTCCGAGGACCATGCAATACCTTGGTTCTGTCCAAAACTTGATTTTGAAGTAGTTGGTTTCCCCATAGGTTTGAGTCCGAGAACCATGCAATACCTTGGTTTTGTCCAAAACTTGATTTTGAAGTAGTTGGTTTCCTCATAGGTTTAAGTTCGAGGACCATGCAATACCTTGGTTCTGTCCAAAACTTGATTTTCAAGTAGTTGGTTTCCCCATAGGTTTGAGTCCGAGGACCATGCAATATCTTGGTTCTGTCCAAAACTTGATTTTTTAAGTAGTTGGTTTCCCCATAGGTTTGAGTCCGAGGACCATGCAATACCTTGGTTCTATCCAAAACTTGATTTTGAAGTAGTTGGGGGACCTAACCCCTCGGTTATGGTGTGGGACCTTGGTTTAGAGGGATTACCTCCTCGGCCAAGCCCCTAGAACCATCCATGCCGCTGACGCTACGAAGCGCAGCCCCTAGCGAAGAAATGTAGCCCCTAATGGAACTTTATGCTAGAACACTACAACCGGCTGCTAGAAATGATAAGGGGACTGTCTCGACCTACCGCCTGTGCCAACACACAAGCCTTTCCCACAGACGGCACCAATTGTAAGGACACAATTTGTAACGACCCATAATAATGTTGGGTTCGCACGTAAAAAGGTCCAAACAATATCATTTATAGAGCGTGGGTTTGAAAGGCTAGGCCTTGGTCACCAGACAGTGGTTTTCCGTGGTGTTCATACATAAATAAATCGTATTCTCTCTAGGAGTCTTTCTCCTGGAGGCGGGCTGGGAGGCTCTGGTTTTTTGGCCTTTTCTCCCAGCCTCTTTTTTGGCGCATCAACCATCACATTATATAGCCCTTCTTGGTTGATCTTAGCCCTCCACTTGTTGATCAGGCAGGTGCCTACTTCAGTACCCGTCCTATCAGCTGTCCCCCCCTTACTTTTTGTTAGTTGCGATGATCGAAGTCACCCTGTCCAGTCGTCATTTCTCATTAATATGATTAGGACGTTGGCGGGTGCATTTAATGCGGAGAGGATATATTTGCCTTGAACCAGTTTCGCACTGTACCCCCACGTGGGTCGCATTCTACTCGCCTCTTCGGTTTTTGGGGGCAACCTTTAACGGGATGTTGCTCTTCCCTTTAAAATCTTGGAGTGTTGAGAACAGGGTCATCCTCGGCTGTTCCCCCCAACACTTCGGCCTTTCCCCATTCGTTCTCGGCAAATACCCTCCTCGGCACGGGCCCCGAGCCCTAATAGAGCGTGGGCCGGATCATAAGTTCCCCGGCCCCACAGTTAGTATCTTAATTCTCTTGAATTATGAAATAGTTGTAAAAATTAATCAAAACTTGAGAAACAAATTTTTGTAAATTCAAATAAAAAACCACAATAAAACTCTAAAATAAAAACTAAACTGACACATTTGAAACCTTACAAATCATTTTAACATATAGGGTAAATGTTAAGGACCAAAATAATGAATAACGCTTAAACCAAAGTCACATTATATACAAATATTGAAAAAATGCAATCATAGTGAATTCGTGTGTACAAGACTACAAGTGAATATGTGACTTCCAGTTAGCTTGACAAGTAAAATCTCTAATAGTTGAATAAGAGATCTGGGGTTCAATCCCCAATCCTCGCCTACACACGAAAAACTTATTAATGTCTTAGTCTGATAGCTATCATTAGAAGCAAACATCATAGGTTGAAATTCTCTCATAAAAATAAATAAATAAACTATAAGTGAATATAATATTGACAAAATTATAAATATACATACCATAATATGAATTTTTATTTGTTTACTAATATTATTCCTGTGCGATGTACAATTTGATGAAGATTCATATGTAAGCTACTTTTAAAAAAAAAATATATTAAATAAAGGTAATAATAAATCCTAAAATAAGTAAGTAATTTTAATAAATAAAATTACTTTAAGTTTCAATATTTGGACATTATCAGTGTTTATCTATTTTTATATTTTATAATTCTCTTTGTGCTTTGTGTTAATTTATTAATATGAGATATGGAATGAGTTTAATCATTCCTATTTGGGTTATGCCATAGCCAACACAAATAATAATATACAAAATAGTTCCTAAATACATTTTTTTTTTCCTACTGATAGTCTAACAAAAAAAAAAAAAAACCAACACACTCAAAAATTTAATATAATAATCAAAACCCAAAATGAAAACATACACAAAAGAGTTCAAAAATTGAGAATATAAAAAAATTAAAAATTTATATTAGAGAATCATGAACTTAAATGGGTGTTTATTGTTTTGCTTCTTTATAGTAAACTTCCTTTGGTATAATATTCTTCATGCAAATTTAGAAATAAAGAACAATAAGTAAGATGGATTTATTAAATTAAAACAATAAGCATTATGAACAATAAGCGTAAGTTGCAACTTGGGAAAAACAAGTGAAAAAAATACAAAAACATGGGGTGTAATATGTGGAATTTAATTTTATGGATGACTTTATTGGTTATGAGTGATTATATCAAAAATTCATGAATTAATACATACATACATACATACATACATATATATATATATATATATATATATATATATATGTTCTGAAAATTTTGATAATAAACTATTAGTTGGAGTAGAATTTAAATTTCAAAACTTAGGATCCATTTGGAACAACTTATTTAGCTGAAACTAATTTTTTTTTTTTTTTGCTGAAAGTGTAGAAAAAATGTTAAAAAAATAAGCTAAATAGTACAGTAGGACCCATGAATAGTATCAAAAAGTGCAGTGGAACCCATAAATCATATTATATCATATTATATATAATAAAAGTTGGGCTTAGGCGCCGTAATTGCGCCACGTGGCTTCACCAAATTACAGAAATTTTAATAAATCATATTATATAAAATAAAAGTTGGGCTTAGACGCCATAATTGCGCCACGTGGCTTCACCAAATTACAGAAATTTTAATAAATTTTTAGATTTTAAGAATAGATATATACATATTTTTTGGATAAATATGATAAATCAAATAATGAAAGAAAGTAGTATTTAATTTACGACTATAACAGTTGTGTCTATCTAAAATTTTATCAACAAAACCTAAAATCAATAGAATAGAATTATCTAAGGATAGAATTTAAATAAAAAAGAGAGATAAAACTACCTAAAAAAAAAAAAAAAGAGGTACGTCCACTTAGAAATTGAAAATTCCACTATTGGAAAAAGAGCTTCCATTGTATATTGAAACATATATACAAATTTGCATAAAAGAGGTCTAATATATCCACTTAGAAATTGAAACTCCCACAATTGGAAAAAGAGCTTCCGTTGTGAGCTTCTGTTGTATATTGAAATTGTGAGGACACGATTTGTAACGACCCGTAATAGTGTTGGGTTCGCACGTAAAAAGGCCCAAACAATATCATTTATAGAGCGTGGGTTTAAAAGGTTAGGCCTTGGTCACCAGACGGTGGTTTTTCGTGGTGGTCATACGTAATTAAAATCGTGTTCGCCCTAGGAGTCTTTCTCCTGGAGGCGGGTTGGGAGGCTCTGGTTTTTGGCCATTTTTCCTAGCCCCCTCTTGGTGCATTAACCTTTACATTACATAGCCCTTCTTGGTTGATTTTAACCCTCCACTTGTTGGTCAGGCAGGTGCCTACTTCTGTACCCGTCCCATCAGCTGTCCCTTCTTACTTTCTGTTAGTTACGATGATCGAAGTCGCCCTGCTCAGGCGTCTTTTCTCATTAACATGGTCAGGATGCTAGCTAGTGCATTTAATGCGAAGGGGACGTGTTTACCCTGAACCAGTTTTGCACCGTACCCCCATGTGGGTCCCATTCTACTCGCATCTCTTTCAGGGGGCTTTTTTTTGGGGGGCATCCTTCATCAAGACGTTTCTCTTCCCCTTAAGGTCCTGGAGTGCTGAGGACAGGGTCGTCCTCGGCTATTCCCCTCGACACTTCGGACTTTCCCCATTCGTCCTCGGCACATACCCTCCTCGGCACGGGCCCCGAGCCCTAATAGGGCGTGGGTCGGATCATAAGTTCCCTGGCCCCACAGAAATCATACATACAATTTTGCATACGTTTCTTTAAAAAAAAAAAAAAAAAAAAAAAAAAAAAGAAGAAGAAGATAGAACTTGCATTTTTTTTTTTCCTACGTTTTTTTTTTTTTTTTTTTTGGGTGGATAAATTTGCATCTTATGCCATATTTTTCCTGATAATTAAGTTAAAAAAAAAAAAAAGTATTTGAGTTTCACCTAAACTACTTCTTTTTGTTCATATTATCTTCTTCACAACCTAAAATTCTCACTATATATACATACAGTTTTTTGGTGTTTCATTATTTCTACTACGTACTTTACAATTATTTGCTATATTCTTCCTTTCTTCTCTCTACCCTACCTACAACCTTGCAGGTAATTTTTTTTTGTTCTTTCATCAAATTGAATAGATTTTATGTATTTGTTGCCTTTATATTATATATTATATGATTTTTACCAACAAGTTTTATAGATAGGCTGAAATTCTATGTTTGATCACACCTTTTAGTGTTTTTTTTAGAAGTCAATATAGCAAGCAATATATTTGTATTTTTTAATTTCTTATTACATGATTATTGGTTGTTGACATCAATATTTTATAATGGATTTAATTTGTTATGGTTTTGTTTGGTGCTTTGTTCCATGTAATCTATATTCTTTAATTAAAAGCAAAATTTGCTGTCAAACATGAAATTGGATACGAGAGAATCCATCTGTCCAAATTTCTATGTAAGTCTATCTTTACTTAACTCCGTTTTTTATTTTTTAAGTTCAAAATTTTGGATATTTTTTCAATTATTGAATTCATTATTTTTTCATGCGTAATATTAATATCTATGTTTTTTTTTTATGATAAAAAAATAATATATGTGTTCTTAAAGGCTAAAACACAATAAAATTACAAACATTCTTTAAGTTAGGGTGTTATATTTATTTATTAGTAAGTTAGAATGTTATATTAAGTTAGAGTATTATATTTTTATTTATTATTAATTTAGAATGTTACATGTGGATATATATGCTGCTTTAGAATTGATATAACTTATAACCATTTGAATGAAAATCAACACTAAAACAAATGATTTAAATATCAAAATAAGAAATAAAAATTAAATTTCTTTTAAGTGTACAAGTACAATTTATTTTTTAATCTTAAATTTTGAATTAATTCTTCTTTCATTTTATTTGTTATTAAATTTAATTATATTATCAAAATATTTTTTATTAAGCCGTGCATCGCACGGGTATAATACTAGTAGTATTAAAAAGTTTAGTGAGACAGCTAAAAAATTCGGCTCATCCCAAACACACACTTAAATGATAAACTTTTATCTAAATTAAATTATTGTTAAATATTATCCCTTAGTCAAAAGTCTTTTAACTTAATATCCTAATAAAATATTAATTTAATAAGATGCAACTTGTGGGGAAAAAAAAAATGTGAGTGGTGTGATATTTAAGTTTAGAAAATTTTGATAATAGACTTTTAGTTTTATTTAAATTAAACCGTTGTTAAATATTATCTATTAATTTGAGGAAATATATCATAACAAATAATATAGAACGATTTACTAATTAATTATTCTTAAAATGTTGATAATAGACTTCTAGTTAGAGTAGACATCAAAATGTTTTTTTTTAGAAAGAAAATGTAGGGTTTTCTTTGGGATTTAAGTTTAGAATTTTTTATAATAGAGTTTTAGTTTGAATAGAATTTAAATTTGTTGAAGTTTAAAGATAATTTTTATATAAATTAAAAAAATTTCTAAATATTATCCTTTAATTTGAGGAATTATATCATAACAAATAAATAAAATTAATTTATTAATTAGTTGTTCTTAAAATCTATACTATATATAAGATGATTCTCCTCTTTCAACTAGATTTTTATGTGGTTCAAAAATACACTCATTAATGAAGAGTAATTTCATTTAGAAATAGGGTCATAAATGTCAAATAAGAAATTTCATTTTGAATTCAAAAAAAGAATTTCTAAAATTTAGGATTTTTTTTCTTTCACATTCAAAAAAGAAATTACAGCTATTGCTTATTTCTAAAATTTATCCTTTTTAAATATATATATATATATATATATATTTATATATATATATATATTTCTAAATCATAATAGATGCAAATTATTAATTTTTACAAAAAAAAAAATAGAAAAGCCTCTAAGCACATGCTGAGCACGTTCTCAAAGGATAGTATTGATAATAGAGTTCTAGTTAGAGTAGAAGTCAAAGCATGGTTTATTTATTTATTTATTTATTTATTTTTATCTATTTATTTTAAAGAAAGAAAATGTAGGTAGTTGTTTGGAATTAAATTTATAATTTTTTACAATAGATTTTTAGCTTAAATAGAATTTAAATTTTTTGAAATCATATACTATACAATAAAAGGGGGCTTAGACATCGTGATTGTGTCAAGTGGCTTTACCATATTGTAAATTTTTTTTTTAGATTTTTAAATTTTTATATATTTAGAAAGAAAACATGGTTTTTATCTAGGATTTAAGTTTAGAATTTTCGCTAATAGAATTTTAATTTGAATGTAATTTAAAATTGTTGAAGTTTAATAATATGTTTGATTTAAATTAAAAAATTGCTAAATATTATCCCTTAATTTGAGGAATTATATCATAAAAATAATATACAATTAACTTATTAATTATTTGTTCTTAAAATATTAATAATTGATTTTTAGTTGGAATAGAAATCAAAACATGGTTTTTTTTTAAAAAGAAAGAAAATGTTCATTGTTGTTTGAGATTAAAGTTTAGAATTTTTTATAATACACTTTTAATTTGAATAGAATTTAAATTTGTAGAAGTTTAAATAATAAATTTTTACATAAATTAAATAATTGTTAAATATATCCCTTAATTTGAGGAAATATAACCTAACAAATAATATAAAATTAGTTTATTAATTAGTGAGAGTAGCCACTTAACATAATCATAACTTCATTCTCAAAAAAAAAAAAAAAAAAAAACCAATCATAACTTTAAATTTGAGAAAATATATAAAATAATAACTTTATTTAGTATATAATTTAATTTTTAAAAAGAGTAATTATGCATTCTTTATTTTATTTTATTTTTTTAATCATAAATCGGTAAATTCCAATGAATGTACCTCGGAAGACATTGCTTGTCCACTGATAAGCAATCACTATGGAAGAGATCTGTCTTGTAATCTTTGTTTTCTAGTTATTCTGTATTTCACTTTCCCCTAGGGCTAAGTTAACAAAACAAACGGACCAATCCTCAAGCCTTCCCATTTTGCACCAGAGTTTTACTTTCCAATTCAAAATTCTCGTTCTCTTTTCCCTTCTTTCCCGATCAATTATTTTACAAGAAAAGTCCAAAACTTTCCAACCCTTTTTTATACTCCTCCAAACAAAGTAAAGTTAAAGTCTCCACCAAGAGGAGAGAGAATTAACAAACAAAAGAAAACACAACAGATTCAATCTAATTCTAACTACCATTCATGGCCTCCTCTGTGCTTTACTCTCTCCTTCTCCTCCTCTTCCTTCACAACCCCCTCTTCTCCACAGCCAATCTTTTCCACAAGAAAAGCCTCTTTAGAGAAGAGCTAGATCTCTCTGAGTCCCAACAACAACCTCTCAATGACACCCCACCAACTCTCTTCTTTGAAGTAACAAAACCCATCAAACTTCCCAACACAAAGCCTTGCTCTTATCACATACTTCAACATGACTTTGGCTACACTTATGGCAGCCCTCCAGTTCTTGCAAACTACACACCTCCCTCACACTGCCCATCTCAGAAGTTTTCCAAGATTGTCTTCCAATGGAATGCTACTTGCAAAGGCAGGCAGTATGACCGGATTTTTGGGGTTTGGCTTGGTGGGGCTGAACTATTTCGTAGCTGCACAGCTGAGCCAAGGGCTACGGGGATTGTTTGGAGTGTTGAGAAGGACATTACAAGGTATTATTCTTTGCTCATGAAGAATCAAACACTTGCTGTTTATCTTGGTAATCTTGTTACTAAAACTTATACTGGAGTGTACCATGTGAATATAACTATTCAGTTTTATCCTGCTGAAGAAAATGATGTGTCAAAGTTGGGTGCTTTAGTGTCTAAATACCATACCCCGGCTGATTTAATCATACCCTTTTCACGGAACCTTCCGTTGAATGATGGGTTGTGGTTTGAAATTGAGAGTTCCACTGATATTGCATTGAGTGAATTCAAGATTCCACAAAATGCTTATAGAGCTGTGTTGGAGGTGTATGTTTCATTTCATGAGAATGATGAATTTTGGTATTCGAATTTTTACAATGAGTACATTGAGGCAAACAATCTTACGGGTGCAGCCGGAAATGGGCCTTTTAGGGAGGTTTTAGTTAGTCTTGATGGTCAGGTGGTCGGTGCAATTTGGCCATTTACCGTCATTTTTACTGGAGGGATTAATCCCCTCTTATGGAGGCCCATTACTGGTATCGGATCATTTGATCTCCCTTCTTATAATATTGAGATTACACCATTTTTAGGGAATATTGTTGATGGAAAGAGCCATAAGTTTGGGTTTAGTGTGACGAATGCCTTGAATGTTTGGTACATTGATGCAAACTTGCATCTTTGGTTGGACAGCAAGAGCACAGAAATTGAAGCGAGCCTTTTGGAGCATGTTAGCTCGCCTCTTGTTGTTTCTTTAGTATCTGACTTTAAGGGTTTAAATGGGACGTTTTTGAATAGTGTAACCAGGTCCATATCCTCGACTGGATGGGTGAAGTCCTCCCATGGGAATATCACAACAAATTGGATTCAAAACTTTAGGTACAATAATTCAATGCTGATAGAAAGTGATGGGGATTTGCAGATTGTGAATCAAATAATCCATTTCAATGACAGTGTTCGTACAAAGATGCCATCATCTTCTGTTTACTCAATAGAATCCCACAAAAAATTTGACCTTTATTTATACTACAACGAATTGGATGATGGAAATGGAACTTCTGTATCTCTTGAAAATGTCACTTTGGGATTTTTTGAGAAGAAGTCTAAGGATGTTGGTTTTGGATTCTCAGAGGGCTCTCTCAGAAATGTGCAGAATGGACAGGGCTATATGGCTGTAAAGAACAACTTGGTGGTCAGTGGATTGGGCAGTACACAACAAGTGTACAAATATGATGGCGATTTATGTTACTTCAGAAATGTAAGCAGCTCGAATTATACCATCCTTTACGATCAAGTAGGATACAAATGCCATAGAGGAACAAGGTCTCATTTTGGTTTTGGGTTAAGCAGCATGCAGCCTTCCCCTGCTCAAAGGGCTTTCCTAGCACCCAGTTTACTGCATAACGGTAAAGATATTTAGGTTGTTGTCTTGGTTGATTCTTCAACTGCTTCATAAAAGGACTCCTTTTATATGATATTCCACAGAATTCCTGCAAATGGTACCCAAAATAAAAAAAGTAAGCATTTTGTAGTCCATTGTCATTATGCTGACAGATTCCTTCTGTGGATATTCTTGTCTGTTATTAAATTATGTGCACTAAATGTGATTTTGGTTTTGTTTTTTCAATAGATGTTGAGCATACTCTTCATTAATCCATCTTCAAATAATTATATATGTATTATGTGGAAACTGGGTCCTTGGAAATGAATCACATTTGCATAATCAGTATCTCACATTTTAATGGCAGATTATGATGAAAGTGCTGATATTTTTGTGTTTTGTAAAATTGACTTATGCAGCTGTCTGCATTTCTGGTTTATTTATTTATTTACTAAATGCAAAACAGGTGACAATTTAATAAATAGAATTGCAGGAATGAGTTCCAAACCAGCCCCCCCCCCCCCCCCCCCCTAAAATAAAGTCTAGACATGAGAAATTTGAGTCTCAATTATGTGCTAGTATTTGTTTTATAGTAGTGTGTCAGAGCAATATTGTGTCGTGTTGAAGCATTGTCCTTCAATTCAATTATAAGATAGATTATCACGAAGGAAAAGTTATACTTGACCAAAAGAATTTGCTTAATTTTCATCTTTTAACCAATTCCTGGTTTATTTTTGATCCTTTAACAAGGTGATGAATTTTAATTTTAATCTTTTAACAGTAGCTGTGAAATCAACTGCAGGATTAGGGACTATATTATTGATAATTAACTTGGAAAGATGAATGTTGCGTCTTGGTGACTGCTAAATCTTTCCTATAGATATCACAGCCAAAGATTTCCAAGTTAAACACAAATATGATGGCAAAATGTGATGCACCGAAAGAGCTCACATTTGGGGGCAACAGGGATAAGCCTGGAAAATTTTTATGCTGGCAAATTTATCCCCAAGAGTATTAAGAAAATCTATTAATAGAAAACATATTTATTATGGGTGCTACATTGAGAAATCTCCTCAAAAGCTTGTTAAAACTATGTACTATAATTTATTTAAGGCAACATTCAATATTATATTCCCAAAACTTGTTAAAACCATGCTGACATCTTGTCTTAGAGGTTTACTGGTATGGGAAAGGCATTAGAAGATGTTAAAATGGCACAAGGTATATTAGTACTTTTTAACATTCCAGCACTAAAGTAAATCCTCTAGAAGAGGGTAAATTGCAAATACAATTGCAATGATTTTACATTATATTATATTGATTTAGAACTAGAAGAGAAATTACGCTGTAGATCTATTTCATATACAAGTATCAACTATTGATCTCAATGACTTTTTTGTAATTCAAAGAAAAACAAAACGGTTGCCCATGACTTTTGGATTAGTGGTTGAAGATGTTGAAGAGGGAAACTCCGGTTTTAATTAAACGTCTAAATAGTTGTTCAAGCATTTTTTCAAGATCCTAAATGCTCGACTCTGATTTCTCCAGCAAGTTCTGTATGTTCTCAAGATGCACAGCGCAATCAGATTTTCTTGTAATGTGAACAATAAGAAATTGCAATTCCGCATGTGCTTTCTCAAGTTCATTTGTGTTTGTTTTTGCATCCTCACGCACCATTCTTTTTTGGGTGCACCAGTTTGGAAACAAACCACCAGCTGTTGGACTTTGGTTTCAACTTTGGCCCCGCTATAAAGGAAAATAAGGTTTCAAGCATTGAGAGGGTGACCAATTCTGCTTCCCTCAACATGCTAACCATGTTCAAAATCTCTTGGTTTCTGTTCGTGCACTGGCTTTCCGTGCCTTTTAGGGCCTTGTGAATTGCGTTTTTGGCCACCTTCTTGGAGGTCAAGTATTTTCAATCTCCCTTATAAGCTCCATTTGACCTCCCCCGTCTTCTTCGCATGATTGATTGAAGTTGATGTGTGCATTCCTTTGTCTGCAATAAGGAATCCTTTGCGATTCCACACAGATCCAACAGTCTAAGAGATTCATGTAACAGCTCATCAAACCATGTCTTGTGCTGCTCTTGCGCTAAGGCTTGTTGAGTGAATGACAGCTGAAGCAATTTACTGACACAATCATGTAAATCCTGGATGCCATTCAGTCTGTTGCCTGTTGCTGTTAATGAAGGTGACAAAGAAGCAGCTTCGGAAGCCCTCAATCTGCACAAGTGGTCATCAAACTCTGAAATGAGAGGGTGTGGTTTGGAAGGCAAGCTGTTTCAGCGAGTGTGGTACTTGGATTTTGGGTGTAGAGGAGAGGCAACCATTCTTCCTTGCAAAAGAGGTCATACTGTTAATTGATAGTTCAATCTAGCATTTTGCGTTCCATCTATTGGCATCCTCTTTATATTAAGAAGTATGGGGAACATAAGGAATCTCATCCTCTTTAAATATCAAATAGTCATGGCATATTTCTGATCTGGATCTAAACACTATGTCAGCAATGTTTTTGCATTCTCTCCTCTCTCCAGCTCTTTAAATCAATAGTCAATTATATTTAAATTCTAAAATCAAAAGAACTTGTTCATAAATAATTATATATAAAATATGTTCCACAACAATGAACAGCACAAGGGTGGCATTGACACCAACTTCTTTGACACAAGAAAAGGTAGAAGCCATTTCGTCCGGCTTAACTGCCTTCCTTCCAGGGTGCAAGAAGTCTGTACCAACTGTGACCGTGTTAATATCATTAAATCATCAGTTTCAATCAAAAAAAAGATGCATTCATTACAATAAGAATAAGGTGATGATTCTCATAATCTAATAAAAAATCTTCAGTTTATACAGAGTTGATCATCTTTGTGATCCTTACCCTTCGCAACTTCTTAATATTGTAAACATGTATGTATTTTCATATGCATATTTGTTCTTGATGTCATCTGAAATTTCTTATGCTTACTATTTTGTATACCTTCCATTGTTATTTACTGTCATGTAACTTTCTGGTTGTCATGCCATTATTCATATGTAATCAAATAAACAAGATGTTGTCAATTAGTATTTATTTAAATGGTTGCAGGCAAGATCTGCACTTTTTGTTTGTACCCTTTTAGCCCATCCCCATATCAATTAGATTCTTCCTTTAATGGAATTTAGAATTTGTAGTAAATAACTGGGTAATTTCCAATGATTCAGGGGGACATTGTTCAATTTTAAATTTTTGAGGGGATTGAAATGTACCACATAGTTAAGTGAGAAAAATGCAATTAACCCTAGAATTATTTGACAAGGTCATTTTGTTAGTACCTGGGAAGTGATGGGATCTATTAGTAGGATTCAGCATGGTCCATTTTAAGTGCTTTTTATACTTGGACTCTGGTTTTTTTTTTTTTTGGTGAAATAAATTTACAAGCATAAATTTGGGAGGAGGGATTTGTTTTCTTCTCCATTTTTGTAAGTAGAACAATTCTCCATTTATGTTTTTTTTTTTTTTTCTTCTCAATTTTCGTACTTTTAATATCAAGACCGAAATTCATGAAAGAATGAGAAATTTGTTTGAATCTTTTAGTTTGCCGGGTGACGGCCATGGGTTGTCAGATAAGCAATTTTATCTTTTGCTAATTATTGTTGCATACAATTACACACAACCAAACATATTAAAAACATGATTTCAATTATATTCAAACAGGGTCAATTTGTTTTGCCATGGAGCATAAATGTCAAAGAGTTGGTTGTTCAATTTGGACAAGAACATAGTCCTTACCTTTATAAGTTCTACAGTTAACCAAAAACAATAACTACTAAATCAAGTGTTGTGTTGAACTTAGTGGGCTTAAATTTCAAGTTTGAATTAAAATTATGAATCCCTGAATTTGTACTTTGAAGGCAATGTAACCTTTCAAATTATTATCATTTGAAATTTTAGTTTACTTTTATAGAATTTATAGTCCAAAGAAGCTTCATCAAAGAAAAATCATTAACTTTTTTTCTTCACCCTTTCTCATATTTTTATTCTGTTTACCTAAATTTCTGAATTAATGACCATAGTTTGTTTAAAGAGAAATAACTTCAATCTCACTTGCGCAAACCTTTCAAATATCCATAGATAAATAGTCACTTGATAGTTGCATATTATTGGTGAATTTTGAAACATAGATTTTGAAAATCACCTTTTTTTTTTTTTTTTGATAGTTTCATTGTCCATCGTTAATTGGCCTTTGTCAGATGAACATGCGATTTCCAAATAAAATAAAGGGAAAAATGCCCACACACCCCCTAAACTTTAGAGTAGTGGTCATTACACCCCTTAAACTTTTATTTTGGTCAATATACTTCTTCAATTTTACACATCTGCCAAATCACTACCTCCGTTAGTTTGCTGTCAAAAATTTAACAGAAAATACACGTGAGACGCACGTGATGCTTAAAATACCATAATAAAAAAGATGAGAAGAAAAGAGAGATCAATGGTTAGAACACCACTGTGGCATTCCCACCGCCGGGGCTGGAAGTCTTTGTCCTGCCGTTTATGGTCCCACTGCACCGTCCAGCTGCAAATATGGATCTCCTGTTCAAGAGCCACCATTTTACTGATATTTTCATTCTAAATATTTCCCATGATGCCTTAGTTTCGAGACCCTGTTTTCCTACAATGAAGCATGGTTTACAAGGATGGAATGTTGGACTTTCAATTCTTTTACCCTTGAAGCATTCTCTGGACGAATTCTTTGGGAGCAGTAATCAACAACCCCAATAGCCAACTCCACCATCTATATTAACAATCTTTACCAACCCAATAAAGAAAACTAACCAAAATGGTAAAACCCACATCCAATTCTAAATCCCAACAACACCGAATTCTTCAAAACCCAGAATTTTTGTTTTCAATTAAAAACTTAAAAACAAAAAACCTCCGGATGTTTGGGTTTCTAGGAAATCCCTAGGGAGCTTTAGCGGCGCAATCCCTCATATCCAGATCCATTAGAACTTTCTTAAAATTGAAAGAAACTTGTTTTATAGATTTGGGACTTTTTTTTGGATGTGTCTGGTGTGGATCCATATTGTGGTTGAACGACGAAATGGCCATTTTGATCAACCGTATCTCCCTCACTCAAAAAACAGTTCTCTCCTTTGTTTCATGTGTGTCTCATGTGCATTTTCTGTTAGAATTTTAACAAAAAATTAACAGGTAGTGATTTGGCAGATGTGTAAAGTTGAAGGAGTAAATTGGTCAAAATAAAAGTTTAGGGGGTCTAATGACCATTCCTCTAAAGTTCAGGGGGTGTATGGGCATTTTTCCCTAAAACAGAAGCTAAAGAAGATGGTTCATACATTCAGTGGTCTTCTAGCTAAAGAGATCCTCTGAGAAAAGTGATAATTGATAAATTTGAAGGTAATTATTCTCACAAAGAGATCTTGGTAAAGTTCTTCCTTGACAAAGCAATAACAGTGGAAGCAGTTGTTGACCTGTAAAGCTCCTGAGTAACACAGGAAATATTTGTTGGGAGTTTCTCTCCCCTCCATTATGGAAAGACAATATGCCTTATTCTTGATTATATTCCTCAATGATAATAATCAAATACAAGTAAGATTATGATGTTAATTTGCCTATATGCTCTTTCTTTAGAAAAAAATGTTGTCCCTTGCATTTATTTGTCATGTTGGGTTGTATATTGTGTAGTCAAAAGTATTTTGAAATGGTTGGGTTGTATATTGCGTATTCAGGTTCAAGATAATCGATTTACAGAGGGAGGGAGAAGCAATATGAATAAACTGCATTGAGAGAATAACCATCAGAATTGCCCTGTGAAAGAGGGAAGATTTCAACAAGGGGTAGTTATAATTTGACAAAATCTTCGACTTGAGTGCTTCCTCTTTGGCCCAGGCATCATTACAAAAATGATTTCACACAGCAATGAATATTTTCAAACCACAAATGTGAGTAAATTTGGAGTGATGTGACGAGGGAGACACAGGATTCTTTGTTTGTTCTTCCAGTTCCAAGCATACAATATTTATTCAGGCACCTGCTAATTGAGCAATGTCAATTTTTATTTTACCTAACAACACATCTGCAATGATGTGACCATAATAAGAACTTGTTACATAGCAGAAAATTTTACTTACAAGTGTTTAAAACCAGACCTGTGTTGAAATATTGAAAATTATCACATTTTATTCACACAAAATTAAAAGATTTACGGCTTAACATATATTACATAATTTGAAAAGGTATAGGGCAAAGCATGTTGTAGATAGTGCCATTCTAAGGATTGGTTGTGGCCTCTGCCACATTTGTGGGCTTCTCAGTAGCAACAGGATTCCCATCTTCAACTTGTTCAGCTTCTTTCATCTGTTGTAAAATGTCTGCCTTCTTCTCTAATAGGGCTTCTATTTTTCCATTAATCTGCTCTAACTTCTGCTTTAGCTTGACAAGATCCTTGCCCTTTTTCTTGTCCTTCCCATCAAGTTTTCTTTTCTTCTCACCTTTTTCCTTCTTTTCGCTTTTTTTCTCTTTGCATTCCTTCACCCCATCTTTCTCATCCTCTTTCCCTTTTCCCCCCTCTGATTCTTTAATATTTTCTTCAATTTCAATATCCCTGGAGATAACTTCAGGTTTGCATTTCCCCCCATCTGTTTCATCCTTGTTTTTCTTCTTCCCTTCTTTCTCATCATTTCCATCCTCTGTTCCCTCATCCACTTCATCCTTATGCTTCTTTTCTTTCTTATCCTTATCCTTCTTTTTCTTCTTCTTCTCTTCTTTCTCCTCATCTTCATCTTTATCTTCTTTTCCCTCGTCTGCTTCACCCTTGTGCTTTTTCTCTTTCTTCTCCTTCTTTGTCTTTTTCTCTTCTTCCTCCTCATCATCATCTTCTTTTTCCTTGTCCTTCCCGTTCTTAATTTCATCCTTGAATTTTACCTTCTTTTCTTTATCATTCTTCTCTTTTTTATCTTTCTTCTTCATTTCATCTTTCTCATTGTCTACCTTCTCCTTATGCTTCTCATCCACCACTTTCCCTGTGTGTTTATCCTCTTCCTTCACACTCAATATTTTATCTTTGTCTTCCTCGGTCTCTTTTTCCACCTCCGTGTCTTCATCTTTGTGCTTCTTCTTCTTCTCCTCCTTATCTTTTTTCTTTTTATCTGATTTTCTCCCTTCTCTGTCCTCTTCTTTATCCCCTGAACCCCCATCATTTTTCTTCTTCTTCATCTCTTCTTTTTCCTTTTCTTTATCATCTATTTTCCCTTTCCTCTTCTCTTCTTTTTCAATGTCTTTCTTATCTTTCTTCTCTTTTGTTTTCCCTTCTTTTCTCAGACTCTCTCCAGCTTCTTCATCCTCCTTTTGCTCTTCATCTGTAATGGTGTCACGCTCTTTTTCCTTCTTTTTCTTCTTCTTTTCATGTTCATGTTTCTCTCCCTGCTTCTGCTCTCCATCTTCATGCTTTTTCTTCTCTTTCTCTTTCTCCTTCACACTCTCTTTTGACTCTTTATCCTTTTTCTTAGATTTCTCTTCATCTCCCTCCTTATGTTTCTTCTTCTGGTCTTCCTTACGTTTTGGCTTTTCTTTCTCGACTGATTTGGTCTTCAATTCAAGTTCCATCTTCTCTTCCACCACATCATTTGGTTTAGTATCCTTGGTCTTCACTTCAACATGGAATTCTTCCTTTTTGACCCTTTCTTCTCCACTAATGGATTCGGATTTGTTTTCCACCTCTGACATTTTTGCCAACAGTAGAAATGTAACTTTTTCACAACCTCAAATTCCCTGAAAGATGCAGCAAACCAATTGTTTTTTTATATATAAGTAAAGATATTCTTATATAATAATTGCCAAAAATAATAAGCTATGCATATAATATGGGTAACTTATCCATAATAATCAAACTTATCCATAATAATCATTTCCTTACTAAGTTAAAAGCTTTTATTTTTTCCAAACATATCATAACTTAGGAATCTCAAAACTGGTTTTGAATCAATGCATATTCATAATTTGTAAACAAATATCAAATATGAGTTAACTAAAAGCATTGATGAACATAAATACATATACTAAGAACATAGAGCATTAAATTTTCATGGCATAATCCATTACCTCAATCCAGCAGCTGGGTTGCTAGAGTCTCAAGCAGATCTCTTCACCTATCCTCCCTTACTTCACCTAAATCAAGTATAGGAGCTAAATTAACTTTAACTTAATCTTAGTTTCAACTTAACTCCAACCACAGCTCACAATAGTCTAATCAACACTCATGACCATAATCCTCTTATGTTATCTTAACTAATCCTTACTAAGCCCTTAAATCATATTCAAGGAACTCATAGCAACCAACTTGGCAATTACAATTCATCATACAACTTCCTTCATAAACTTCAAACATACTGATACAACCATACATTGTTTCAAAGATACTAAACAGTAGAACCAAGGCATACAAAATTTATCTAGGTTCTAGACATACCAAATGATAAGAATACCAATTTCCAGCTCAATTCCTTCACCCTAGCTTTAAATATAAATTCCCATAGATAGGTATGTCACCTGCTGTTTACTGCCTATTCCAGAAGGATATACTTACAAAATCCAAATGGGCTATCAAATCACTCCAATTTTCATGCCAATTGACAGAGTGACTCTTATAGATGTCTAGAACATGCCATAACATTCTCAGAGCATAATCATAAAGTCATGATTTATTAAAAATCATACAAGCCAACATACTCAAATCCGCGCTAGCAGAATTGCAGTCAACTTAGAAATTGCTGCTGTGAGAGCGATTCCATTACAACCATACAGTGTCTTACTCTTAGCTTTCATAGGAACTACCCTAAACATCCAAACTCACAAAATAGAATTTAATACAAACTATTTTGCGTTGCAAACGCAGAATCTATCACAGTGGCAGTTGCAACACATATTCACACAAAAATCATAGAGAAATTTGCATATAGTCGTATTTTTCATGTGTGGATTTTTATACATCATTTATAAACAATCCATATCACTTTTTTGAAACCCAATAAATTACAGAAAATTTCAGCATAACCCTACTATTGCTTAATCTTTAATCACATGCAAGATTCATACACAACAACCATAACCACACCCTCAAGTAATGAACAATCAGTTCCCAATAAATACTATGTCCAATTTTTTTTTTCTTCAAAATTTTAAATTAAAAAAATTCTATTAATGATTGAAGAATATTTCCCAGAATTTTTTTTGTTAATTAAAAAAAAACCCCAATATTGCTTAATCTTCAATCACATGCAAAGATTCATATACAACAACCACAACCACAACCACACCCTCAAGTAATGAACAATCAGTTCCTTCCAAAGCCTTAATAACACATCATATATATATTTTCAAAACCAGTCTTACCAGTTTTTCCAAATTTCCCAACACCCTTGTAGAAAGCCACTTGCAGATCACAAAATTTAACAAATTCTTTTCTCAAAATTTTCTGATTTGACAAACACCCAATAACCCAATTACTAAAAATCCCATGGAGAAATGATGGGTACAAAAGAAAAGAGTTGGTAGTTAGAAGTCTTACCTAGTCTGAGGGGAACAATGGTAGAATCGATTGTTTTTGTCGAAGACAGTAGAAGGAATAAAGGGAGCCGAGAGCTTCTTATAGCCTTCTGGGTTGTTCGAGTTTGCTTCCTTGCGAAGGTATAGAGAGTAGAGACCTAAATGAGATGGACAGGCCAGGTGTTGGTCTTTGGGCTTATTTTTGGTATTACATTTGTCATCATTTGATGGTTAGAGGCGCGCATGTGGAAATACTAAATTACCCTTATCTAACTTACATATTTACAACATTAACCATGTAACTATATATAGATGTCATAATTAATTGCCCTTAAGGTAAAATACGGTTAACACCCTGAAATTTGGGTTAATGTCTAAACCATTTTAAAACTGACAAATTTGGTTCTTGATCACTGTAATAGAAAGCATAAAAATGAGTAACATTTTAGTGACCATGTTGGATTTATAGACCAAGTTGATTAGTTTTGAAATGTCTTGGATCTAGTTGGAATTGGCCCGATATCAGATGTGTTGACTGTATTTTAAACTATTACATAATATCACTTATGCAACATATAGTTATGGGTTCCAATTAACTCAATTGGTAAAATCTCTGATGGTTGAATACGAGATCTGAGGTTCAATCTCCGTTTACACCAAAAATCGATTGGTGTTTTAGTTTGATGATAAAGAGTACAATCATTAGAAGCAGAACCTATAATTTTCTATACCAAAAATCGATTGATGTCTTGATTTAATAATAAAGAGCAACATATAGTTAATCAAGCTTATTACTTAGGGACTTCACTCTTTAAATTAACCTAATTAAAGGTTAGAATATTAACAATAATCACATAATTTATGTAATTTAGTCACATAATTTGGGTCAGGATATTACACATCCTCTCCATAACATGGTTTAAAGCACCTCCTCTAGTTCAATGAAATTCAAAAATCTTCTACAAAATATATATTTTATTGTTAAGCACCTCCAAAAACAACTAAGATCTTTAAATATGAATTTCATTTCTTATTCCCAAAATTTGTCTATTAGGTGAAGACTCGAGTAATAGAATCCCAAATCTTGCTCACTGCCCCATACTAATGAGGGGTGGGTGTGGCACTTTCTAATTTCCAAAATTAATAAACAAAATCTTCCTACTTCTAATAAAAAAAAAGGACATGAAACTGAAATTCTATATGGATCAGTGCAAACTCGTCTAAGAATACACTTGCATCAAATTTTTGAAACTAAAATAAATCACAATTCACAAGCATCATTGCACATTCCCGTCTAATTTCTCTTTGATGCATTTCTTGCCCCTACCTTTAGTTTGACCAGGTATACTTGTTTCCATTGAAACCCAAGTCAATAGCATGGAATCACTCAAAAAATTGTTTGGAGTATCACCTACACTATCCCCATCTTATCCCATGCTCTAGAATGTTATTAAGGTCCCCCATGCATATTTATGGTCCATCAAAAGATTCTACTGTTGCTTGAAGAATCTTCCAAAACATACCCTTGTGGCCTTACTTGATCATTTGCTATATGTGATCACAAAGGATGCCCTGGGTTGTATGGTTTGAGGTTAGTTCTTTTTAATAAAGCTTGGTTTCTTATAAAAAAAAAAAAATTAATAATAATACATCACAAGCAATGTTCAATATAGATTGGCTATATTTGAAATGTTTTAATGTGGTAAGCTAAACAATGTTCAAAATGGAGAAGTTCCATCTTCCATGACAGCCAAAAATTCAAAGAAAGTAAGATTCTGGAAGCCCAAACCAATAGGTATTCATTGGGAAATTTTTTATGGACAAGGCAAGGCGAGTGAAAGAATCAAGCAGCAACATTATAAGACATCTCTCAAGTAGTAAGATTTTTCACCACTGAATAGTTTGAGTCAGGATTTCAAAGACTATAAGCTCCATCATTACCACGATCTGAAGCTGTAAAGCAAACCTAATAAGTCTTCTCATTAATATAAGTGCTTAAAAGGATAGATATTACAATTTACTAGCAGCTCAAGCTCGATGGGCAGGAAATTTATAGAAGACAGAAAGGATTTTGGCATTATGGCAATTGCTTCCAAAAGCTTCTTATAGGAATTGCAGACGCCTGTTGAGAAATTCAAGACCCATTCTGTTATCAAGGGAGTGGAGGCACTATACTATTTACAAAGACCAAAATAGAATATGCAGAACAAGTAAAACAGTGGCACATTATGAAATGAAGACAAGAAAACTGTTTGTAATAACCACAATTGCAAAAACAGTGGAAGTACTTTGCCATTTCCATGTATCAATGGTTTACAATATCTATAATAACTGGTTAGCCTCCTTTAGATCACATAACCAATGTAAAACTTGCCTGAAAATTTACAAATAAAAATTCAGTGACAACTAACACCTTGGTTTTTTGTTCTATATTTATAGAAATGAAAGTACTATACCATACGCTAATCTAAAGACAAAACTTCGAAAATGAAAGAATTCTTCACAAATTTCTAGTACTTATCTCTAACTTGCTTCTGTTTCGAAAGATAAAAAGGATATAAGAAAGGGGCACTGATATTTTTATTTACACAACCACAAATGAAAAGTCAATTAGGTGTTTGCCCTCACAGGCCTGAATAATTTCATTCCTCAATCTTTAAGCTCACTAGAGATTCAAATTGGGCAAACCATAAAAAGGAAAGTAGAGAGAAACATGGAAAAATAAAATGGAGAAGAAAAGGAAAAAGTAAGATTGAACAAACAGCTAACAAGATATACTTCAAAGCAATATACCAGATCTATTATAGCAATGATTTTTTACTTCTTAAAGATCATATAATAAGAGTAAAGGTTGTTCCCATTGAAACACAATCAGGTGAACCATCTTGTCATACTAAAATTAACTTAGATCCAGATCAAACAAACAGAAATATGAATTTATAGTTTCCAATTTCTATCTTAATTTCATGTCTATCCTATAATTAGAGTTTGTTTTGAAACACATTGAATGTTAGCAAGATATAAATTGAGGTTCTAGAGTGTTGTTTTCAATATTATACCTTCTGTTGGAAGATGTATTCTTACAAAACGGCTGCTTTGTTTCATTCAATATCTGCAAAAAAAAGTCCCTCCCAAATAGCATAAGCCAGTCAATGTGTCTTCCTCACTGATTAGCTTCTGTATTTCAGTTGACCTTCACACTTAACAAAGATATATAAGAAACCAAGACAAAACATTTTATTACCTGATGCCAGAATTTAGAAAGGGTAAAAATATGCATATTTGAATGAATGGTCAAGATCTATAATAAGATCGGTACACATTTTACTGAAAATAATATATTTCATTCTATATTATTACTGCTTAATGAAATACCTGCCAATCTGCAGTGCATAGGTGACAATGCTTTGATCATCTGTGCAAGGAATGATGTCTAGTTGAAATAACATTCCAATCAGGCATAGTATTGAAAAGCCATCCCTCCATTCCATACATACCCACTGATAAACATGTTCCACATCACGATATAGAACCTGCAATCAGGTGAATCGTCTTGCCTCACTAAAATTAAAAAATTTGAATCCAGTTCAAACAAATAAAAATATGAAGCCATAGCTTCCCATTTCAATCTAAATCTCATGTCTATCCTATAATTAGAGCGTGTTTTTAAAAACAATGTGTGTCAGCAAAATATAAATTCAGATTCTTGAGTGTTGTTTTCAATATTATACCCTGTGTTTGGGGATGTATCCTTACAAATAGGCTGCTTCATTTCATTCAATAGCTGCATCAAAGTTCTTCCTATTAATATACATTTACTGAATGGAACTATTAAATAAGTTCAAATTGACAGCTAAGGTCAGGTGGTATTGAGAGAGGTTTAATCTGCACCCAAATACTCATCAAGCAAAGAAGTATTGACCCTTCTTTTATTGGTCCATTGTGAAATCCTTGAAAGTGGATATGAGCCTTGAGAGAAAAAAACACTATCAATTAACCTTCATCCCAAATAGCATAATTCAGTCAATGTATCTTCCTTACTGATCAACTTTTGTATTTCAGTTGACCTTCACAGTTAAAAATGATAAGAAACCAACACAATAGTTTTTACTACCTGATACCAGAATTTAGCTAATGTGACCATCTTTGCAAGAATCCAATAAACCAATCTAATGCTGGACGACTGGCCCACTTTTTGCATCCAACCCTCAATCATAAAGCAGCTGAAAATTTGAAATGAAATTGAGTTAGATAAACTATATATATATATGAAAAATAAACTACAAATTAACGCTAAAATTTTTGTGCTTCACTACCAAGAAAAATTCCAAAAGTAGAAAAAAAATGATGGCCTTACCAGATAATAAAATTTAGTATTCACCATAGTGGTATATCTTAAAGCTATAATTTCAAGTACAATTTGCAATGCTGTCCAGATTATTCTTAAGCCAGGATTATTTGATGGCTGAAAGTAAAGATTCAAACAACAATTTTCAACTTATTAGTCAAAGTGGTGGTTAGTCAACAGAATCCATAAAGATAATTTTTTAACTGGTAAGCCTGAAACTTGCAATTAGTACATATGATGTTTAACATAAAAGTTGCATAAAAAGAGCATCAAACAGGACGCTGAAGAATTACCAAGCTGGGAGCTTAGAAAATTGACGTAGCAGATCAAGCAATGTCTTTCTTAACAGCTTGTATCTCCCAGCTTGGTGTTTGCTTTCCACAACAAAGGCTACAAACCTCAGACCTTCTGGTAAGTAAAAGTGCAGCCACCGTGCCTTTCATAAGAACAGAGGATAAGGCTTCATAAATTGTCTAAGGACTATGGATTACTCCTAAACTATCCAACGAAAGCAGCCTCTTGCAATTTGGTTCCCTATTCAATCTTTGCATAGAAAGCCTGCATCTAACACTGGCCAATTTGCCATGATTGATTGGACTATTGCCTCTTTACTTTTTGCATTGTCTTTATATACTCGAGCATTCCTGTCTAACCAGCTGAAGCACATAGTTGCGGTCAAAGCCAATTTACTTGAAACTCTTACGCTCAAAGAGTTTACTTTCTAATTGATATCATCATTCCAACTTTACATCTCTTCTGTTACCTAAGGAACATCCAAAGCAAATATGATCTCTATTACCAGTTTTACAATAACTCCATCTTCTTACTTACTAAGTTTTTGGTGGTAGTGAAAAGTGGTGTTGAGCAAAGGGTTGATAATGAATTAAAAAACTGTGCCAAACCGCTCAACAAAATTTTGGTGTACATCATTGGGCATACTACGTTTTCAATAAACAAACTAAAGATGAAAGAAAAAGAAAAATGATATGGAAGCACAAACTGAGAAACAAGCAAGAGAAAGAACAACAATTGGGGTTATAAAGTATTACATATGAGATCACTATAATCTGGTGGTGAGACCAAAATTTATCTTACTAATTGTGATCACGATGATATATGCCCACACAAAATCGACTTTAATCAGCAATATAAACACACAATCTGAAGCAACACTCACCAAAAATTACAACTTTAATTTCTTCAATAAGTACTATTGTTGAGCTGAAAATCCAAAGTGGCAGAAGTAGAATGGTAAAAAGGAAAAAAGTAACAATAAAAATTGAACATTTACAACCCAAAAGTTTATCGTACCTCCAAATTTTGTAATTTGAGAAGAACTTTTAGGAGTTGAGAAGATAGCTTCTGCTGCAATACTAGAAGCATTAGCTAGGGTCAGGATTCAGATATTTAAAAATAATATTGCATATATATAAACACACAGGATGAGAGGTACTAATTTTAAAATGTTGTACCTAGGAGTAAATATGTTTATTTCTGTACATTTTGCTCTCTGTTTTACCCAATTATTGCTGCTCCTCCTCCTTCACCACATAGATGCACGTCCTATCAATCTCAACGCGAGGCCTTCTGCCTTTCTTGAAGCACTCTCGCCCTCTGCCTTTCTTGCAGTGCTGTTTCACCACTGGACAGTCGCAAATTAGAAAATCTCGAATGCAACACATCAAGAAATGTTTTTCTTAACAACTAATATCTCCCAGCTTGGTGTTTACTTTCCACAACAAAAGCTGCAATCCTCAGAGCTACTGGTAAGTTCAAGTGCAGCCACCCTGCCTTTCATAAGTAAGAAGGATAAGGCTTCCAAAATTGTCAGAGGGACTATGGATTTCTCCTAAGCCATCAAACCATGAAAGCCTATTGCAATTTGGTTTCCCATTGAATCTTTAAATAGAAAGCTTGCTTCTCACCAGAAACTCTCTTGGTACTAACTTCCACTGATTTCAGCAGTCGACGTTCTCAAAAATCAAGAAATTGTGTCCACTTGCAAACAGGAGGTTTACAACTTTTTAAAGAATGAGTCCCAGCTTTGCTTCTTGACAGATCATGACCTTGTGCTTGTAGTAGTTAAGAACTTGAGAAGCATTGGCAGCCTTCCCTTCATGCATGGTCTCACTTCTGCATTTTTAAATTGCCAAAAGAGTAATTAACCCACCCAAAAAAAAAAAAAAACAAAAAAACAAAAAACAAAAGAGATTCCTAAGAGTGGCTTCAATAACAACAATAATAGAAGAAAAATATCAGCATAGGTAGACATCTCTCCACCCATGATAGAGAACCAATTATTAATTGGCAATTAACAATGGAATTTGATTCAATAAATTAAGATCTAATTCTGGAATCTTATCCAAACTAAAGGGCTCTTGCATTCCAAGAAAAGCATAAGGATATGAACAAGTTATGGAATGGTCAATATCATTAACAAGGTTGGTACACATTCTACCGAAACTATTATATTTCATTTTATAACATATTGCTTAATGAAATACCTTTCCATCTGCAGTGCATAGGTGACAATGCTTCAATCATCTATGCAAGGAATGATGTCTAGTTGAAATAACATTCCAGTCAGAAGATAGCCTCTGCTGCAACACTAGAAGAGGGTTCAGATTTTTTAAAATCATATTGCATAAATGCTCTCTGTTTTACACAATTATTACTCATCCTCCTCCAGCTCATAGATGGACTGGTAATCAATCTTAACCAACGGGATGTTGTTGATCTTCTTCAACCACTCTTGCCCTTTTCCTTTCTTGCATTGTTGTTTCAGCACTGGACAATTGTAAACATAAAGCTTCAGAAGTGTGGGAGGCAGGCCCTCTGGGAGATATGCTAGTTTAGGGCAATTGTCGATATACAGTTTTTCAAGAGCAGAGAGGTTTTGAAAGGCCTTGGATGATAGTAACACTATATTAGGAAAATTTAGGATACAAAGGGAGGTGAGAGAAGTAGGTAGCAGCATCATCATCTTCCCATCATCCTCCTCAGGAAACGACTGCCAATCTTGAAATCCATTACCATAAGAGACGTGAGTCTGTTCAATCCTTGCTTACAGTTAGTCACTCCTTTCAACAAAAGTTCCTTTAGGTTGGTAGGGAAGGAGTCTTCTGGAAAGCATACAGTGCTTGTACATTCATATATACATAAGGTTTGAAGAGAAGTGAGGTTATGCATGCGGGGCAAGGACTCTAGTTTCACACAGTTAGTGATCAATATTTTTCTCAGGTGAGTAGGGAGAAACCCCCTCCATCTGGAAATGAAACAAGACTACAACAGTTGTCTACGTGGATCTCATTGAGGTGGTAGAGTTTATGTAGGCCCTCCGGTAAGAATTTAATCTCTTGACAATGACTGATTTTAAGATATTCAAGAGACGCATTATTGGGTAACTTGTTTGCCAATGACTCTAACTTTGGGCAATTATATACTTGAAGGTATTTAAGAGCCATAGGTAACTGGTTTCTTGATGATAAGGATGTCAGCTTTGAGCATGTCCAAATTTCAAGGTGTTTAAGCTTCTCAGATAGCTCACCTCTTAATGATACACAATTTAGAGATGGACAATTACTAATATACGAGTGCTCAAGAAGTGATGCATTGCTCTTAATACTCTCCTCTTTCGTTAATAAAGAAGACGCCTCTCCCTCATCTATCAAAAACTGCAAATTCGCACATCTTTGTATCTCTAGCCTTTTCAATGTTGGGGGTAGCTGGTGTCTTGAAATGAACATTAAAGAATTACAGTGCTCAATAGTTGCATATTCCAAGCATGTACAATTGGACATTGGCAAGGATTTTAAAGCACCGCAACCTTTAATATACAGTGTCTTTAACATAGACGTCAAGCTGATGTTGATGAGACTAGGGCACGACCAGATTTCCAACTTCACAAGGGACATGAGACTATCTTGCCACAAAGATGTCAGCTCATCGCAATCAATTACCTTTAGGTTTTTTACCTTTCCTAACCCTTCCATGAACTCTTTTGTTAAGCTTTTAAGACCAGGAATAGAAAAAATAATTGACTTTAGCAAGCATAAGTCTTCCTTATTTTTGCTCACCACCTCTTTGCATCCCACAATTTCTAATTCTTGGAGAATTGGAAGGCTTGGAATTGATATAACCAACTGCTCACAATATTTAATAGAAAAGTTTTCCAATGATGAAAGATGGTTTGGCAATTTTCCTTGCAATTTGGGGCATTGAGAGATAAAAAGCTCACGCAAGCAAGGGAAATCTCCGTACTCAACTCCACAAGGAATCCAATCTTGCCATTCTTGCATATCCTCAAAGTGAAGTTTTTCTAAGAATCGAAAAGGTGTCAAGCAACCTTCCCCATAAAACTCAGGACCAATGGTTTGCACCTTAGACATACTCATAATGATAAGGAATTTGAGGGAGAATAGATGTCCAATAGCGGGTAAGGACGTGCATTTTTCACATCTAACAATCTTTAAGTCCACAATATTAGAAAAGGAATGATCTCCTATCCATGTTGGGAATTTCACACCAATATAGCCATCAATTGAAAGTTCTTTCATCGTTGTCCAAGGTCGTAGCATGTCAAGAATATCTATTGCAATGCTTTCATATTGTAAATCTTTAGGTGCAAACCCCCATTTGATCACTGGTGCATCTAAATTCTTCTTGCCATTTAAATTGACCCTTCTTGCATCCTCAACATCAAGAACATTCTCTAAACTCGAAATGCAAAGTCTTCCCCGAAGAAACTCCAAGTTCATCAAGTCTCCTATCTTGGACCCACTATCTTTCCCCACAACAAAATTAGATAGTGTATGTAAGTTCTTTAATTTTTCTATTCCCATTGGCATTTCTCTAATTAAATTGGTATCTGTAATGTCGAGATACCGAAGATTAACTAGATCCTTAATTTTCTCCGGTAACTTTGTAAGTTTGTGACAACCTTTCAACATCAATGTTTGCAAATTATATAGAAAACTTGTTGATTCTAGTAAACTTCTAATTGAAGTATGAGAAAGGTTGAGGTATCTTAAATGTTTCAGATCACCGATTGAACTTGTTAGCTCAATGATTTCATAACCACATAAAGACATTACCCTTAAGTAGCTTAATTGTGGTAGCAAACAATTAGGAACATAGTTTGTTAAGTGGCACATGTTATTTCTTGGTAGGGGTAGAAAGGTTCGTAGATGCATATCTTTGGGGAAGTATTCAAACTTCTTGATGCCATCAAACTGACATGGAATGTAAGAGAAATGTCTTACCTTTGCAGAAATCTTGGATTGCTTGTTACTGCTGAGAGTATCTTCCAATCTATAGCATAAGCCTTTTGCTGCCCATTGAGCTAGATCATTGATAAGATCATGCATGACAAAGAGTGATTCATTATTGCTTGACTGTTGAAAGAATGATCTCATGACTAGATCATGAAAATACTCAGCACCAAGATCTTCAATTGGCTTGTTTCTTTATGTTTCTTGAACCAAACCTTCTGCCATCCATAACAAGACAAGCTCATTCTTTTTAAATTCATAATCTTTTGGGAATAGTGAACAGTAAGCAAAACATCTCTTTAAATGTGAAGGGAGGTATTGGTAGCTTAATTCAAGAACCGGAATAATACCCTTTTTTTTCTTTTGGAATATCCCAAATCTTACTATTTAATACATTTTTCCATTCAATAGGACTTCGTTTAGTGCGTAAAGCGCCTCCCAGTACTTTTGCTGCCAAAGGTGACCCCTTGCATCTGTTTAAAATTTCTCTACCAATTTCTTCAAGTTCTGGATGCGCTGTAAAATCTGTTGCCCCCAATGCATGTTGTTTAAATAGATGCCAACAAGCATCTTTTGATAACCCTTCCAACTCGTAAGCCGGAGTAGTTCCCATTGTTGATGAAACACTGTAATTCCGAGTGGTGACAATGATCTTACTTCCTAGAGCCCCAAATTCAAACGGACAACGTAGTTTAGTCCAATCATCATAGTCTTCATTCCAAACATCATCCAGAATGAGCAAAAACTTCTTGTCATATAATTTCTCCTTCAATTTGACTTGAATTATGTTTAAATCATTAGTTTCGTAGTGGTTAGAAGTGACAGATTGTAGAATGGCTTTTGTTACCCTTACAATGTCAAAATCTTCAGAAACAAAAGCCCATGCTTTCAAGTCAAAATAACGGCTCACATCATCATCATTGTAGACCAGTTGGGCAAGAGTTGTCTTACCCAATCCTCCCATACCAACTATGGCAATCACAGAGAGTTGAGCATCACTAAATTCACTACTCAGCAACAACTTGATGATAGCCTTTTTATCCTCATCCCTCCCGTAAGTATGTTCATTCACCAGAGAAGTTGTAGGCACCCTTGATCTTGTTGTTTTAGTCCTTCCCCCGTTGGTTTCTCTCAATTCCAAATCATTCTTATCTTTCATAATTCCTTGCAGTCTTGAGTCAATCTCTGCAATCTTAGACTGCATCGACCGAACAAAACTTCCATTCGAACCAACACAAGCATTGATGATCTTCTGTACCTTACTTTTGCTGGGTTCAGGGTTCAACTCACGTCGCAAAGCTTCAGTAGCAAACTCGTCCAAGATGTCGTCCACATCATAAGCCAAGTCTTCCAGCTCATCCAGCCAAATCTTCACGAACTTACTTGTCACCTGCTTCTCTTCTGCATCATCCAAAACTGCATGGATTTTCATTAACATTTTCTTCCACTTGTTGAGGTCAGCATGAACTTGTTCTTGCTGAAAGAACTTCAACAAATCAGAGGAGGTTAACTTGTCAAACAGCACCCCAAACAAGGAGGATAAAGCAGCCTCTCCGATTAATGACATGATTCGATCCCTGGAATTAGAAGAACTCTTCTGAAATTTGAGTTAGTTAGGAGTGAAGAGATTTTCTTTGTTCTGTGAAATAAAGAGTGAAAGAAAGAGTGAGTCTACCTTTTTCAAGTCTTGTTGTTCGAAGATTTCAAAGTTAATAAAACATCCGAGCCACTTGGATGCACCCGGTGCGGAAAGACCATGCCATTACCAGGTCATTTCTCATATGGATGCCTTCATGTTTCCTAAAAGTGGACTGTATAGTCTGTATTAAGCTTGACTTTTGAATAAATCTATGTTGAAAAATTTATATAGTTAGTAGATTCGTAGAGTATGAAAGTTGCATTATATCAAATTTATCTATTTATTTTAATAATTTTAATCACACTTTAACATATATCATTATTATTTATTAATTTATATCAATTTTTTACCAAAATATAAAAAATTCTTACTATGAACCGATTAGCAAGGCACTCCCAACAATTCTATGTAGGACCCCAATTGACAATTCTATAAGATATTTTACCAATTGAAATAGCTAAAACTCACTTCAATATTTTATTTGTTTGTTAGTTAATATTTTTATATTTTAAAGATAAAGTTTTCCACATTTTTGGTATTCAAATAGAGGCGGCTCTACATGCAAGTCAGGGTGGCCACAGGACCATCCTGACTTGCAAAAAAAAATGTATATATACAATTGCCAAAAAACAATTATATGCTAAGCTAACTTATTATGACTACTCTAATAAAAATTTTGAACACTTTAACTTGAGAATTACAAAAATTTGGGTTCAACAAAAATAAGAGTAGTGCTACTACATTCACAAAATTTTCACAATAATTTTACAACAAATCTAATGTAGTAAGTTGTTACTGATTCTAATTTGAATCAAATACTAATATTATTTTTTTACCCACCAATAAAAGCTTTTTACATAGGATTTATTGTAAAAATATTGTAGATGTAACATTACTCCAAAATTAATTTTACCTCCAAATATAATTCTTAATCCCTGTTTTTTTTTTAAAGTTTAAATAACAACAATAAATATTAGCTCAAATAACAACAAACATAAACCAAACAAAAATAAGACAAGACCAAACAACAAGAAGTGAAAAAATTATTTAACAAAAAGCCTATTATAAAACAAAAGGATAAAATTTGTAATTTGTTCAACCTATTCAATAAAAATAATGTCTAATTTCATTTTTCTTTAAAAAATGACACCAATAAAAATATTGTGGTAATTTAAATTTTTTAGTGATTACCCTAAAAAAAAAATTTCTAAAACCACCGCTGTATTCAAAAGTTGGGGTGCTATTTCCATGGCACCTAAAGATCCACCTAAGTGGCATAACGGTATTACTATTACAGTAACTTTCATAATTATTTCACTAATACTCTCACCTATAGGTCAAAATTCTTTAATATATATTTTTTATTGTGTTAGTTAAAGATTTTACATTTTAAAAATAAACTATTCCACATTTTTAGTATTTAAAATTAGGGATGCTATTTCAACACGGCATGTAAAAGAAAGATTTAAAATGGATCCACCAAAGTGAGTCGTTTCATATTATTTTTATTTCTTCTTTTGCTTTATCAATTGGTGATATGATTTTTTCTCAAAAAAAAAAAGAAAAAAAGAAAAAAAAATTGGTGATATGATTCATCTTCACCCTAAAGCACGCCAAGCTCGACAGAATTCTTTCTAGTGTAGGTTTCATCTATTTGCTCTGATTATCCTAATGACTGAAAGTCTGAAAGTCTGAGAGTGGTCTTGCTCGAAATTTCCTACCAACTGCCACTAGCTCACCAAATCAAAATAAAAAAGATAGAAAGAAAGGTCTTTTTTTAATAAAACTTTTCTAAAAGTTTAGTATTATTACAGTATATTTTAAGTTTTTTTCCCCTCTAATCCTTTGTTATTTTAATCAAATGGCTACAGTATACTACGCAAATACGTGTTTCTTTGAAAGACCCTTTTTTTTTTAATTGGGAAAATAAACTCTTCCACATTTTTAGTATTTAAAATTAGGGATGCCTTTTCAACCTGACACCTAAAAGATTTAAAATGGATCCACCTCGGTTTTTTTTTTTTTTTTTGTGCGATAGTTAAAATATATTGTGAACCCCACAAATCAAACCATTTCTCCTATTTTGTAGATAGAGATGCCAATTAAGTTTTAAGGCTCTCTTCTTCTTCTTTTTGATTGAGAATGAAAGACATAAACTTTATTAACTGAATAAAAAACCAAAAATAACATTCAGAAGTTATAAGGCTCTTGGCAGATGTTTATAACTAAACAATTAAATCAATGAAGAATAAAAAACCAAAAATAATATCTATACATATATATCTATATTATATGTAATAGTGAAAGCTTAGAAATAAATTTTACAAAATTGTTATTGTGCCATATCATTTTTTTTTTTTTGAAACCTTATTGTGCCATATCATTAGAATCCATTCTTATTTTTATTTTTATTTTTTTGCAATTTTCACTTTTTTCAACCTTTCATATTCTTCAACCATTGTCTTCTTAGTTCTATCTATCATCTCCTCCAATCACTCTCTTTTTAAAATTTCCATTTTATTCCCTTCATAGACTTTTTAAAATTTTCTCATTTATATTTTCTTACATTCTACCGTTTCACTTTGTTTAACCTTTCATCTATTCCTACCATTCCCCTTTCATCTTAATTTTCATAGAAATTTCTTATTACTTCATTTCCACCTTTCTCCTTCCAAGTTGTCTACAACAAAAAAGGTCAATACTCTCTCTCCAATTTTGTTTCTCTTTTGGTGGATTTTCTTATTGTTTCAACCACTTTTTTTTCACTAATAGTTCTTTTTGTTATTGTTGATTTATTTGTCACATCACATTTATTTCTCTTTTTCAAAAATTTGTATAAATTTTTATGCATATTTAGGTTTTTTGGTATTTCGATTCCAGGTCACAAGTTTTTTGTCTTTATCCCATTAGTTTGATTTTATTTGAGTTAATAATTAGTTGTTTTGTAAGTTAGAATTTGATTTTTTTTTTTTTTTTTTTTTTTTAGTGATCCATTTAGATTTTAAACTATGAGACTTTACTAAATTTTGTTTATTTTTAATCATTTTGGGTGGATAGATTTGTAGATTTTTTAATGAAATACTCTTAATAGTTGTATTAGAAGTACTCTAAAGTGCCACTTATTCAAACAAAAACAAAGGTTAGCCAAATGAAAATAATTGAATGAGTAACATATTTTAGTTTTTGCAATTGTATAATAATAATAATAATAATAATAATAATAATAATATTATTATTATTATTATTATTATTATTATTATAGAAACTTAATTATGAGAGTTTACTAATAATTTTTTATTTGTTAGTCTTTTTGGGTGAATGAATTTGCAGTTTTTGTAGAGAAAATCATCTATATAAATTATCAACAGCAAATTGTTCTCCTAATCGATCTAATTAATCATTGTTAAGCGACAATTGATATGGCCTTTTGTTTGTTTACAAAACATCTTCATATAGGTATGTTTCGATTTGGTATATATTTACAAATGTATTGAGATTAAGTAATGTATTCAAGAAGATAATATTAAAATGGAAGGCTAAAAGTGGAAGTTTTTTGAATAGTGGAAAACTTTATTTTTCTATTTCCTTTTTAACTATCATAATTGGAATAACTTAATCCCCATTAGTGAATTGACTCATAATATTCTATCATTAGTGAATTGACTCATAATATGAATATGAATAGATGAAAACTTTAATATAAAAAGTGTGGGGCCCTTTTTAAGACACTTCCCTGGCCCATGTTTGATATGGAATCTTGGGTAACTAAAAAGTGCCTGGAGTAAGTGTCAGTGTTGGGTGAACTGAGTTAGGCTCACTGCGACTTATTTGGGCCATTATACGAACTGATCTATGTGCAAGTTAGATGTACTCCACAACAAAACAAAATACATGGACTAAATGTAACAACAATTACACAACATAAGAGTAAGAAAATAAAAAGAACAACAACAAGTGCAGAATAGTTTAAGAGGTTTTACTAACTAAGTCAAGCATTAGAATATTGTGAGGGTACTCCACAAAACCCAATAAGCCTCAAATGTTACAACCTTGGTTAATCCCTTTTGGGTTCACAAGACTTGTGAAGTTGAGCTATTTGGGTCCAAGTGTTTCCTTGAATATTACTGTAGAACTTTTTACAATGCTTCTTTCTTGCTTAATGAACTCGACTTAAGTCCTAAAACTCTCTTTCTGCATATTTTCAGCCTTTTAGTGTGTGTACTTTTTTCTTCTTTTGTGCTTCTCAACCTGCCTCTTCATGGCCTTCCTTGCAAGGGTGGAGCCACGTAGTGGCTTGGGAGGGCCCTGGCCCTTGCAAAAAAAAAAAATTTCCATTAGAGTAGGTAGAAAAAAAATTGGGCCCCCCAATATTGGACAGCCAGACCCTCCATGCCCAATTCTCAACTATTCTCCCAAGCCTAGCTCAAATATTCTCCCAAGCCCAGCTTTAGTTTTAGGCCTTATCACCTTATGTACTCCAAATAAAACAAGCTGGCCTGCTCAAGTCCAAACACTAAAAACAAAACATCACTTTCTTTTCATCTAAAAAAATCCACCTACTGACCCACGGAATCCCTTTCTTTACTTCTTATTCTTTTGTTTTGTCTTCTTTGATACACTTTCATTTGCACCGGTACCGTTGTCCACCTACCAACCCCAAAACTCCAGTCCTCTATATTCACAGTCCGAAAAATATATATATATACATATATATATCTTGACCAATTTTTTCTTTCTTCATCAGCTTTAGTTTTGGAACTTGGTGACTGGTGAGTTTTCTTCTCTTTCTTAAGCATTAAACATTCATCTCTTTTTAGTGTCTTTTTTTTTTTTTTTTTCTCAACTATCTACACCTAAATATTCACGTGCTCTTTATATTTTCATAGATTTTTAGAGAAATACATGATTGAAGGCATGAGGAGATTGTTTGTGATGGGTAGATCTAAAGTCGGAGGCAATCAGGCAGAGGCAGTAGGCATTGCTACACGGGTGACCCATTTTTGCACTTTGTGAAGACAAAGTTTCTAAGGTAAAATTGTTTTGATTTATTACCTATTTTTGATTAGTTAGATATCATGTAGATGTTGTTAAATTGTTTGGTTTTGTGTACCAATACTTGTGTGTTTAATTTTTGTTTTTGTTTGAGGGGTTATTATTAATTAAAGTCGAATTAAAAATGGGTTGTATGTTTAAATTATAGTGGAAATTTTGTTTTTTCTTGAGTATGAATAACATCCATATAACTAAGTAAAAATTTCTAATTAAAATTTTATTTTTTAAACTTCTTTTCAGGTTAATTTTTGAGTTATATTCTTAAAGCTAAAAGAATTATAAGCAAACGAAAAACAATTGATGCATTCTTTAAGAAAAAAGATGTTAGCAATTCAGAAATTAGGACTCTTATGGCTATAGAAACAAATATTGATACTTCGATGCCTGATGAACACCCTGACCCCTCCAAATGTTTAAGAACTCAATCTGAAGAGATAGGTCGTGATCCAGGATCACGTAAACAAATATGTGAATTCCCTATCAACAAATAAGATGAAATCCGACGAGCTTATCTCAAAGAAGGTCCATATCAACCTAAAAATATAGACTATCCATACAACGATGATACTCATCGTCGTCAATTTCAACCTTCATGGTTCGAATCGGCCCTCCCATGTAAAAATTCCTAACTACGCTCCTGCTTCCTTGCTACCCTTTTATACAACTCTTGGGAAGCTTTAAATTACCATTTTCTTTCTCCATTTTCTTGGTAATGGAGTTGATCTCCTTTGTCTAAAGCATTGGTGATTGCTCATTTCCTTATTCTTTCTTACTTCATCCTTCCGGGAACTCATGCCTAAAAGTGTCATGGTTGGCATTCCACTCATAGAGGTCATCTCTTTGGGACAAGCCATATCCTTATCTAGAGTCAATGAGGCAAGATCTTCTTCTAAGGCTTAAAGGGGACTTTTGAAGGTTCTGAAGCCTTGATGCTGACTCTTCCTTACTGGGCCTTTTCCAGAAAATAGCATAGATTCTCCTTCGTGATGGGTGAACTCGGAGGGCTTCGGAACATCCTTTCCTTTATCGCAAGTTTTCTTCTTTGATCAAAGTCCCCTGGCTCCTACATGTTGGCAAGGCTCCAGACTTCAAAGTATTATTTGTCCTTTTCACTATTCCCTTTCTCCTAGGAATTTGATTTTGAAAGATCATCAATGTTTCTTCCCCCGCTTTTTTTAGGGATGTAGATGACCCACTCTTAGGCTAATCTTGGGTCATGTGCACCCTTTCTGGGATTTTCCTGTTATAAACCTGGTTTTCTCGAGGGCTTGTTTCTTAGGGTGTAGGTGACTCACTCTTAGTCTAATCCCTTCTTGGGATTTCTTTCTCTTTCTTATTTTCTTTGGACCATTTTTCTTTGGATCTTGTTTTGACATTAGAAGGATCCTTCCTTATTTATAGGACTATAAATAAATCAAATTATTTATCGACAAGTTTATGTTCTTTTATTTAGTAAATAAGTTAATTTCAAAACTAAGTTTGAGCTTAAATATTATACAGGTCAAACTCAAACATAATAATGTGTTCACGATAAGCTTGTTAGCAAGAGACTAATCTATATTTGTATAATTGTCTATGTTTACATATATACATTTATAAAAATATACATTATAGACTTGTTATTGGATTGTCTAAGTTTGTAGGATACCAAATTATTATTTGTAATGTCATCAAGATATTAAATTATTTTTTGTAATTCATTGATGATATAAAAAATTTGTTTCTAGTAATTATATATGATTTTTAACCATATAAGTTTGATGAATCTAATTTTCAAGTTCATAAACAAAAATAATTCTATTTGATTAATTCAAATTATATAATTTTAGCAATAGTTTAATTATGGGCTAAGACTAAAGTTTGCATGAAGTTCAATTTTTGTTCAAAATTTTTAAAAAGTTATTTTTTTTATTCCAAAATTATTGAAAATGTTATATTGCTTTTTTAAAGACGTTTTTTAATAGTTAAAGGGTGAAAATAGCGTAAAAAAAAGAACATTTTTTTTTCAATACTTTTAGGGATTAAAAAAAAAAAGTTTAAGGATAGAAAGAATAACATTTTTAATAGTTTAAGAAAGAAAGAAAGAAAAAAACCATATAAGTTTAGAAATGAAATCAAGATTTATTCAAATTTTAATGATGGAAACACCATTTTAGTCTTTAATTATTAATTTTTAGGATGCTTTGTGATTAGATAAAAATCTTTATGGACGTGAACAAGGTCGAATATATTTGACAAGAAAATGAGGTTGAAGATGAAATTTATTAAGTCAAAATTAACTTGTATTTGAAATCAAAATAATTTTTTTAAATTTTTTTTAATAGACTAGGTAGGACTCATTTAGAGAGAGAGAGAGATCTCAATCCTTCATTTGAGGTGTGATAGTTTTCTCTCTGCTTGACTGAGAGCACTTTACTCTCTGCTGAGAGCTTCTTCGCTGTTCCTTCCAAATAATCTCTGTTACTCTTCAAATCTGATCCAATTTTCCGGTTGCAATCATTTCTCTGCTCACCTATTCTAATCCCCCTACTTTTCTTCCCTTTTGGCTTGTAAAGCATTAGCACACAGTCAATATTTTAGCCCCTCCCAATATCTCCACGTTTCTTCCTATACCCACCTCGTAATTCATTTTTTTCCCTTTTCTTTTGTCCAGATGTTCAATCTTTTCCTCTGCTGTGTGTTTTCTTTTCACCTGACCCGTTTCTCCATTTAATCTTCAGAAAACCCTAAAACACGATTTGGTTTCTGTAAGCTCGTTTTTTCAAGTTTAATCATCACTTTTGGTACTCTGCTATTGGCCTAGAGTGGTTATAATTATCCCCCTTTTCTATAATAGTTTCTTCATAACCTAAACCCTCAAACACGATTTGTGTTCTGTACGCTCGTGGTTTCAAGTTTAGTCATCATTTTTGATGCTCTGTTATTGGCCTAAAGTGGTTATATTTATCAGTTGCTATTTTGAAGCAATTTTTACAGATTCTACTTACTCCACTTCTGTTGCCTTTCTCAAGCAAACCGTCTACCCACGTAAAATCCAGGTGAGACTAACTTCATAATTGATACTACCTAAACCTACAAATAGCTATTCTTGGGAACTTAAATATCTATTTTGATAGCTAATTAGAATGGGTATAGTGCCTCCTCCTCAATGTATGCATTACCATGATCAACCCAGCTCCTTAGACCAACTGTTTAACTTATACCCCTATGTTCAAGCAAACTCTACTATTCCACCATCAGATCAACCAATGAAATTTTGGAAGAAATCATTCCACCCTCCGCCTTATATAGACGAACTTCACCCTACAAAGCTCCAAAAAATTTCACCCATCTCTGCACATTCTAAAAAACAGCATACGGTGGATTACAAGCACTCAGACAAAGACCCTGAACCCTTTACACACAGCTCACTCTATACACCATCCCAAAAAGCTATCTCCTATTCTATTCATCCCAACCCAGCAAAGGAAAAATCTTGTAGCCCTGCCCTTCATCAATCAAACCACCTCTACTCTAAACCCATGGAACAAAGTCAGAATAACAGAGAAATAGGATGGAGCGATAGTAGCGATTCGGAAGCTTGGCAAGATGTTGAAGATTTGGGTGATACACAAAACCACAATAATGAAGATATCCTTACCAATTCTATCCTACGCAGTGGACCTGTTATTCAACTAGATAGTGCCTCCCTAGAAAGGAACAGAGTATTATGGAGGCATTGCTTGGTGGGATATCTCCTAGACAGAAGATGTTTCTCTGTAAGAAGAATGCAATCCATTCTTATGTCTGCCTGGAGGCTCAGAGGTAGTATTCGAATAGTAGGGAGGCAAGGGAACTACTATATCATCCATTTTGAATATCCAACAGACCAGGAATATATCCTTTGTGAGGGACCTTGGTCTGTTGATGGTGCTTTGCTTGTAGTGGAGCAGTGGACTCCCAATCTAGTTCTGAACCGAATCCAGCTAACTTTCTTTACTGCTTGGGTTCAAGTGCACAATTTACCATTGGAATATCATGATACTAATTTGGCACAATTTATGGGTGATCTAATTGGAGAATATGTCTCTATGGACTGGCAGCCCTCTTTTCCTCAAAACATCCGGTTCCTGAGATTGCAAGTGAGGATTGATCCATGGCTTCCTCTAGTTGCTGGATTCATGCTTAAACGTGATGATGGTCAATACATGTGGATAGAGTGTCGTTATGAACGTATTTTCAAAATTTGCAAAAAGTGTGGACTGATTGGGCATTCTCGAAATCAATGTCACATGGATATTGCGGATGTGGAAGAATTACTTAGAGATCAAGCCTTCCGAATACGTTCTCGCTACCCCATTGAGTTTGCTCTGGATATCACAGAAGTTTTGTTTACTGATGACATAGGAGCCTTCAGACGTCATCCTAGCAGAAGGACAACTCAAGTCAGGTACGAAGCTGATTCACAGTCCAGTCCAATAAACCACTCAAACAACCAACAACCTGGTACTCAACCTCTAGATAACCAACACCAAACCAACCTGTACCAACAACCCAGCAATCTGCCACCTCAAAACAACAGCCAATCTCATTCAGGTGAATCCAATAGGAACCATTCTCAAAGCCAGGGGACCATGCATGGGCTATCAAGCTTTGATAGGTTTATGGTAAGGGATTTAAGTGATTTGGAAGCCCACAATCCCAATAGTCCTACAAATGATAGCCTCTGGGAAACAAACTTTCTAGCTGATACTGATGAAGATATTGATTCTTCAAATGCTGCATTGAACACCACTACGCAACAAGCCTCAGATCAGGCTACTAATGAACAAAATTGATTATGGAAACTACCAGAAGGTTCAAATGTTAAATTGGTGGAGCTAGAAGAAGGTTTATGTGGGCTGACTAGTGCAGAGCTGGTCTTTATGGATTGGGAGGCATCTTGTCCTAGCTACCAAAGGGCTATAAGTGAAGAGTTTTCAAGTTATGACTTTGGGGTGATTTATGTAGAAGGTCTTGAAACCAATATGGCTGAGCTTTTCCCAGAAGAGCTAAGATTTTCAAACTTTGAAGTTGGAGAAAGCAGTGGAACAACTCATGACAACGAAGACACACAAGTTATTGGAGGCACTATTACTAGTATGATGCCTAGGGAGGCTCAACATGAGAACATAAGCTCCTATAACTTCACTAGCCAGTATGGAGACACTACCGTGGGAAACATGGAGTTTAACACACATATTTGGGAGCTCAGCCCCCAATTAGCAATATCAACCATCTTTTCCCTTTGCTGCAAAACTCAAAGACCTGCCTTCACTCTAAATCATCTCCAAGAGCTGATACAACGATTCATGCTGGTAAATGGTCTCTTTGTGAGGCAACCAAGTGAACCCAGGTTTCATTATATAGCTACTCTGCCTAACCAACATGCAAGTACAGAGGTTATGATGCATGACTCCAGTCCCTCTTTTGATAAGTTGCAAAATCAAAAACCAAAAAAGCCTTCACCCAAAAGGCAAAGATGTGATGAAGCACAGGTTATAAGCAGCCCGCGTCGAAGAAGAATTGATCAGCATCAATGGAGTCTGAGTACTGAAACTCAGCAGGATTCTTGTAATCAAGCAAAGGAAGTGTCAACTGTAATTGCAGCTCTACAATGTTCTGGTATTGAAAATAATGAGCTTATCATTAAGATTAAAATCCCTGACAACCCTACTCAAAATAGGGAGCCAAACTTCAGCTGGAACAGATCAACCTCTCAGCAGTTACAAGCTAGTTTGATGTTATCACAGATTCTGCACCTTTTGGCCAACCTGGGGCTATCGGAGGCGGCCCATGAAAGGCCTCCAAAGCAACCATGAAGATTTTGGCATGGAACTATAGAGGTCTGGGCAATCCTTCTACAGTTTCTCTATGCTCAAAGATTGTCCAAGCACAGACCATCCATTATGTTTTTGATGGAAACAAAACAAAAGGAAGGTAAGGGCAAATATTGGACACATAGATGGTCTTTTGAAAATTTTGAAGAAGTGGGTAGAGTGGGTATGTCAGGGGGTCTTTTGTTGTGTTGGTCAAATGTTCATCTTGTTGTATTGGATGCATCAAAGAATATTATCCACACTAGAATAAAAATACCAAATGTTGGTTTTGTCTATTGCACTTTCTGTTAGTACATTTTAAATTAAATATGTTAAAACTCAAAATAACTGAAGATGAATAAAGAGATGAGTTATAATAAAAGTTGTTAAAGAAAGAGTTGTTAAAGAAAGAGTTACTTGTATGTAAGTTAGATTAAATAAATTAAGAGAAGTTTTCTAAATTAATAAATAACATGTAGGTTATGTGAAGGGTTGGAAGACTATATATACGGCTATGCTATGGACTAATCTCATATCAAGAGTGAATGAAGAAAATAGTAAAAAGCAAAGTGTATTGTGTGAGAGAGTGAATTCGATAATATTCCTAAATACTTGAGAGATTTTGGGCCAAAGAAAGGTGTTCTTCTGGTGGAGCTTTGGGCTTGAACACTTTGTGCAGAAGTTGTTCTAACCATACAACATTTGTTGGGCTGTTGTATCCTGGGGGAGACAAGTCAGAGAAGGTCTGCATCGGTTACAAAGTTTAGCCAACCAAGGGCTTGAATCTCCTTAAAGAGAGCGAGTGCCGCGCCTCAGTCCAAATCGTGTTGTGTAATTTTTCTCATTGAATTAATAATATTCAGAAGTACTATTCAGTTTCTCATTGTGTTATTTCCATTATTATTGTGTTTGCACCAACACTTTCATATATGGTCATCCAACCACACACAAAAGGAAGCATGTATGGAATCATCTTTTATCCTTTCGAAGCACTGTAACAGGACCTTGGGTGTGGATTGGAGATTTTAACCAAATCCTTAACCAAGAAGATAAATTTTCCCTTAGGAATCAAGCATGTCCAGGTGCAATAGACCTACACAATTGTCTCTAAGAAGCAAGTATGATCCCTATGGATGCCACAGGAGTACAATACACATGGAAAAATAATAGGGAAGGGGAAGAATTTGTGTGTGAACGGCTTGATAGAGCCTTTGTTAATCTGGATTGGCTACACACTTATGAACATAGCAGTCTGGAAGCTTGGCCAATATCAATTTCAGATCATGCTCCTCTAATATTAGATACCCATAAAAGGCTAACCTTTCACAAAATACCCCAAAGATTTGAAGCTATGTGGTTATTACACCCGAGCTGCAAAAAACTCATAGAAGAGACATGGCAAGAAAAAATATCGGGTTCAGCTGCATATATATTGAAAACAAAACTCAAGAGAGTGCAACAGGTATGTAATGAATGGAATAAAAATGATTTGGGTAATATTCATAAACGTCTAGCAGATCTGAAGAACCAATTGACGTATTTGCAAAATCAACATTACACTCCAGAGATAGACAAACAAGAGAAAGAGAAACAGCAGGAACTACAACTACTGTTGGATATGGAAGAATCCTTCTGGGCACAGAAAGCTAGAAAAGACTGGATACAAAAAGGGGATAGAAATACAAAATACTTTCATGCTTTAGTAAAGCAAAGGAGGATAAATAATCATGTAGTTCGCATCAGACAGGAATCGGGGCAATGGTTAGAGGATGATGAATCTATTAGAATACATATTAGAGAACACTTTGAAAAACTTTACCAAATGCCAGAAGAGATGAGTAAGGAAGACATACTAAGGAAACTGGATAGTTACAATCTTCCAGGGTTATCTTTCATTCATAGGCAAGAACTAGACAAAGGCTTCACAGAGAAGGAAGTTAAGGATGCTGTTTTTCAGTTGGGAGCCTGGAAGGCACCTGGACCAGATGGTAGGTTCCCCAAAAATGTTGGAATATAATGGGACCTACAATTACACAAGCTACTCTTGGGTTCTTAAAATCAGGTTTCATCCTCAAAGAACTCAACAACACTTTCATCACCTTGATCCCAAAGTGCCAAAGTCCGGAAATGGTCGGAGACTCTAGACCAATCAGCTTGTGTAACGTTGCCTACAAGGTAGCATCGAAAGTTTTGGCAAACAGATTAAAACCCATTATGGAAGACATTATTACCCCATACCAGAATGCTTTCATCAAAGGGCGTTTAATTTCAGACAATCTTATAATTGCTCATGAATTACTCCATACCATAAAAACCAAGAAGAAGGGCCGAGCTCGATTTGCAGCTATAAAAGTAGACTTGAGTAAAACTTATGACCGCCTAAGTTGGAATTTCTTAGAAGCTATCCTTCAAAAAATGGGATCCAGCCAACTATGGATTAACTCTATTATGCAATGTGTAAGCATAGTAACCTACAGAATCCTAATCAATGGCGCACCGACTGAAAACATCAAACCAACAAGAGGTATCAGACAAGGTGATCCGCTTTCCACTTATCTCTTTATTCTTTGTGCTAATATTCTATCTTGCATGCTACTAGATATAGAGAATAAAGGACTTATACAGGGTATTGGCTTACGAAAAGGAGAAATGCCTATATCACACTTATTTTTTGCTGACGACATCCTTTTATTCATGAAACTAAACAACCATACTCCAGAAAAATTGAAAGAGGTCTTGGAGAACTTTTGTAAAATGTCTGGACAAAAAATAAATGATAGCAAATCTGTTGTGACTGTCAGTCCAAACTGCAACTCTGAAGAAAGGGAAGAGTTGCAACACAAGTTCAAGATTCAGATAAAAAACAAGATTGGAAAATATTTGGGGATTCTCATTGATCCAGGCACCAAAATGAAGGAAATAGGAAATCAAATCATTGACCGAATTCAAAGTAAATTACAGAACTAGAAAGGTAAGTTATTGTCCCAAGCAGGCAAACTCACCTTGATCAAATCAGTCATGCAAGCTATGCCACTTTATACAATGTCGATACATCTCCTTCCAAAGGATACTTGTAATCGAATTGACAAAATAGTGCGAGATTTTTGGTGGGGTGATAATATTGAGAAGAGAAGGATTCATACAATTGCTTGGGAAAAGATTTGCCAAACAAGATGCAATGGTGGTCTTGGAATTAGGAAAATAGAAACATTCAATAAAGCCTTAGTAGCAAAACAATTTTGGAGGATAGGGCAAAATCCACGATTGTTATTAGCCAAAACCTTGAAAAGCAAATATTTCCCCAAGATCAACAATATATGGGAAATAGATCAAGTTCCTAAAAGCTCCAGTAAGATGTGGAAAAATATATGGCAGACAAGGAATTCCTCATTGGCGCAAGCAAAGTGGCAAGTGGGAAGTGGGGACAGCATTAGATTAAGAGACTCCCTTTGGTATAAGCCAAGGAGTGCTGACCATTTAGATCGTCTTCAACTACAGTATGGTACAGTTAAAGACCTTATGGATCCTATATCAGGGAACTGGAATAGCACTCTGATTAATACAGTTTATAATAGGACTGAAGCAGAAGCTATCCTGAGCACGACTTTCTCCAAATTTGGAAATATTGATAAGGTAATCTGGCCCTTCTCTAGTAGCGGAGAATATGAAGTGAAAAAGGGCTACAAGATATTAACGGCCTTATATCAAGAAAACACTAATCGTAATGACCATACAAGGAAAAAATGATGGCTTAATCTATGGAAATCAGGATTTCCTTTTAGGGTGTCTACTTTCTTGTGGAAATTTCTTCACCGAGGACTACCTACAAGAACCGAATTAGCCGAGAGGCAGATAATTACGGATGATACTTGTGCGGTTTGTGGAGAAAACCAGGAAACTCTAGATCACCTGTTCATGTCATGTCACTTTGCTAGAGCTATATGGTATGGTTCTGCTTAAGGGTTGAGAACTCATCTGATATACACAACAGATATGGCTAACTGGATGCAGTCACAAATTGAAAAGTGTAATATAAAAAGTCAAGGGGATTTAGAGATATTGACTGAACAAGGAGCGATTCTTTGGACAATTTGGAAGACAAGAAATAGAGCTATTTTTGAGAGACTAGAGCCAGACATCCATCAAGCTTTGCGCACAGTCCAAAGATTAAAGAGTGAATGGATGCAAGCAATGACTCCCCAAGAGCAACACTTCTACAACCCACAAGAGAAAAGAGATTATATAAATTTCTCAAGTTGTAAGGGATGGCAGATTTTAATTATCATAGGAAACAAAAACCGTCGCGGCAATACAAATTAGGATGGAGGAGCCTTTGTGATTAAAAATCACTTAGGACACTCCGTCAAGAAGGAATGTTTTTCATGGCATACGAGGAATAAGAAGACCAGCAATCTTTTAACTATTCGCGAAGCGCTCTATATTGCTTGGAAGGAAGGATACAGAAAAGCTATCTTACTTGTTAACTCAAAAAATTTAGCGGATGAGCTGGCAACCAAAAATACAGACAACAAGGAAGCAGAGATTCTCCTAGAAGATATCCGAACCCAAAAGAGAATGTTTCAAAGTCTACAAATCAAAGTTGCTCCTGAACCCATATTCAAGGAAGTCCAACAATTGGCGAAGATGGCAACCCAGTCCTTTACATACACTCTTTGATTTTCCATTGTTACCAAAAAGAGAGAGAGAGAGAGAGAGAGAGAGAGTAACAATCGCCACTTGCAAAACTACCAGAGAGGCGTGGGGGTTAATGGTTAAGCGACAATATAAAAGTAGCCACTGCAAAATTGGTGTTTGGGTAATTAACCTTGTGTGATGTGTCCAATCAATATATATATATATATATATATATATATATTGATTGGACACATCACACAAGGTTAATTACCCAAAAACCAATATATATATATATATATATATATATATATACATATCATATATACTATATAATAAAAGTTGGGCTTAAAAACTACGGCTGCGCCAAGTGGCTTAACCAAAATGTAAAAATTTTTATAGATTTCTTTAAAAAAAATAGATATAATTTTTTTGTTCTTATCTTCTTATCATATAATAGATAAAAATCTTAATTTGACTACAATCCAAATTCATAATCTAATCCTTCTCTTACTATAATTATATCTTATTGTTTTGAATCTTGCCAACAATTACAAGTGCAAAAATGTGCAAACTATTGGACTAATATGCTGGTGAGATTTTTTTTTTTTTTTAATTTTTTTATGAGAATGCCTGCGAGATCTTAATCATTGACTACTACACACGCAAAAAACAAAAACAAAAACAAAAACAAAAACACAAAAAACAAAAGGAAAAACATTTTAACATGGATCAAACCACTACAGAACAAGTTTAAATATACAACACATGCCCAGCAAAAGCAACAAAGCCTCTTTATTTATTTATTTTTTTAAGTATATTACTACACATTAAAAAGACCATCAACGTTAAAAAAAAAAAAAAGAAAAAAAAAAGTAACTACTTTAAAAATAAATAAAACACTAAATAAAAATAGCAACTACTTTTAGTGTTTAAATAAAACACGAAATTCTTTTAATTTTCTCCTCACACATTATGACTTTTTTTTCCTTGAATATCCAGTTCACACGCAACCATTTTAAAGATTTGGATTTCAGTTTCACACTTTCACAAATTAGACTAATTTTAGACTTTTTGTTCATGTCAACTCTCTCTCTCTCTCTCTCTCTCTCTCTATATATATATATATAGAATAATTCATAATAAATACCTACCATACAGTTCTTTTTCTCTTCTTTTACTTACAACCTTGTGGATATGAATTTGTTTACTCTAATTTTTTTCTCATTAAATTGAATAGGTTTTGTTTATTTTTTGTCCTTTTTAAAAAAAACCTAATTTCCTTAAATTTTATCCAATTTATATGTTTATGGTTTGAGAATCAATCATTAAATATGCTTAGTGTAAGGACCAAATTTAGAACCCAACCCAAGATCGAATGGGGTCAGGCCCAAAAAGCCCAGAACAATGAATTTATAAAGAGTGGGTTGTAAAACTGGGTCAGAGTGAATTGGATCACAAGTGAAATAGGCTCAACTCATTGGAACTAAGAAGATGGTTGGACTGAGTTTAGAAAAACAGTCCTCGGCACAAGTCCAAGGAGGTTAGCTCTTATATATTCCTTGCAAGTATGATTACAGGTTTGATTCTTAATTGCTATAGTATTTCTCTCTTGATTTTTTCCTCCCAATTCTATGAGGAGTTTTTCCTATTATATAGTCACCTTCAAACGATCTTGGAGGGCTTAGGTACACTTGGTAGATTAGGCTTGGAGGGTCTTTTGCTGTTCATGTATCCCAACTACATTTTCTAGTGAATTACTTACCGCTTGGAGGGCAGCGGAGAGGTTTTATGCTGAGGGCTTCAGTTTCCTCTTCGATAACACATCATTGTGTTGTCCTTGTGTTTGCATCTCTCTTCCCTTAATCTTTGCATTTTATTTTCTGCTGTGGATGTGATTTTATTTGGCTTAGATTATTTACCAATTCTGTTTATAGCTTGTGTTCATTTTCTGTATACTTATTGTTTGTCATATAGCTTGAATTGGTAATTTTGTTATTAGAGGTCTAAACGTTCAAGGGTATTTTATACACTATTTGAACTTTCAGATGGGAATGTGACTAATGACTCAAACAATGTAATCTTATATTTTTAAAAACTTAAAATATAATTCTAAAGATAAAGATTCCAAAAATCTAATATCACATGAATGAAAAGTCCCCTTAGGTTGAACGTACCCTTATGAGAGAGGTCGTTTTCCAAATTATTAAGATGAACAATTTTGAAATATCTAATTGATGAATTTGAAAGTTCATTACCATCGGCGCTTTCACTCTATTCCAATCTTGACAATCCTTTGAAAGTTTCAACTTTTTAGTATCAAGAATAAAATCGACACCCCCCCCCCCCCCCAAAGATCAATTTTTATGTGAGATCAAAATATGTTAAAGAAGTAGAGAATTCTGATAGTTCTATATGGAATTTTTTTTGAAGATACATGGTAAGCTTTAAAAAGGGAATGAAAAAAGTGAAGTAAAAAGAAGAAGAATAAATATATTCACATAAATGATACACTGAAATGAAATTATATGGTTTAGCCCTCTCTCACTCCCACACCTTTGTATTTTATTTTATAGATAATTTGATAGTCTAGAGAGGAGAAATTTGAAATAATAATAATAACAAATATATTTAATTGTATTTTTCTCCCCCTGTTCCCCACACGGCCACACTGTTGTTGGGCACGGCATGAAAATTGTCTAAGAACGCAGGTGATGCATATTTAATTTTGTTTTAAATAGTAAAATCAATAGACGACAGATGAGGTGAGTGAAAGAGGTAGTTTTAAATAGGGATTTCCTTCAAAGCCTGGTTTGCAAGAACATGTTAAAGTTGAGTTCAGATAACCCAATTATGAAGAACGATTAGCACAACGATAGGTTGAGTTATCATTGTATACATATGAGAGGTTATTTCCCGTTACAAGAGAAGATAAACTTGAATCAATGAGCCATTCCAATACCACAGGAATGTGGGACATACTTTGGACTTCAAAGGGGTTTGTTAAATTGGTCTCGAACCACTTTTGTTCTACTATGAATGCATACTTGCAAGATGAAGATGGGTGATTAGTGTCTATTGGCTAGGAGGGTCGGGTTTACTGTGACTCGAAACCCAACCCGACAGAAATTGGGTTTATCTATTTGAAACCCGACCCGACCCGAAAAATCGGGTCTAAAATCAGGTCGGTTTTTCGGGTCTCAGGTTGGGCCTTCCTTTTTTTTTTTTTTCTTTGTTGGTGCTTGTTTTCCATGAGCATTTAGTTACTATATTCTTTTTTGTAATAATAATCTCTCATTAAAAAAAAATCCAATATCAAATCATTTTTTTTTAAATTATACTATTTAAAAAATATCCAATATCAAATCATTTAAAAAAATTATGAAAATAAAAGCTAAAATCTCCTTAGCAAGCCACATTTATGACTATTAAATGGATATACACAATAAAAACACAACCAACAATATCTTCACTGAACCATCAGAGGTGCAAGTATGATATATCTTCTTTCCATTCCTTCTCTTATGCAACTCCAAAACACACCAAACAAAAGAAAATAATATAGTCCTCCACATTCCATTCATTTATAACCTATCCACTCTAATTCATTTCATTCGGTTGTGAACTCTCCAAATAGTTTTAGAACTTTGAGAAAGAAAAACAAATGCATAAAAACCAACACAAGCACTAAAGAGCTGGAAATGAAAAACTATGGCAAGATATCTAAAGCTTTACATTACAACAAAATGCTTAGTCGTGAAACAGATTACAGCAATCCATTGCTAGACAGAATGCTTAGTTGTCAAAAAAAGTTTCTTTTCAGTAATCCTGCATGTAAGCACTGCTTCAAGCTCCAACATTAAACCTGGCTTCATACACATGGGGTTGCTGCAAAAAAGAAATATTCTTTTAAATTCTGAATGGATGCAACTAGTTGAACCACACTAAGATAATCTAATATCATATTAATTAATCCTAACACAAACAGAATCCAAGAAAAACTCACCAATGTATGTAGGCAGATCAGTCAAGATTTGTAACAGTGCTTGATGGTGAAGGTGATGCTACTGAAGGTGAATCTAACTTCGCTTCCAAAAAAGCTTCAAAACATTTTAGAACAACAATATATATTAAATTCTATTTAATGCACTAACAAAATATATTAAATTTCAGTTAAAGCACAAGTCAATACATTTTGAGAACATTACATTTTCCATAATCTTCAAATAGCTCAACATCATCCATGGCTTGTCGAAGCGAAATTTGCACTGAAGATTGAAGCCAATTTTGAGTACATATGAGAGATTCTACCATCTCAAGGGCAAGTGAACTACGGAATGGGTCTAGTATACGTCCTCCTGTACTAAGTGCCAACTTAGAAGTCATAGTAGAAACAGGTACAGCCAACACATCTCGTGCCAGTCGAGATAGTATACTATACTTATTAGTATTATACTTCCACTAAGCCAGTATATTAAAGGTTTTGTCATTTTCCCCTTCAATATTCTCCATCAACTATTTTGCAACCTCATCTACACACCCAACAGGTTGTTTTCCTTGCCTAAAAGCCTTGTATTGACAGGCAATAAATCTATCTAGATCATCATCATCATCATCAACATCAACACCAACACCTTCCATCCTTGATATCTCACTCGCACTTTGTATAGACACATATGATGAATGAGTTGAATTATAATGCTCATACAAGCGTTTCAATACATTTTCCACAAGGTCAGTGATAACCTTAGCAACATTCTCTCCATACAAATTTAATAAACAATAATTCAAATAATCCAACTTTTTTCGAGGATCAAGCACCACAGCAACATACAAAAGCACATTTCCCTTCTTTGATGAATCCTCCCCGCTCCCCCAATACTTGTCAAACTTCTCTATCATTGTTTTTGCCATTGAGTACAAAAAATGGTCGTCACTCCTAGAAAAGAGATCTATCTTTCTTTTAATCATATATATCTCATCAAAGAAAGCATTTGATGTCACATACAAGGAACACAAAACCTCTTTGTGGCATTATAAAAAAGTTTCAAAAACTTAACAAATTTTCTACATGTCTCCCAATCATCCTCATTTGGAGGTCTCCTATCATAGTCTCTATCCCAAAAGTGTAAAATATAATCAAGATCTTCATATTCCATCCGCTTGAATGCATGTTCAAGCTTTTCAGAATTTTCCAACATTTTATAGGTGGAGTTCCATCTAGTGGCCACATCTAAACATAGAATAGCCTTTGACTCTATTTTCATTTTCTCCACACACCTCTTAAAGGTTTGTAACCTATTTGGAGAAGCTTTCACATATCTAACTGCATGACGCACCCTATCAATTGACTTATTATGATGTTTTAAGCCATCGGTCACAATAAGATTCAAGATGTGAGCACAACACCTCACATGAACAAATTCATTCCCTAAAACAGTGCCTTTCCACCTATTAGTAGCTTCTTTCAAGTAACTAATGGCTACGTCATTTGAGGAAGCATTATCCACCGTCAAGGTGAAAATCACCTCAATATTCCACTCTTCTAAACAAGATTCAACCATTTTGCCAATGGTTTTTCCCTTATGGTTATTGACAATACAAAAATTCAAAATTCTTTTATGTAGCTTCCAATCATCATCTATAAAATGACAAGTAAGACACATGTAATTAAAATTTTGTATTGAAGTCCATGTGTCAGTAGTAAGGCAAAGCCTACGGCCTCTCAAGGCATTTCTCAACTTATCCTTCTCTTCAAAATAAATCCGACTCACATCTTTAGCTACCGTAAAGCGAGATGGGATATTAAAATTAGGTTGAAAGACATTACAAAACCTTCTAAATCCTTGATTCTCTACAAACCTAAATGGAAGCTCATCCAATATGATCATTTCAGCAAGAACTTTTCTACCCACAACATTTGTAAAAGTCCTAGGAACTAGATTTCCCTCCTCTACATCCTTGGACAATGGGTCTTGTCCATCATGCAATTCATTATAAAGATATTCAGGACAAATGGGTGTATGGTTTTTTAAATTAGATGTCCCATAAATTTTGCTATCAGCCATGTATTCCTTGCTACAATATATACATCTTGCCTTAGTTCTACCTTCCTCATCTATAAACTTCTCAAAGTGGTCCCAAGCCGTTGATGGTGATTTTCTCTTATTAGGATTAGAAGAATATCACCTGTGGTGGACGAGGAGGTCTCATAGTTGGTCTTGCAGTGGCAACATCAGGTTGTGTAGGCTCCATTGAATCCATGACCTATTACCACACAAAACAAATCAATCATTAAAAATTATTACTGTTCAAGAATTCAAGATTCTCCATTTCCTGAAATGTAATTCACATAACTTGAGAAACAATTACTATTAGATACACAGACAAGACAAGTAATGAGATCCATTGTAGCTATAACACAAACTAAGAAAGATGAGCAACAGAGACATTAGTAATCAAATCGTCTACCCAAGCCAATAAATAAAAATTGCAATCAAACCAATTAAGCCTTTAAAGCAACAAACTTTGCAATAAAAAAAAAAAAAAAAAAAAAACGAAATGGAGGGGAAAAATAGTACTTAACAAAAAACTAGGTAACTTCCCAGTTCCCAACAAGTTAAAATTAAACAGAACCCAGAAACACAATGCATACAAACAACCAGATCTGCAAAACAGTGCCACAACTGAACAATATCCCAAACTCAAAACAGAGAAAACAAAGAAAGAAAAATCATAGGAACACTTAAACTAACATTCCTAAATATTAACAATATACATAACACTAGAGATCATAGCAAAAACGAAACCAAAGAAAAAAACACAATTATAACTTACATAATTAAGCAACTTGAAAACATAAAAATAGAAATAATCCATAATTGAGAGCCATTAATTGACATTACTGTACAGTGTTAAAAAAAAAAAAAAAAAACCAGAGAGAGATACTTACAGGTGGTCTTGAGATTGAACCAAAGCCCAAAATATAAAAAAATATTAAAGAAAATTATAGAATTTTTTTAATATATTTAAAAATAAAAATAAAAAATAAAAAAAACCTGAATTTTGACAATGAGAAAGAAGAACACGAAGACAGAAGATTGTGTGTAGGATGAGGAGGGAAAGTTCTACGATTCAGGTATTTCCAATATTTAAATCAACACACATACACTTACAGTAGGCTTGGGTGTTGAGATGTTTTTCTTTTCTTTTGAATAAAATAAAAATACAGTAGGTTTTTAAGAAAACAAACCAATCATAAATCTCAAGGCATTAGCTCCAAACTCATTTCCAAAAAGACGATGGTGTATTGTTTCCTAACTATAATTGGTAGTAACACCTTTAATCAAAGAAACGACAAAGAAATTGATTAGAGAGGCAAACTAACCTTAATTCTCTCCAAACTGTCATTTGTAGCTCTCTGTTTCTCAAGAGTGAGACACAAAGCTGCCAGTTCCTGCTCAATGAATTAGTAAATTATTAATATTTCAGTATTTAGGTATCTCCAATAAGATATTTAGATTAAGGAAACAACATAGGAGAAACAAGAAGATATCCCAGGAAAAGAAGTCAAAGAAACATACATTTTTCAAATTTATCCTTTCCGTCAATAGCAAACTTTCCTCCTCTCTAAGTTCAGCTAGCGACTGCCCAAAAAGAAGAAAAATACAAGGGATACAAATACAACTTTTTATTTTAATCATCGCCAAAAGCTAGATAAACAAAGGACCAATGCAAAGTTAAGGCAATTTGTTCAAATAGAATCAACAACATTGGATGATGAATGAGAGAGCTCCTTTAAGTTTGGACAGAGCTTAAAAATAACTTCCACCTGGATATTCCAAAAACATATTGCACAAAAAAATGTACAACTAAACAATTAAAAAGACATTTGCACTTGCACTTGCACTTCTACTATATTGCCTGTGTATATTTGTACTATAATTAGCATATCAGAAAGATGCGGACCTATTAGCTTAAAGCTTTACCCAATAAACCAAGTGGTACATGAGAGCATACGGAAATCAACTATTTCTATTTATAACACAGTTGTGTACACGTTAGAGCATTATATAGATGGGTCAACCTATTTACTCCAACTACTTGTCAAGTCGATATTTCTGATACATAAGCATTTAAGGATGCAAAATGGGTAGTTTAATGTGTATATATGCCCATGACGGATATTTGCTAGCATTCATTAACATGTACTAGTTTTATTGCTCAATGGAGACATTTTCACCCATGGATTAGAAATAATCGAAATAGGTGGAACAAGAGCATCAAAAGTTGCATCAACATAGCAAACTAACAACACCAAACATCGAAATAGAACATGCAACAAACTTGGTAACAACTCTGCCAACACAGAAAACTACACAAAACAGTGACTGCACCACAGCAGATACAACGTCTTAATCTTTAAAAACAGTTGAAATAACTCCTCAATTAGCTCAAAGAACCTTGTTCTGACAGTTTCCAAGTTTGTTTATTCTTTGGATGAATAAATAAAAGGTATACATATAGTTTCCCCTTTCATAATTTATATGCAAATGTCAATAAATAGAATTTTTAGCTAAAATCAAAACCATTACATGTGAATATATCAGCAAAAAACATGACATACTTAAAGGACATGGGTTCTTTGGTTTAAGAAAATAAAGCAAACAGAACACTGAAAAAGTACACGAATCCAACAGAGAAACAGAGTAAAGCTTTCAAAGATTTTGTGGCAGAGAGGTCTTTTACCTTGGCGAAAATGCAAAATAGTGAAACCCCAAAGAGAGGTAGAAGAGCTCTTTAGTTTAAAACCTGAAAAAAAATCGAAATGGGTCCTTAAAAAAAACGATTCAAGCCAAACCCATATCACAAAATGCAAGAAAATCAAACCCAAACAGAATATTCACATAGAAAAAAACCCCAAAATCCAAAAGTATTAAAAACCCAACTATATTAACAAGAAACAAAGATAACAAGAAATAGGTTTACCTATTTATTCTATGACTTACACAGAGACAAATGGAGCAAATAGCTTGAAATTGGCTTGTAAGGCTTTGAGGAATAAAGAGAGAGATGAGGGAGGCAGAGAGCTGAGGGAGGTGGAGACTGCAGAGAGACCACGTAGGGTTTTTTTTCAAAAACACAAAAATCGGGTTCAGACTTAAGGTATTTATATGACCCGAAACTGACCCTAACCCGATAATAACCCCAAAATATGACTCGAAACCCGACCCGAATATTCTCAGACCTACCCAAAACCTATTGGGTCGGTTCGGGTTGGGTCGGTTTTCGGGTGGGCCGGGTCAAGTGCTCACTCCTACTATTGGCTTTAGAGATAGAGAAAATTCCTGGAGATCTTAAGGGATGGTGGTTTGGCAGCAGTTGATGCCATTGCAACTATTGCTGCCATTCATGAGTCTGGTTTTGTTATTACAAATGGACATGCACCCACAAATAACAACTTCTTCTGCGTCGTTATTTGACACAAAATTGTCGCAACCAATGGTAGCGAATCTATTTCTGGATTGGGAGAAAACAAGACTTGTTGCTGCTAAGCTGTCAAATGGTTTGGTCTCTGTACCATTAAAACAACTTCGAAGCATTGGATAGTTGAGTGTACCGTCTAATGAAATGTCCAGCACATCCATCTCGGTCAAGTTAGAAAACTGAAACTATGATCGCAATTTATCTGATACAAATCGGAAATGTAGCAATCAGGTTCAATCCCAAAAGGGATTGGAATTCTAACGTTCCCACATGATTGACTACATGAACTCTTTACCAAACCCATTGCTTTTACAAATGCATTCATTGATCCCAATAAAAGTTATAAAACAATTATTTGAAACACCATCATTGCCTCCACCATCTCTCTCTCTCTCTCTCTCACTCTCATAACCAATGTAGTAAAGCTAGCCTAGAAGCCCTCACTTGTTATGATAAAAGGGGGGGGGGGGGGGGGGGGAAATCTACTTCTATAGAAATTTCAGAGGACAAAGTCGATATCGAAGTCTAGCAGTTGTTATTGACCGAGGCTATGATAATTAGTTGGAAATTTATTATGTTCAGATAGACATTGAGATGAATAATAGCAGATAGGGATGGCCATGGGTAGGGTATGGATCGGGTATACCTATTAGCAGAGACAAGATTAGCAAAAATTAGTAAAAGCTAAAAAATGTAAAGCAGGGACTATATATTCTAAGATTTTGTTAAATTGAGGCTCCCATTGAAATATCTCACCCCTTCATGTTTTTTTAACATTCGGAAAAATTACATTTTATCATCTTAAAGTATACACCAAATTAAACTTTACCAATGTTAGTTCTACTGTTAAGTTAAATGAAAATTAATAGGACATGACTTGCACAAGGCATCAATATAATACTAAAAGCTGAAACGTAGCAATTAATGTTGCTACGCTTACATTGAGCCATGTCAGCAACCATGTCATTACCATCTTTTTTCTTGAATTTCTCTTATAATTTTAAAATAATTTTCCTAAATTTTAAAGTACTAAAAAAATGAAAATAATTCTCAATCTTTTCTCCACTATAAAGCCCAAACTTTATAGCTTTAATTCCACAATAAAGCTCAAGCCCAAGCCCAAGCCCCAGCTTGTGTCACGGTTTCAAATGCCCTTCTGTCTCCTCACCTTTCAGTTTACTGTGTTTTACGATTTCTGTATCCCCAGCTTTTAAACAGCAACCCTTCATTAGTGTTAATTTTTCAGCGATTTCAATTCCTCAATGGCAACCCTTCAGCTTTTGCTAATGCCAGCCTATAACAGCAGTCTCTCTGTCTTCTCTCCTTTGTCTCTTTCTCTCCTCACAATATATTAATACTGACAAAAGGTGGATGATTCAATTCAGGTATTTGTGCTCTATTCTTGTGACTGCCCCGCATAATAATTCAATGTAAGGATTAGATTATTTTGATTGATTTTTTTTTCTTTAAAAAATTTGTTATTGCCTCTTCATGCTATGATATTGATGATTGTTATGTTGATTTTTCTTTGTATTTGATTTTTTTAAGGATGTTGAATTTTTGATTGCTGTGTTTTTTAATTGGAGCTCTACCTCTTTTGTATTGTGGGTTAGTGTGATTCTGATTTCTTCGTGTAGTGTTGTTGTGTGGATACCTCAACAATTTGGTTTGATTAACATATTGGATAACTCTTGCTAGGGATACGCCAACTGGGTGTTTTAATTGGAGTTCTAACTCTTTTGTATTGTGGGTCATATATGGGTTTATGTAGTCATGTAGATATTGTTTAATGAGAGAGGCTAAATAGTTCATGTAGACTTATTTCCCATATGATATGAGGGGTTGCCCCAAATTAATATAAAGTGAATTAGAGTGGTCCAAAATTTCCCATATTCGATGTTTTGGTAATGACGCTATTAAAATTCGTCCCCAGCTGTGCAGACTGGTCCAAGACAGATCCCAGCCGTAAGTTTTCTCATATTGAATCAACCAAACAATTATCAAAGATTGCCAAATTCCCTTTCAGTTTTTTTTTCTCTCTCTCTCTTAAATTTCCAGTTATACTTTAAGAAGCAACAATAAAATGGAATGTTCTGTTCTCTTCAGCTACAAATGATCAAAATTCAAGAGCTGCATGTGATGACAAACCAAATAAGAAAAGCTCCAGATTTGTTTGTGCAATGGTAATACAAAAACAATGTGGTTAGTCCATCTCTCTCTTTTCTTTTATAGATTTTTTTTTTCTCTGTGTTATTTCCAAGTGTAATTCCCAAATTTTGAATGTGCCTATAGGGTTATTTGATGATTATCCAGTTGGAGAGAGGTAAGAAATTTTTTTACCTGCAAACAAGTTCAGGTATTTAAATTTCTCCTTCTGCCCAAGTAATTATTTTCTTTCTCAGCATAACACAATGCAAGACTAATGCAATGATATATTTTTCTAGCTTAGATTATTGGGAGAATTTATGTGAAACAATCTTGGACAATATTAAGGGTCTACTTAGATCCTTAGGAAGTTTTAGGAAACATATGCATAATTTTTTAGATCTATAAAATTTTCATTTGCCCAAACTTAAACACTCAAAAACACCTCATACAATCTAAGTTTCATAGACTACAAAAATCTTTTTTTACAAATTCTTGATGCAATAAGCTATTCTTGGTATAAAGTATGGATAATAAAAGATCACCAAAGTCTACTTAAAATTCTACAGGGCAAGGATTTTGTTATTATAAAGAAAATAAACTTTTCCCTATCCTAGCTGCCTTGACTAAGTTAAGTAGGAAGTATCTTATTCTTTTTTCCTTTTCCCATCTTGGATTTGTTCATTTCGAATGATAAGTAATGTCTATAATTCCGTTTATCAAAAGCAAAAAAAAAAAAAAAAAAATCTCTAATTCCATTGTTTTACTATTTCATTTTACCATCTACTCTACTTAATAGAGTGAAGAGTGGCCCCATTTATGATGACTCAATTCTTGATAGAGTCTTATGCAGGAATTGGAGTCTCAATTCTAATATCCCTTAAGTCCAAGTAGTGGAATGCACTGGATTCATCTGTATGGTTTATACAGGTGATTTTGCTATAATTTGGGTTCTCCTTTGTTGTAACAGTATCAGTCTTTGTGTTGTATATGGAGGTTGCAGGTTGCAGCTAAAGCTGCAATATACTGTACAGAATGATGCATAGCTTGCTCTGCTATCTGGTTGTTTGGCTTGCGCCAGTGTTTTTTTTTTGTTAGATAGGGATTAATTTAAAGATGTTGAGTTTATTTATGTTGCATGCATCATGTGAGCCTAGATTTTTGGGTTGGGTCTTCTCCTGTGTGATTTCAACGACTATGTGTGTAGGTATGTGTAAGTATTTTCTGTCATTTTTGTGTGTAAGTATTTGGGTTAGGTCTTATCCTATGCGATTTCAACGAACATGTAGTGTAAGGGTATAAATTTTGTTGTCATTTGTCAACCACTTTGTTTTATGGCTACTGAAATTGTTGTATAACTTAATCTGGTCCTTTGAATTGATTCTATTGTGGACCTATTTTACGTGTAATTTAATAATTTTATAGAATTTGAGTTTGATTCATTTCAATCTATTTAAAAGATTCAGTTTTTGGAAATTATGAGAATTGGGGTTATATATAAATATATATATATATATATATATATATTGAGATGTGGGTTTGTTTATAAATCTATTATAGGATGCTGGGTCTTGTATATTAATATTTGAATTGTTGTAATCTAAGACTTTTTAGGGATTTTTATAGGTTTGGGCTCATCGGGAAGATGGGTTTGATTGAATAAAGAAAAGGGGCTATTTGGCACAATATTTGTGAATTCATTAGCTTTCAGCAATAATTATGTTTTGTTTGGTTTTTGAGATAAGGTAGGAATAGAAAATTAATTTGGGTTTTTGACTGTGGATTGATTTTGATGTTCAATGTAACAGAACCTTGTGCTATTAGGGAGCCTGGTACAACTTTTCATTTTAGTCTTAGAGTGGCTGTATAGCTTGGGGACTAAAACAAAATAAGTAGTAAGATTAAAGATTTTGTTTTGTTTTTTTTCCAAGTTCTTTTCTCATCAACCAGAGGGTTGTTGTAATTTGATTCAATGAACCACCTTATGCTGGTTGATGACACTTTAGGCAACAATTTGGATTTAGAAGTTGATGACTTAATTAAAATGTGACAACATAGCGGATAAGGCGAATATGGAAGGATCGTATCAAACTCAAGAGGCTTAAGGAAAGATTGAAGATTGTAGCCCAACAAGCTGCATAGAAGTAGAAGCCCAAGTAGACCACTGAGATCAGGCTCGGAGGAAGTAGAGCACAAGATGAGATTCTCAAGTATATGTTGAAACTGATGGAAGTTTGCAAGGCTTGCGGCTTTGTCTATGGTATCATTCCTAAGAAGGGCAAGTGAGTGATGAAGAGATTGAAGCAAAAGAATTGGAAAGGCAAATGTGAAAGGATCGTATCAAACTAAAGAGGCTTAAGGAAAGACCGAAGATTGCAACCTAACAAGCTACAGAGAAGCAGAAGCCCTAGCAGACCATTGAGATCAAGCTCGGAGGAAGTAGAGCACAGGATGGGATTCTCAAGTATATGGAAGCTGATGGAAGCTGAATGGAAAAACATTTGTTTTCCAAATATAATTAAATGAATATAATCTCAAGTTTAGATGGAAATTCTACATAGTTAAGAAAGTTTTTGACTCTATTATAGAAACTGACAAAAAAATTTAGCTTGGGAAGTGCTTTTTTTTTTTTTTTAATATAACAAAATTACAAATTTGATACCTAACTTCTGCATGTCGTAATACATTTCTCAACGTATTTTATTGACAAGCTTATATTAGTGGTACTTCAAATGAATGTAAGAACAACAATGGAAGAAGATACAAAAAGTACTTTAAAGTTGTCTTTCAATTTATTGGAAATTGATATTTTAGCATTTATTGGATATTTGAGGATGTAAAGGATTGAAATCCTAATTTTAATTTTAATTTAAGTTTGATTTTATATTTTCCATTTCGTAATTTAATGTTTCATATTAAGGACATGAATTCTAATGTGAAATTAAAGATGAAAAAATAAGGAATTATTTAAATCTTTGTACACAATAGCTTTTCCGTGCATTACACGGATTAGCGACTAGTATTATTTAAAGACCAAAACATCATTTTCACAAACAAAAGACAAAACCTTTTTATTTTTATTTTCCAGCGCTTTCTATCTCTCTCGTGCATAGCTTATTTCTTTCTTTTTGTTTCTAGCTCTCTTTCTCTCTCGTTCATATCTCTCTTTTTCTTAACAAAATATATATATATATATATATATATATATATATATATATATATATATATATAGGCAGCAAAAACAAACACGTATGATGTATCAGAATCAAAAATCAGCAGGCAGCAAAAAATACATGTATCACAATCAACATATAATATCCAAAATATAGAACTAGTTTTTGATCAACAACCTAGTGCCAGAATTAACTGAAAGATAGGATTTCAATTTATAAGGAGACAAAAAGGATAAACCAACTTAAACAGCTATGCCAATGGTTCAAACCCCAAAACAAAGTATCCCATATACGCCTTCAACCACTGAATTTTGATTTTTATATGAGAGAAGCGAATTTCAGTGATTTCACTGAAACCTTTGTCGCTTTCCTTCTGGGACATGATTGTTAAAACTAGCAATTGAAGTCAACAGCCCACAACAAAATCTGTCATTATCAACCAAATTCTCTATTTATATAAATGTAAACTATCACAGTAGAACCAAAAGGAGGGGAAGACCTTGTGGATTTCTAAGGGAAAAACCAAATGGCCCAATCAGTTGATACTATAATGAAAAAAAGCTACGGATGGTGGTGTCGATGATGGCTTGGGGATGTAATTTAGGGCTTGGAACAAATTTAAATTTTGGGGCTTAGGGATTTCATTACAGCGGTGGAGCAGTGGGGTCGCGGTGGTGGTGTCATTGATGATTTTGTTTTGGGCATTTATGATTCCATGGTCAGCAGGATTTGAGAAGAGGAGCAACTAAACAATAAGAATGAGGAGAAGAGCTACTGGCCGAGAGAGAGGGGAAGAGCTGCTGGGGAAAGAGAGAGAGTTGTACCTAACTACCCATACGCACGCGAGAGCGGAAAAAAAATAAAAATAAAAAGTGTTTCGTTCTTTAAACAGTGTTTCACGCAAAAATCATATGCAAGTACTGTTAATTTCCGTGTAATTTAATAGTAAAAATAACTTCAAAATACAAAGTATAACAAAGGTCATAGTTTATGGTATAAATTATGCATTTGAATAATTTAAGGAATAAAATGTAATTTGGTGTATAGTTTAGAAAGGTAAAGTGTAATTTTCCCTTAACATTTTGTGTGTCTTTTAATCTACCCGATGCCCTAATTATTGTTTTTTGTAAGAACAAAATTTAATTACAAAATTAGTTATTACTTTAGACTATAACCTTAATATCTTTTTTAGCTCATAAATCAATGTTAATCAATCCCTTAAGCTTCATCATAAAAGGAATCTATCACTAACTCCTAAGAGGAGAAAATCTTCTCATAAAATTCATCACCCATCATATTATTTTTAGTTCATAAATCAGTCCTATAATTCATAAACTAGTTTTAAGTCCATAAATACCCATCTACACCCACTCATAAACATCTTATTCCATCTCATATAAATAAAAAAAATAAAATTTTTTTTTTTTTTTGGGTACTTTAAATTTACTTTTTTGATACTTTAAAATTTACAAAACCAAATGTAAATACTCTCAAATATCAATATATATAAATATATATATATATATATATATATATATATATTTTTTTATGAAAGATGATAATATTAAAAACTGAGCACCAATACAAGATTCAGGATATATCCTGTTGAAATACATACCATTGAGGTCACCCTTAAATACATCTAAAATGTCCATAGGCAGACTATCATAAATAAGGAGATCAGCATTCATCCTATAGCTAATCCTGGCTAAGCCATTAGCACATTAATTGGCTTGTCGGAAGCAATGCTTAATACGGACATGGTGGAACTGTGTAATCAGTTGCCTACAGTCATCTAAAATAGGAGATATAGCATTGTTAACATAATCTGCATTCTGAAGCACCTCAAAAATGGACTTGGCATCCATCTCAATTTCAAGATAGCAAATATTTAAATTGCAGCACAGTTTAAGGCCCTTACGCAGCCCTCACAACTCAGCGGCAAAGTTGCTAGTGATCCCAATACACCCGATTACCCACTGTCCATCCTCATTTTTTATCACTCCCCCATAACCAGCCAGGCTGTGAAGCTTACTGCATGCCCCATCTATGTTCAACTTCCTCCACCCTTGCTCAGGTCTCTCCCACCGAATTCTCCTCAAGATGTATATCAATATGTATATAGTAGGCTATTGGTGCCTTTGGAATAGAGTATATAAACTCCTAAATCATAATACAACAAACCTCCCCAAGTAATTGAGTATATGGTCTATGAAATTGCATTTTCCTTTTAAGCTTTTTTTTTTTTTTTTAAATTATTATTATATTCTTCTAAAGCTTCACTTTCTTAAATTCACGAGTTTCAAATCGTCACTTAAAGTTACAAGTTTCCAAATAAAATGCATACTATGTGTACACTTTTTCTTTTTCTTTTTTTTGGATAGATAAGATTTTACTATGTGCACTGTTCTTTTCTTTCTTTATTATCAAACACTAAGAATATTAGCTAGAGTTACAACAGTAAACCAACGACGTTGATAGTCAACTAGTCAGATTCTTGGCAACGAGTCTTGAACCAAATTGCAAGCTACGCAACAAGTCCGCTATAGATAGACCTAGACTGATAGACAACTAATGACAGAGAAATGTGGAAATGTCAACTTCAATCTTTATTGCATTACAAGGAAGATAAGGGGTTGTTTGGTTTTTCAAAAACCATCACTCATTACTCCTCACTCAATTTTCATCATTCCTTATTCATCACTCATCACTTAAAAAACCCCAATTCCCTAAACCCCACACGTTTGGCACCCATCACTCAATTATTTTTTTAACCAAAAAAACTAAAAAAACTGGGACCCACACACTGATCCAATGTCATAAGTCTTTTTTTTTTTCCCTAACTCTCATCTTTCTCTGCCTCTCCCCTTCATTTTTATCTGCCCCTCCACGAACCCAGCAACGGAAATCAAGTTCTGGACTTGCAGAGCTGATCTCCACCATCAGCCAGTGCCGCCTACCTCATGGGCATCGTCACCCAGCACCGCAAGATCTCCTCTGTCATGCCGCGACGACATAGATCTGTAATCATGGACATGGCTGACGACAAGGTACTCTCCGCCATTTTCCCTACCATGCCGAGCTGGACATGGCTAAAGGAAATATTCCTCATTCACTGCCGTGCCATACCGAGATCCCTTTTGCTTTTTTTTTTTTTTTTTTTTGGGGTTTTGGTTTGGTTTAATCTGAGATCGGAGTCAGTGACTTCGATGTTTGAATCTTCATTCTTTTGTTTCTTATATTTGAGAAGGCTTCAATCTCTCTCTAGGATTAACAATCTTTTTTGTTTTTGTTTTTTTTTTTTCCTATACAAATTTTCCAAATTTTGGAGCTTAATTAAACTGTTACCAGGACCAAATTTGTGTTTCCGAGTTGGATTTTTCTTTAGATTACTATTGTTAGCTCTTGAATAGGTTTGGTTTTGATAAACAATGGATTCTTTGAAGAAATTTGGTTTGATTCATATGTGTTTGAAGAGGAAAAAAAAAGATGAGAAAGAGAGGGAGGGAGAGCATGGATGCATGAATTCAAATTGATGAGACAAGGCATAAGGTGGGTCCCATCTGGTTGAGTAAAATTACAAAAATGCCATATAACTCAGTTTCCATAACTTGAAAACACCCAAATGTATTTTTAGTTTCCATAACTCATTACTTAAAAATCAGAAAATTGAGTGATGGAAACAAAAACTGGAAACACATCCAAACATATTACTCAACTGCGGAGTCCACTAATTTTGAGTTATGGGTGATGGAAACAAAGTTATGAATGATGGAAACTGAAAATCCAAACAGCCCCTAAGATTCGTAGTGAAATTTCCACAATGATTTCTAGAAATCTTGTGGCTAGGATTCAAACACTTACTTCGTGAGAATCACGTTGGTAAACATTCAAAGCCAAAAAGAAAAAGAAAAAGCAGTGCACTTATTTAAGTGACGTTTAGTCATCAATATATATATATAACAATCAACCATTTGTTCTTGCAGTGCACTCATCAATCAATCATACACTCTAACAAGCATGGATCCCTTTGTCCCCCTTTAAATTCTGGTAATAGCATCAGTTCTTTTGTATCTTCATGTGTCTCTTTCAACACATGCAGAACAAGTTTGTGGACTCATTCAAACTCACGAGTGACCTAAGGCAAGCTGATCACACTTAATCAAAGGGGGGGCAAAATGTTGGTATACAATTTTTTCACTCATGCCATGTGCCCTAATCCTATTTAATCAAATTTATTTATTCACTAAAAAAAATACCAAAATATCACCAATAAATTATTTTCGTCCTCTATGAATATTTCTTATCCCATTAGCCCACAAATATTTTCTATATCATTATCAAAATTGGGTCACAATATAAACTATCACAAAAACCCAAAAATTAATATCTTATCCAGTTTCATTATCATTATTTAGTTAAGCATGCGTTTGCCTAAGGATTATTAGGTGTTTTGTGTTTTTTGGCTGGGTCCTACAGCACTGTTCATGACCCAGCCAAACTTCATAAAACGTGCACAAGTAGGTTAGCCGTGGATCCCATAGCACTATTCATAGTTTAAAAATTATTTTGCTACAATGTTTTCAGCAATAAGTTTTCAACAAAATAAGTGGTATCCAAACAAACCCTAAGTCCAAAATTGGCTTTATGAGCCTAATGCACACATCTCATTCTTTTTAAAGCTCAAGACTACTTATACCTAGCAATATTTCAAAAGCTTATTATTCAAGTCCATAGCAAAACTATTTTATCTATGGAATTGAAATCTATAATTAAAGCCCATGGTTTAAAACCATGGCAATTTTATCAATGAAATTCGAATTCCATAATCAAAGCTCACTGTTCAAGGTCATGGCAAATTATTTATTAAAGCCCAATTCTTATTGGCAACATCAAAATCCATTGTTACATAGCAACATTAAAGCCCAATTCTTATTAGCAACATCAAAGTCCATTGCTACATGGCACTATTAAACCCCAATTCTTGTTGAATCTATCAAATCTCCAAGCTAACCACTTGGCACCATCAAAAGTCTAAGCTAACTAATTAGCGCTATTTTATCAAAAGCCCAAGGTTATTAATACTTGGCAAAATATTATATCATAAGTATTTCACTTAAAGTTCAATGATAAACAATACTTTAAGTTCTTAAACCTATTACTATAATATTATAAGCCCATGGAATCTATGATAATTATCTATTTTCAAAACCCATGGCAATCATCTTATAAAATTTCGTGGAAAGTTATGATTATTTATCTTAAACCCATGACATTTATTTATTTCATATCATATTATAAACTCATGGAATTTATATAAGAACCTATAATCACTATTTATCTTATATCACAACATTCATAATATTTATTTCCAAAACTCATGGTAATTATTCATTCTACAAGCCCATTATAATTATCTTTAGAAAAAGCCATGAGAATATCACGTTATTCCATTATAGTAGTTGTTACCATATTTTATTTGAAACATATGGATATTGCCTCTATTAAAACCTATGGTAAATATTATTCACAAGTAACATTGGAGGTTATTATTTAAAAGCCTCAAAGAAAATATCATTTACAAAATTGTTGCAACCCATGGTAATGAATCTGTTTCTAGATTGGCAAAAGACAAGACTTCTTCCTCTTAAGCTGTCAAATGGTTTGGTCTTTGTACCATTAGAACAACTCCAAAACCTTAGATAGTTGACGTGAAGTGTGCCATCTAATGAAATGTCTAGCACTTCCATCTCGATCAGGGTAGAAAACATAGGTTTGAAAGGACTGAAACTATGATCGCAATTTATCTGATACGAATCAGAAATGTAGCAACTAAGTTCTATCCCAAAAGCGTATGGAATGCTAACATTCCCACATGATTGACTACATGAACTATTTACCAAACCCACTATTTACAAATGCATAAGCCCAGCCCATGCGTGCTACCAAGTGGGAAGGGACACTGGTAGCACCTTAGGCTCATGGAGAAGGTTTTGTACTCGAAATTTTCATCCTAAAAGAGTTTTTATGCTCTGGCTGACTGTGGCCCAAAGTTTCTGCCCTAACCTAATTTTGCTACCATATTTTCTTTTCCACCCAAAAAAACACAGCTGACCCTAAACTAATTAGCTAGCCTATTGTAGCCACCAAATGCAGCTGTCAAAAGCCTACAATGATAAGGAAACAATAGCTAACAAAGTCAGCCACTTCATTTCCAAAATCATGCTAAAAGCATGTCAAACTCTTCCCTAAACAAAAGCAACCCAAGCCAAAACACCAAATTAGTATCATGGGGGATGAAAGCCTCTTCCACTACTTAAAAAACCAGTCATTAGCAACACCCCAATCTCCATATAAAACTCTCTCTTTTATTCAAAACGAGACCAACCATGTTTTCCCCATAGAGCTGAAACTTGAGAGCAAAAACCCACTAATCCAAGAAATATTCTCACAATTCTAAATCTTAGGGGTGGAAATATGGGTAAAGAAGAATCTTCCCTCTTTTTCTCACAACCTCTCTCACTTTCCTCTTCTCCCTGATTGTGGGTCGAAATTTCAGACTTGTTATGTTTTTATGCTTTTTCTACACTTTTGTTTAGCCCATTTAGCCAGCTAACATTCTCGCAATTCTAAAGTATAGGGGTGGAAATAGGGGTACAGGAAAACCTTCCCTCTCTTTCTCACAACCTCTCTTAATTTCCTCTTCTCATTAACTATGGGTAGAAGTCTCAGAACTATTATATTTTTATGCTTTTTTTACACTTTTGTTATTAGCATTTTGATTCTCTCTTATCAAAACACCATTAGCCTTTTGTTCATTATACATTTGGAATTTTGGGCTTGATTCTCACAATAAACACTTTTAAAGAACCTAAGGGGAGATTTGGGCCATTCTCACATTTTTTACCCTTGTTACAAAAACGTTCCCGATATAATGTAAAATAAATAATCTAATATGAGGTGTTTTAAAAATGAGTATGTAAAATAAAAAAAGTAGGTTCTTATGTTCAAATAATCAAGAATATTTGTATGAGCTTGTTCGAATGGTTTAAGGAAGAGAAAGATGCAAAATAAACCATCCCAAGAATCAAAATGAATGCTTTATTGGCAACCATTATTAATTCCACCTTATGGAATCAACTTAATAGATTCTCACCAAAAAAAAAAAAGTTACAATTCAGTTAAAGAAGCAGATTTTTCAAATTTGATTAAGAGGATAAGTTACAATTTGTGCTGTGTAATTTCAAAAACACTAATATTGGTAAGGAGCAGATTTTTGTGCCTGTAATTTCAGATTTAATATTTCTATTTTTTGATAAATTTATTTAAGAGCAATTTTGGAAACTTATACATTTTTTTAAGATAGACAAGACAATAAATGATGTTCTCTTAAAATGTTTGATTTTTGAAACAAGACAAACAAATTGGAATGGAGGGAGTATGTTAATAAGATATTTCGAACACCATTTGGGCCCAACTCCTTCTGGTCCGATTCACTAGATGGGTTTGATTCTACAAAGTTTGGGTCTACTACACTAAGCTTGTGCACCCATTCAGACCACTATGTTGATGAAAAAAACAGAGTTTATGCTGAGTTGGAATTAAAGGTCCTTTATGGCTCTTGAAAGGTGTTCTTTTAGTTGGTGGGTTTGTTGAGGACTGTGTATGAGTTTTATTGTGGTTAAGGATACTGGCATGACTGACTGAAAAGAAGAATAAAAAAAAAAAAAAAAAAAAAAAAAAAAAAAAAAAAAGGACATGACCAAACCCTTCGACAATTAAGCAGAAGCCCAATATCCAATATTTGGAGTTGGACCAAGTAAAAATTGACTTCTAGCCCCTGTTATGTCCTGCACACAAAAATTAGCATTAGTTATATTTGGTTGTTGAGCAAATATAGAGGGAGAGAGAAGGATTTAGGTTCTCTTATTGAACCTCTCAGAGATCATACAAGGACTAAATATACTCCGGTATGAAAATCCAAAAAAACATTGCACAATGCTCATAAGTCCATTAAAAACCCAAATGTTTTTTGTTGGATTGGGACACATCGCACACAATTGATATTATTCAATAACATCTAAAATAACTTTAATCAAGTTATCATCTGAGTCTCTTCTAAAAAAAAAGTTATTTTCTGATACAAAACTAATGAAAGCTTCCAAAAGTTTTGTTGGGACAAACTTAAAGTTCTTGAAAGCCCAATCCACTACTTATATTCAGGCCTTTCCCTTGCTCTTGACCCATTTCTCTCCAGGTTTCTTTCTTGCCAAACCTTCTCACTTGTAAGTTGTAGCATCGACCATTATTTCTTGTTCTACAGCCCCATCTTTCCCACTACTGCAAGACCGCTTTTACCATCTCTTCCATAGTTCCTCGTGATAGCAAATGACACTATTGAATTTCCCATTGTTTGAAGCCACTTTCGAAATAGTTGAAATCTAAACCCAAAAGGATTCAAGAGCTTTTGTACAGTCAGGGATGGCCATGGACAAAGTTTTGATTAGACATGGCAAAACAGGCAAAAATTTGCTGACCCGACCCGAACATGAGTTTGTTGCCCCGAATAAAAAAGGGCCAACCCACGGCTTGCTTGTTTTCTTTTACAGGTCAACCCAACCCGACCTAATCCCTTTTTTAAACCTTTTTTTCCCCTACATGACAAAGTGCTAGGTGCATAGACATAAAGAAACAAAGCACTGTATTGACACTAGCTACCTAGCCATTAAGTGACTGCTAGTGGTAGGGGCCACTCCTCCATTTATTTAAAAATAAGTTAATTACAGGGAAAAAAAAAATACAAAAAGCAAAAGAATTTACAACTACACGTCTACACTACTTAAAGTTTGACACTAAGTTAAATACTAAGTAGTAAAGTTGAATACTATGACTAATTTACTAACACTAAGTCTAACTAGCACAAAACAAACAAAAGTAAAAGAAAATGTCCAAAAGTCCATATCATTAGTGAACTTTACATCTGAAGTGTGTAAACTTAAAATATATACTTTTTGTGCTCCTTAGAACTCGACCCAACCTGACCATTTGCCATGTTTAGTGTTGATTGGGAATACTTGAACCCGACCTGAAACTTTTAGCCATGTATACCTGAATCTTGATACCCATTAAGTGCCCATACTTGATTTCTACCTGAATTTTTATCAAAGAATATATACCCAAACTTGACTTTTTGGAGTTTTTTGGGGATCTTTTAAAATAGTTTTTATAATAAAAAAACAATTAAAGATTTTTGTGTGGAGAGCTCAATACTAAAGACTAGCACCCCAAGGAGCAACATATTAATTATGTAGTTCAATAATAATTAACCATAGATGGTAGATCAACAGCTCTGCGACTCTAACTGTTGCTAGCAATTTTGGAGTTAGTGTGTTGTTGTATGTTTGTGTGTTACCCAAAAAAAAAAACACCATAGATGGTAGAGGCATAGTCCTAGGTGAGAGAAAAAAGTTGTCGATAGGCTCCATTTTCCTACACCTATTCAAATTAAAGTAGCAAAAGATTTTGAAACCTTATACAAAGATAGAAGAGCAAGCCCTATAATCATTAATGTGAAAGTAAATACATTGAGTGCTGTATCTTTCTCAAAAGAAGCAACAAGAAGAGGCCAGTCACTAAAAATCATACTGAAATATCATACACAGTTACTAGAAAACTAAATAAATATTACCAAGTTGAGGGCTACCACAACAAAATAACAATGACCATTGGTTAATATCTCTATACAACAAAATTATATAACAGAGTGCTACAACAGTAAAGGTATAGGTATATTTTTTACCTACCTTGCTACAGTGCACAACTATATATGGTTGTGCACTATAGTTGAGAGCTAAAAAAATAAATAAATAAATAAATAAAAACTTTTTTATTCTCCATCCAATTAAAATACTATTTGTTTGTTGATTTTTTTTTCTATTCTTTTTATCCAACCGTGACTCACTCTCAACTCCCTCTAAACTCTCCAACCTGTGTCTCAACTCCCTTTGAACTCTCTCCTCTCTGTCTCACTATCGCCAGCCTCACCATCACCGGCCCATCGTTGACCCACTCCGTTGAAGTCCTAAGCTAACCTAAGCCCCAAGTCGCCAATCCACGCCTCCACCCAGTCCTCCATCTCATCGCTCACCCAACGTCAACAAGCCTGAGTTTCTTGGGATTTCATGGGTTTTATTGTTGATCCAAGCTCTGGGTTTCTCTGGATTTTGTGGGTTTCTCTGGGTTTCCTTGTTGTTGGGTGGTTGAGGGTGGTTGTTCTTGGTTGGCAGTGGTTGTGGATTGTGCCATTGATCTGTTTGTGGTGTTTTTTTTTTGGTAGTGAGATGTATTGTTTTATTGTAATAGATATATTATTTTATTGTGTTGAAAGCTAAAATAGATCCACTGCTGCTGGATGTTTTGTAAAATGAGTAGGTAAAATAGATAAAGTAACTTTTTATCATGCCAAATAGCTAAAAAAATAGCTTCACTGTTGTGAATGCTCTAATGAGGTAAGTCCTTTAAAAAAACACCACAACAAAATTATATAGCAGCATGATTACATTGATTTGTCCATTTTCACTAGTCTCTTTTATCCTATGAATATGCTTATGTAGATTAATCTTCTCTGGTATAGGCACCTGGAAGCAGATGAAGAATAAATATTAAATATAGACCAGTTAAGAAATATCATATTAAACTCAGAAATTGTGCCAAAGGCCTTGTAGCTGAATTGACACCTTCCCAAACACTTGCACAAAGTGCTTGGGGGTTTAAGGGGGAAAGGGTTCGAACTGCGGGGTTAGCAGCATGTTGTAATTATTTCTCAAAAAAAAAAAAAAAAAACTCAGAAATTGAAGTTAAAATAACGAAGAAGTGGAATAAAAATGTGTAAATTAACACACGGCTTTTGAATAGTAGTGACACCTAACATCGACACTACACAAATAGTTTTGAAATCAATGGATATATCATGTATTGGCTGCTTGCTGCTACTGCTGCCAAATCCTTAATAGCAGCCACAAATACCGATTTACTACTTCAATTATTCAAAACTGTTTAAAAAAAAGTTATGGGCTCCTGAACTATATTTATTCAAATACCGATTTACTAGTTCAATTTACAGAAAGCCCACCCAAGCTGAACTATAGTTATGGGCCCCCGCTCTACCCTGTGGCAATGCACAAAAAAGTACATTCCCTTGGAATTAGAGAAATAATTTTTAGCATCCAAATTAGAGAAATAATTGCAACTAGCCAAATCAGCTTTATAATTATGTTCAGAGAATTTTAGAACTTTCAAAAGCCAATTAATATTTTATACAAGGTATAAAGACTTATTTGTTTTAAAGTTAATTAGTATAATCCCTTCTAATATTTTACACAAGGTATAAAAGTAGTGTTTACTAACCAGAGGATTGGACACTTCATAGCCCATATCAAAGTCATAATACTTAATACATCTCTCAAGCAGCAACATTATAATACACTACTGTAAGGAATTTTTTTTATTATTTAAATTTTGGATAAGTTTGTTTTGAAGACATGGATTAGTAGGAGAGTATTCTATTTTTTAGGCATTTTAAGTGTAGTTGAAGATATATTTTTACTGGGTTGTTCTTAAGTTTTTTACTTGTTAAACGCAAGATTTAGAGGTATTTCTGAACCACATAAAAGTTCAATCCCAAAAAGAGAATCATTTTATAAATAGTATAGATAAGTTCCATCAATACCATGATCAGAAACTCTAAAATAAGCTTAATAAGCCTTCTCATTATTATTTTTTTATTTTTTATTTTTTTTGAGAAGAAGGTAAGAGGCCTTCTCATTAATATACATGCTTATAGAGATATAAGTCACGTTTATGATATAAGGTAATAAAGTGTTTTAAAGTTGTTACACACTCAAACTTGTAACTTGTTTAGTAACAAAATTGATATAAGGCACTAAATTTTAATACACGTTTATGATTGATATAATAATAGTAATTTGTATTTTAAAACTAATTAGCATAAAAAATTATACTAAAGTATTATAATTGTTCTTTATTTATAAATTTAATTGCTAGTCATTTATTGTTATTGCTATTTTGTAGCATTTTCATTAATTCATTGTTTTCCTAAAATTTAATTTATAAAATTTATGTGTAACATTTTTAAATTATAGATCTATTTTTTATTTTTTGTCCAATTTATTTTTAAAATATATTCTTCACTGATAAATTACTGATTTTTCCAAAAGTTTAAACTATTAAAAAATAATGAATTTAAATATTCAACCATATGTAATGCATGTTTGGGATTGTTATTAAAAAAAAAAAATAGATTTTTAGCCTTTGAATTTTTGCGATAAAGAGTTGTAATTGAAAAAGTGTTTCGACGTAAAGCAAATTATGGTTATAAAGTGTTTTCAAGCTGTTACACTTGTAACTTGTTCAGTAACTAAATTGATAAAATATATATATATATATATATATATATATATATAAATATAAAAAAAATAAGATGTAAGAAATAATAAAAAATGGTATAATAACAGTGATTTGTATTTTAAAACTATTTAGCATACAAAATTATACCAAAGTATTATTATTGTTCTTTAATTTATAAACTTTAATGCTAATCATTTATTGTTATTTGTAGTTTTATCATTAATTCATTGACTTACTAAAAATTAATTTATAAATTTTGTGTGATTTAAAAAAAAATTATAGAGCTATTTTATATTTTTTTCCACTTTTGTTAAATATTTTCCTCTTATTTTCTTCACTTATTAATTACTAATTATTCCGAAAGTTTAAACTGATACAAAATGATGAATTTGATGATTTAATTATAATGTTTTAACGTCCTTCACGGCAAATGCAGCATTGGAAGGTTTGAGCTTAAGATATTTAATCAAGTTATCATCTGACTAAGCTATATGGAAATACATAATTGTCTAACCTATGTTACAATAAAGCCCGAAGATATTGAGGGCTACCAAAAGCTTTGGATGGGCCAAATTTAAAGGTTTTTTTGAAGCAGGCCCAATCCATCACTTATATTCAGTCCTCGGCCCTTTTATCTTCAGGTTTCTTTCCCGCCAATTTCAAACTCTGCCCCCCATCTTCTTGATTGTAACATTGACAATTGTTTCTTTCTTTATCTGCAGTGCAACCCCATCTTTCCCACTACTGCAAGACCACTTTTTCCTTCTCTAGTTCTCTTCCATAGTTATTCGTGATGGGGATCGCCGTCCCGATAGATTCCTTTCGGAAAATCCCCATTCTCTCTTTGAAGCCACTTCCCAAATATTGAAATTTGAACCCAAAGGATTCATGAGCTTCTGTACAAATCATGGAAACTTCAGAGTCCATACCCACTTCAACACCGAGTCCAAAGGCAAGCCATGGATTTGGATCCAAACCTCAGTAGAGTCGAAATCAATTTCATGCACTGTTTGTTGTGGTTGCATTCTTTGGTGATCAACAAATGACCTTTTAACTGACCAAGGTTCTCAAAGACAGAAACCTTCCTCAAAGACACACAGGATTTTGGCATTATGGTGTTTGCTTCCAAAAGCTTCTTATAGGAATTGCAGGTGCCTGTTGAGAAATTCAGGATCCGATCAGTCATCAAGGGAGTGAAGGCACTATACTATTTACGAAGACCAAAGGAGAATATACAGAACAAATAAGAGCATCCACAGCAGGTGTGGTAAATGTGCCAAATGCCAAATATTTGGCACATTTACTACACCAAACACAAAAATTGTGCTTTATGAGATGTGCCAAATCTCAAAAATTATACAACATGGCTATAGTACCGTTGCAAATTTGCAACAGTATGGACAAATGTTGTAAAAAATTTATTATTTTATAATCTCTTTTCTCTTTCCTCTCTCTTCATTTTTTCTTTCCTCTTCTCTCTCACTCTCTGGTTCCCTCTCTCTTCTCCCTGTATCGGTTCCCTCATTCTTCGGAGGTGAAGCTTCCGAGACCGACACGTGTCAAGAACAAAACTCCAACGCCGACTCAGATTACCATCGAGCATATCCTCCATGAAGCACGAGAACGACAAGAGGCTGAGATTCGGCCTCCGAAGCAGAAGATCACCCATGCGACTGAACTCTTTGAGTACCGACTTTGCAAGCGGAAGGAGTTCGAAGACCTAATCCGCCGCTTGCAATGGAATAGCAGTGTTTAGATCAAGTACGCATAGTGGGAGGAGTCTCAGAAGGACTTCAATCGAGCTCGCTCCGTTTGGGAACGAGCTCTCTATTGGATGTTTACCAGCAGCGACGACGGCGTAGCTTCGACGACAACAGCGCGCTCCGCCACACTCGATCAGCCACGCTCGATCTCACTCACGCTCGATCTCGCTAATCTCATCCCGAGGCCGCTGTCGATCTCACCCTTTTCCCTCTCCTCTCTGTCCGCCTTTCACTCTGCCTCTCTCTAGTTGTGGGTTTTTTTTTGTTTTTTTTTATTTTTTATTTATTTATTTTTTTTTTACTGCAATTTGGGTTGATCTGATGGTGGTGGTGGGCTGTGGGCTATGGGTGGTGACAGTGGCAGTGGTGGTGGACTGTGGGGGTGATGGTCGGTAGTGGCTGTTAGTGTTTTTTTTTTTTTTTTTTTGCTGCAATTTGGGCTGATTTAATGGTGGTGGTAGGCTGTGGGCTATGGGCGGTGACAGTGGTGGTGGTGGTGGGCTGTGGGGGTGATGGCCGGTGGTGGCTGTCGATGTAGTTAATGAAAATGGGATGAGATAATATATTATTTTAATGTGTAGTAAATATTATTTTAATGTATAGAATTGAATGATAAAACATCTGATAAATGAGATGTTGTAAAATGATGTGATAAAATAATAAAGTAGGTCTTTAGTGTGGCAAAATGACATTTTTTTTACAACATCTGCTGTGGATGCTTTAAAGCAGTGGCACATTATGAAACGAAGATAAGAAAATATATTTGTAATTACCAAACTTGCAAAATGAGTGGAAGTGCTCGCCATTTCCATGTTTTCAATGGTTTAGAATATCTACAATAACTGGTTAGCCTCCCATTGATCACAAAACCAATGTAAAATTTGCCTGAAAATTTACAAATAAAAATTCAGTGACAACCAACACCTTGGTTTTTTGTTCTATATTAATGGAAATGAAGGTACCTTAGCATACACTAATCTTAAGACAACTTTGAAAATGAAAGAATTCATCACAAATTTCTAGTACTTTCTCTAACTTGCTTCTGTTTTGAAAGATAAAAAAGATCAGAGAAAGGAGCACTGATATATTTATTTACATGAACACAAATGAAAAGTCGATTAGGTGTTTGCTCTCTCAGACCTAAATAGTTTCTTTCCCCAATCTTTAAGCTCAGCAAACCATAAAACGGACAGTAGAGAGAAACATGGAAAAACAAAATGGAGAAGAAAAGGAAAAAGAAAGAATGAACAATCAGCTAATAAGGTATACTTCAAAGCAATATACGGGGTCTATCATCAGCAATGAATTTTTGCTAAAATTAAAGGTTGTTCCCACTGAAACACAATCAGGTGAACCATCTTGTCATACTAAAATTAACTTAAATCCAGATCAAACAAACAGAAATATGAGTTTATAGTTTCCCATTTCTATCTAAATTTCATGTCTATCCTATAATTAGTGTTTGTTTTGAAACACATTGAATGCTAGCAAGATATAAATTCAAGTTCTAGAGTGTCGTTTTCAATATTATACCCTCTGTTGGAAGATGTATTCTTACAAAAGGCTGCTTCGTTTCATTCAATATCTGCAACAAAGTTCCTCCTAAATAGCATAAGTCAGTCAACGTGTCTTCCTTATTAGCTTTTGTATTTCAGTTGACCTTCACACATAACAAAGATAAGAAACCAAGACAAAAGTGAAAGTTCAAAAACGTGTACAAACACCTTTGAACGTTTAAACCCCCAAATTACACTTTAACCAATTCAAGCAATATGTCAAACAACTAGTGTGCGGAAACTTAACATATGCTATAATATGGAATTGGTAAAAACTATCTAAGCCAAAACAAAATATAATCCACAGCAGATAATAAAAAGGCAAAGATAGAGAGGAAGGAAGATGCAAACACAAAGACAACACGCGATGTGTTATCGAAAAGGAAACCGAAACCCTCGGCGTAAAACCTCTCCGCCGCCCTCCAAGCGGTAAACAATCCACTAGAAAATACAGTTGGGATACATGGACAGCAATAGACCCTCCAAGCCTAATCTACCTAGTGCACCTAAGCCCTCCAAGCTTCTTGCTCCAACGAGGTTGCGCCGAACCTTTTTTCTTTTCTAACTTCCCGGATTCCGCTACTAGACCGTAGCATCAACCAATGAAGATTGGTTCTTTCCTAACTGCTTCCCAGAAATCCAAACAGCTGTCTCACAGTGATGATGATGGTGAGAACCAGGTTTGGTATAATGCCTCTCAAGGATTTAAAAATGGAGAGGAAGAGAGTTGAGGAATTTGAAGAGACTCTAAGGTATAGATCGTGGGTGAATCAATCTTGTTTTTCTTTAGGGTTTCTCTCTCAAAATTCTCTCTGGAAGCTCCCTTTCAATCGTGGGTAAAAGGGGTATTTATACTGGAGTGGGAGAGGAATGTGAAACGTCAGGTTTTACAAAACAGGGGGTGGCTCGCGGCTTGACCTCGCGGCTTGACTAAGTCGCGAGATCCAGTCGCGAGATAACCGTATGGCCAGTTGTCCTGCTTTGTCCTGTAGTGCTCCAGCTTGCATGACTGTTCATCTTCCAGCATGCTTGGCACGTGTGCTGCGTCTGGCGGCTTGCAGCCGCGAGTCTCTGTTTTCTTGCACACTCTTGAGCAATCTTCACTCTATCTCACTCACTACCCTTACATCAAACTCACCTAAATACAGGGTTACTAAATGCTGAATTACAAGCAAATTTGACACGGAATAAAACCAATTAGATGGTTGAATAAATTCAACCTTACAAAAAGTTTTTACTACTTGATGCCAGAATTTAGCTAATGTGACCATCTTTGAAAGAATCCAATAAATCAATCCAATGCTGGATCACTGGCCCAATTTGCATCCAACCTTCAATCATAAAGCAGCTGAAAATTTGAAATGAAATTGAGTTAAAGAACAAATCTTTCTTTTTATTTATTTTTTAAATGAAAAGATAAACTACAAATCAAAGCTAAAATTTCTATGCTCTCACTATCAAGAAAAATTCCAAAAGAGACAGAATGATGGTCTTACTAACTAGTATACTTTAGCATTCACCATAGTGGTATATCTTAAAGCTATGATTTCGAGCACAATGTGCAATACTGTCCAGATTATTCTTTATGCCAGGATTCATTGATGGCTGAAAGTAAAGTGTCAACAACAATTTTCAACCCGTTAGTCAAAATGGTGATATGACAACAGCATCTTGAACTATATTTCTTAAACTGTCAAGCTTGAAAATTGTCATCAGTACATACGAAGTTTAACATAAAGGTTGCATAAGAAGAAGACCAGGCTATGTGCATCAAACAGGAAACTCAAGAGTTAGCAAGCTGAGAGCTTAGAAAATCACAGACATACTACATTAAGCAAAGTCTTTCTTAACAGCTTGTATCTCCCAGCTTGGTATTTGCTTTTCGTAACAAAGACTGCAAACCTGCTACTGTTAAGTACAAGTGCAGCCACTTCTCCTTTCATAATACAAAGGACATGCCTTCACAAATTTTCTGATAAAGGACTATGGATTTCAACTAAGCCATCCCACCATAACAGCCTATTGCAATTTGGTTCCTCATTCAATCATTGCATAGAAAGCCATAACCTCACCAGCAACATTCTCTTTTAGTATTTACTTCCATTGAAATTAGCACTTGCCATGCTCGACAGCAATTTGACTTGTATTAAGTTTAAATCATTATCATCACAATGCTCAAAAGTGATATATTGTAGAATTACTTTTGTCAACCTTACAATGTGAAACTCTTCAAAAACACAAACCCATGCTTTCAAATCAAAATAACTGTTGACATCATCATCATTGTACGCTAGTTGGGCAAGAGTTGTCTTACCCAGATCTCCCATACCAACTATGGGAATCAGAGAGAGTTTAGCATCACTAAATTCACTACTCATCAATAACTTGATGATAGTCATTTTGTCCTCTTCCCTGCCATAAGTATGGTCTTTGTTCACCAGAGTAGTGGGCACCCTTGATCTTTCGGTTCCAATCCTTCCCCCAATGCTTCCTCTCAAACCCAAATCATTCTTTTCTGTCACAATTCTTTTTAGTCTTGAGTCAACATCTACAATCTTGGATTGCATCAACCTAGCAAAACTTTGATTCGAACCAACCCAATTATCGAAGATCTTCCGTACCTTACTTTTGTGGGGTTCTGGGTTCAACTCACGTCACAAATCTTCAGTCAGACTGTAGGCATAATGGTGACAAAGTTGATTTTAAAAGTGGTCGTTTCACTAATATAGACAATCTTTTTCATCCCCGCTATTATAGTATTCCAGACACAAATCTTGCCATCAGTGACTGTAAAGTTAGTTGCTGGAACAACTGTAGCTGTGTGGCCTTTTATTATCTATATGAAAGTGCAACAGGGTGCAAATTTTGGACAAATATGACGAACTTCATTCCTGAAGATTCAACAGGATCAGAACGTCTCTATATCATAATGCCAGAGACTTCAAATTTAGCGAATCCCAATAATACAACGCCAGTGCCTTCAAATTCAACGAATCCCAATAATATAGCGCCAAAGGCTTCTTAGAGTGGTATGTTTACTAGTTTTTTGTCCTACATGAACGATATAGTTTGGAGGACAAAAAACTAGTAAACATACCACTCTAAGAAGCCTTTGGCGCTATATTATTGGGATTCGTTGAATTTGAAGGCACTGGCGTTGTATTATTGGGATTCGCTAAATTTGAAGTCTCTGGCGTTATGATATAGAGACGTTCTGATCCTGTTGAATCTTCAGGAATGAAGTTCGTCATATTTGTCCAAAATTTGCACCCTGTTGCACTTTCATATAGATAATAAAAGGCCACACAGCTACAGTTGTTCCAGCAACTAACTTTACAGTCACTGATGGCAAGATTTGTGTCTGGAATACTATAATAGCGGGGATGAAAAAGATTGTCGACATTAGTAAAACGACCACTTTTAAAATCAACTTTGTCACCATTATGCCTACAGTCTGACTGATTCCACCTTTGACATCCTCCTTCAGTCTTACTGACATGATTGGATCCTGCTGGGAAAGAAGAAATTATGAGAAATGAAGTTAGCAGACACGTACTCTTCTGAAATTTGAGTTAGGAGTTAAAAGGTTTTCTTGTTCTGTGAAAGTCGTTTTTATTTTATTTTTTCTTCTTTGATTTATTCTTTTTGTTTCTTTATTGGTGACATGGCTGTATATGATTCATCTTCACTCTAAGCGATTCCAAACGTCATATATAGATACATCTATCCAATTATTAAATTACAAACAAAGTATATAAAGAAACAAAATGAAGCACGCCAAAGCTGAACTCAGCAAATTCTTTCTGGCGTTGCTAATCAATTTGTTTCATCCATCTAATTATTAAATCACAAACTAATCTCTGATTATTTTAATTATATTAATGGAACCAAAATAAAAAGGATAGAAATAGTGCTTCTGCACAATCCTAACTCAAAGAGCGAAAGAAAGAGTGAGAAGATCAAGATGTACCTTTTTCAAGTCTGGTTGTTCGAAGCTTTGAGGAGAAACGTGGCATTGAGAGAGTGATCGAGCTACTTTGTAAGAGCATCAGCATCCCAAAATGTCTCCCGCTTCTCTTCTGCATCATCCAAAACAGCATGGATTTTCAGTAAAGTTTTCTTCCACTAGTTGAGGTCAGCATGAACTTGCTCTTGCTGAAAGATCTTCAACAAATCAGAGGAGGTTAACTTGTTAAACAGCGCCTCAAACAAAGAGGATAAAGCAACCTCTCCGATAACTGACATGATTCGCTCGTGGGAAAGAAGGAAATATCAAATATGGGAAATGAAGAAGTAACCAAAGAGACACTCTTCTGAGATATGAGCTGGGAATGAAGACTGAATAGGGTTTTCTTTGTTTCTTTTTTTTTTTTTCTTTTTTTTTCTTTTTTTTTTTTGATTCCCTCTTTTGCTTGTTCTCAGTTGGTGATTTGACTGCACATAATTGGTCTACCCTACTTGATTCCAAACAGTCATATAAAGTTACAAAATGAAGCACGCCAACCTGGACAGCATTAGTAGTGCTCACCATATAAGAGCACTCTCATCATATGCGTCAATGTGCCAAATATCAAATATTTGGCACATTTGACACACCAAACACAAAAATAAGCCCTTATCAGTTGTTCTAAATCTCAAAAAATTTGAAACATGTCTACAGTACCATCTCAACTATGAGACGGTATGGACAACAATGCCATTACTATTTGGCTTTATTTAATTCGTTTTTTCTCTCTCCTCCATTATTTGTCTCTCTCCGGCTCTCCGTCTGCAACCCATCTCTCTCTCTCTCTGTCTGGCATTCTCGCCACACCGTCTCGCCACGCCATCATGCCAAGTCGTCTCGCCACGCCGTCTTGCCATGCCAAGAGATAGAGACTGCCCAGGCTCGCCACTGACCACTGACCCACTTTGCGACGAAGAGAAACTCCAGTGTGAAGGACACGGTGGCTAGAAGTGAAAACTTCCATCAATGATGGTGATGGAGACGGTTGTCCTGATCTAATTGTCGCTCTTGAAAGGTAGCAAACACTGAAGGAGGAGAGAAAAAAAATTGGGTTTTTTGCGATTCAATTTATGATTTTTTTAGTGTAAATTGTAATTAATTTTATAATTGAATTGGTGGATTTGGGATGTGGTTTGTTTAATTTGGTTGATGTGAGTTTCTACCGGTGGTGGATGTGGATTTGTGCCGGCGGTGGGTTTGGGTTAATGCCGATCTCTTTGGTTGTGTTTTTTTTTTTTTTAATAAGGTGGCATTGGCAGATGTGGGTTTGTGCCGATCTCTTTGGTTGTGTGTGTGTGTGTGTGTTTTTTGACGTGACGTTGGCAAATGTGGGTTTGTGCCGATCTCTCTGGTTGTATTTTTTTTTTTTTTTGAGGCATCGGTGGTGGCCGTCGGTGTTTGTGCCGATGGTGGCTGTTGGTGATGATAATGATGATGATAATAGTGATAGGGATAGGGAGGAGGAGGTAATATATTATTTTAATGTGTAGTAAATATTATTTTAATGTATAGAATTGAAGTATAGAACATCTGATAAATGATATGCTGTAAAATGATGTGTTAAAATGATAAAGTGAGTTTTTGATGTGTCAAAATGACATTTTTTTTAGATCGCTGATAAAAATACTCTAAAGTGAGGAAAAAACCAAAACTTTTGACTGCTTTATTGGTAACTTTATTAGTGCTCATGACTTTTGGAGGCAACCATTATTACTTCCACCGTCAGGAATCAACTCAAATAATAGTAACTGTCGGTTGTAAGTTTCAAACTCATTTTGCCATGTTTGTACTACTTTTACATTTTCTCTGTATTTATTATCTTTTTAAATTATTGTATTTATATCGTTTTACATTATATATTAATTAATGTAAGATTTTCATTGTTAACTAAACAAAGGTACAACAGTATACACTAATTACAAATGTTTACATTCATTTAATATTTTACAATAAATTTACATTATAATATTAATATATAAACCAATAATTGTCCTAATGAAAAATTATTAGATACTTCAACATTACAATAACATCCTCTCATATGTATACTTGGTCCATCAAGAGTTTAAAAATATTCGGATTTTGGGGTAATTAAAGTAAAGCTAATCCAATCTTAACCTAAAACACACCTTTTGGCAGCGAGGTCCAAGAGGCCTGTATTGTAGTAATTATTAAGGATTAGTTTGGTAAAAGACTTCTAGTAATGTTATTCGTATTTTGTAAAAATACGTGTAAATAAAATAATGTGTGAAAATATGTGTACTATTATTAAAACAACGGTACCAAACACTCCCTTATTATCTTAATGATTGGAATTGATCTTGCTCGAAAGTTTCGACTCACTGCTGCCTAACCAAACCAAAATAAGAAGCATAGAAATAGTGCTTCATGCACTACACAATTATGTGATAAAGGGGTTTTTATTATATATATAAAACTTTTCGAAAATTTTCCACTGCTCTTTTAATCAAATGGCTATTCAAAGGGGGTAGTTCCATACTCCCCGTCAGTTTTATACAAATATATGATTCTTTAAAACAGGTTACATTACCACAAAATGTAGAAATTGTGAATGCTACAATTTGAATTTAAAATTTTATATTTATTTCACCAGTACACTGACCTTTAGATAAAAATTTCTTCATTTTTTTTTTTTTTTTTTTTTTTTTTTAAACAAATTTTTTCACATTTTTAGTATTCAAAATTAGGGGTGTCATTTCAACAAGGCACCTAAAAGATTTACAATTGATTCACCTAAACCAGATAAGGGTATTAAAGCAACAAAATAAGATGTGAAAATAGTACTCTCTTGGCATGTTTAGAGAGGGCATATTATATAAGACAGTCTTGTAGCCTTTTATATATATATATATATATATATATATATATATATATAAAATATATATATATATATATATATTTTTTTTTTTTTTTGAGGAGCAAGACAGTCTAGTAGTTGAGTAGGAGCCATCTCTCCAAATGGTTTGGACAATCATCTACCTATATTTTTATCATATGACTTATTAGTCATCTAAAACAGTCACATAATTATTATGTTATCTAAAAATGTCAAATAATTATTGAATAAAGTATTGGTTATAATTTTTTTTAAAGTATGTTAGTAAAAATATATTATAGTAAGCTCATAAATTTTACATAGTGGATTCAAAAAAATTTCTCCAAACTGATATGATGGAAAATCTCTTACCTTATTATATATGAGAAGGAAGATATAAAGCTCCAAAACAATTGAAGCATTCCAATAAAGACAGTTTCGTCTTACCAAAGCTAATTTCCTCTCCAATATTCCTCAACTTTTTTTTCTTTTTCTTTTTTTAAAATTTATTGTCATTTAAGTTAATAGGTTTTCTTTCTCTCAAAATAATAATAGGCATTCTAAGAGGGTTTGATGTGCTAAGAGGTTTTCTTTGTCCCGTGAAACTTTTTTCTCTTTTTTAATTTCTTCTTTTACTTTCTCAATTGGTGATCTGGCATTGCATGATTGGTATAACCTACTTTTGAGAAAGACTCATATAAATTTACATATAAAAGAAACAAAATGAAGCACGCCCAGTTTGACCGCATTATTGGTGATTACCAATTTCCACTTCTACTGATCTACCTCTACTACTATCTACTAACCATATGAAAAGAGTTAATGGCTCCAGCTACAGTACTCTATGGTTTATTCAACTTTTGTTTTCTTTGGTTTATTCAACTTTTTTTGTTTAACAAGCCAAAAATTTGAGTTTAGGTGAGAAAGGAAAATTTTTAATATGTAAAATGATATATCCACAATATTTTTACAATATTTTTACAACAAATTTTAAATGATAGGTTATTACTAGTTGTTATTATTGGGACAAAAAAGTAATCTTAGTGTTAGATTCAAATTTAAACTAATAACAATTAACTACTAAGATTTGTTGAGAATGAAGACTGAACAGGGTGTTCTTTGTTTTGGATTTTTTTTTTTTTTTTTTTGATTTCTTCTTTTGCTTTTTCTCAGTTGGTGATCTGACTGTACACGATTGATCTAGCCTACTTGATTCCAAATAGTCACATAAAGTTACATAGAAAGATAGTACAAAAAAATGAAGCACGCCAACCTCGACAGCATTATTGGTGCTCACCGTATAATTAAAGTAAGAATAATACAAAAACTTTAGACTGTTTTATTGGTAACTTTATTAGTGCTCGTGACATTTGGAAGGCAACCATTATTAATTCCACCTTTGGGAATCAACTTAAATGAATAAGTTACATAATGTCGGTAGGAAGTTTCAAACACATTCTTGCCACCTTATTTTATTATTATTTTTAATAAAATTTTTGTAGTATTTTCAGCATTTTTCTTGTATCTATATAGATATCTATATGGGAAATGTTATGTCTCTAGTATTTTTACAATAAATACTAGATATTAGGTTGTTATTGCACGTTATTAACGGATAAAAAAAATAATTTTAATGTTGTATCCAAATTAAAACTAGTAATAATTTGTCACCTAAGATTTATTGTGATTGTCGTGAAAATGTTATGAGCGTAACAATCCTCTATTTATATAACTGAAAATTGACAAAGTTTAGCTCAAAATTGGTTTTGACCTATTTAAATTTTTATTATATATTTAAACAAACCATATAATTTATTTAAAAATTTATGTAACTAAAATTACATATGAATGATCCCTTCAATTGTTATATAGTAGGTTGAAAGAAGACAACCTCAAACTAGTTAAAAGCTTTTTTTTTTTTTTTTTTATTTGAAAATTATTAGTTACTTCTACAGTAGAGTGACACCCTCTCAGATGAACTGTAGAACCATCATGAACTTTGAAATATTCGGGTTTTGGGGTAAGTAGTCAAGCTAAGTCAATCTTAAACTAAAACACACATTTTCAAATCAAGACCTAAGAAACCTGTATTCTTTATGGTGTAGGTTTCTCATCTTTCTAATTATTAAATGACAAACCAACTAACCGAGCTTAAGTATCCTAATGACTGGAACTGATCTTGATCAAAAGTTTCTACTCACTGGCTCACCAAATGAACAAACCAAAATAAAAAGGATAGACCAAAATAAAAAGTATAGAAATAGTACTTCATGCACTGCACAATTAAGTGATAAAGGTTTTTTCTTTTTTCTTTTTTAAATAAAACTTCAAAGATTTTAAAACTATATTTTAAGGTTTTTCCCCCTTAATCCTTTGTTCTATTAATACATGTCGATGATAACAGGTAACGTTACCACTTACCACAAATTGCAGAATTTGGGAATGCTACAATTTGAATTCCAAACTTTTATATTTATTTCACTAATACACTAACCTATAGATAAAAAATAAAAAATAAAAAATAAATTCTATTTTTTTTTGGTTTGTTAATTAGTTAATTTAAAATAAAATAAAAACATTTTAAAACAAACTCTTCCACATTTTTAGTATTCAAAATTAGGGGTGTCATTTTGACACGGCACCTAAAAGATTTAAAATTGATCCACCTAACTGAGATAGGGCTATTAAAGCAGCAAACTAAGAAGTGAAAATAGTACTCTCCTTACATGTTTAGAAAGGACATATTATATAAAAAGATGTTACGTCTACAATATTTTTCACAACATATCATAGTTGATAAGCTGTTATTGGTTCTAATTTGAATCTCACAACTTAAATTACTTTTTTACCCTATCTATAACAACTAATAAGAACTTACTACTTAAAACAGTCTTGTAGCTGAGTAGGAGTGATCTCCTCAAACGGTTTGGATAATCATCTACCTATATTTTAATCATAAGACTTATTAGTTATTAGTCATCTAAAACAGTCACACAATTATTATGTTATGTAAAAAATTCAAATAATTATTAAATAAAGTATTGATTATATATTATTTTTAAAGTATGTTAGTAAAAATATATTATTGTATTCATCTAAAGCAGTCACATAATTATTACATTATCTAAAAAATTCAACTAATTATTAAATAAAGTATTGATTATAATTTTTTTTTAAATATGTTATTAAAATTATATTATAGTATGCTCATAAAGTTTACATACTGAATTGAAAAAAAATTTCTCCTGTGGGTTCAATCCCTGTCTACGCCAAAAACTGATTAATGTCTTGGTTTGATGATAAATAGTTATCATCAAGAGCGGATGTACGTCATAAGTTTAAACTATCTCCCAAAAAAGAAAAAAATTTCTCCAAATTGATATGATGGAAAATCTCTTACCTTATTATATATGAGAAAGAAGATTTAGAGCTCCAATACAATTGAAGCATACTAATAAAGGCAACTTCATCTTACCAAATCTAGTTTCCTCTCCAATATTCCTCATCTTAAATTTTTTTTTTTTTTACTATTTTTAAAATTTTTTTTATTGTCATTTAAATTTTTTTTTTTATGAGATATTGTCATTTAAGTTAATAGGTTTTCTTTCTCTCAAAAAAATATTATAATAATTGTGAGGGCACGATTCGTAACGAACCATAACAGTGTTGAGTTCATACGTAAAAAGGCCCAAACAACATCATTTGTAGAACGTGGGTTTGAAAGGTTAGGCCTCAGTCACCAGACGGTGGGTTTCTCATGGTGTTTATACATGAATAGGTCATTTTCGCCCTAGGAGTCTTTCTCCTGGAGGCGGGCTGGGAGGCTCTGGTTTTTTGCCATTTTTCCCAGCCCCCTCCCTTAATGGCTTATTTTTCCTTTTATACCAGTGTGCAGCCATTCTCCAGTGCCCACGTGTAGGTTTGACTTTCTAGGACAGATATTTGTCCCATCAGCCCATACCTAAAGTGGTTGGGGATGGTTGTAACAGTTGAGAGTATGGTTCTGTCAGGTGCAGAGTAATGAATGGCAGTATGGGCAGCTTTTCCTAATCGCCATACTTTCCAGCACACTATTTTCTACTAGCGCAGATACTTTAGATTTTTTTCCTAGTTGTTTTTACATCATTTCTGTCCTTTCATTTTGTGGGACCTCGAACATGTCGAGGACTGACTCGTCCTCGGTTGTGTCCCAAGGCGGTTTTATACTTGTATTAACGGTCTTGGGCTATAACCCTCCTCGGCTTGGGCCTTTTTGACCCCCATGAATAAGTGGGCCAGGACCACAAACTATTGGAACCCACAATAATAATAATAATAATAATAGACATTCTAGTGCAAGGATACAGAGACCGGCTTAATTTTCTAGTTATTGAGATGTAATTTAAATATTGGTGCTTTGGAATTGGTCAAAGGAGAGGTTTTGTTCGTATTTGGAGGGTCACAAAACTGAGGCATTGGCTAGATGGGTAATGTTTCTTTTTTTTGGGTACCAATTTAACTTTTTGGGTTCTTTTTTTTTTTTTTTTTTTTGGTATACCAAATTAAAATTATTTTTTTGGATTTTTGAGGTGTTATAAGTGTTTAATGTCTATTTTTCCCTTCCTATAAGGAGCTTCAGCCTTCAGTTAGTCCGGTTCCAACGAGGCCATTGTCTCTGGTTCTTAATCGTTTCATGTCAGAGATAATTATATCATATTATGCATTATGATTTTGATTTTTTTTTTTTTAATGAGTATCGTTTAGATCTACTTGTTTTAATCGTTTATTTGCATTGGAAGGAAATTTGAAGAACTAAAAATGCCAAAAAGTATATAGTACTTTTAAACCATCCCAGCTGTAAAATTAGTCCTCTAGAAGACAGTTCAGTGCAAAACCAGTTTTAATGACTGTGTAGTATATTGATTTACGTCAGAAAAGAAAGACCACTTGCACTTAAAGTTTGAACAAACATGCAATTTGGGCTAGTAGTTGAAGATGTTAAGAAGGCTAACTCTGGTTTGATTAGACACCTTAACAAGCATTGAAGCATTTCATTGAGATCATGAATGCTAGACTCTGATTTCTCCAGCCAGTTTTTCACATTTCCAACATGCGTGATGTAATCAGATTTGCTTATCTTGTGACTCATGAGTCATGGCTTATGAGTCATGAGAGGTTGTAATGCTGCATCCACCTTCTCAAGTTCATTTGTGTTTGTTTCTGAATCCTCATCAGCTTGGAAACAAATGACCAGCTGCTCGACTTTGATCTCATCTCCAACCCCACGTCTTGTGCTGCATGCTCTTGGGCCAAGGCTTGTTGAGTAAATTGCAGCTGAAGCAACTTATCAACACAATCACGCAAATCCGGAAGGCCATTCAGTCTGTTGCTTCTTGGTGAAGTCGTGAAGATGATTCGGAAGCCCTTGATCTGAACAAGTGGTCATTGAACTCTGAAATGAGAGGGTGTGTTCTGGCAGGCAAGCTGTTTGACAAGTATGGTATTGGGATTTTGCATTTAGAGTTTAGGAAGCCATTTTACCTTGAAAGAGAGGTCTCACCTGTTCCTGTTGAATGTACAATTCAGTCTAGCAATCAGCCTTCCATCCATTGCTATCCATTTGATATATATACATATATATTGAAGTAGGGGAAACAAAAGGAATCTCACAAATAAACTAGAAATAGCATAACAACAATTTGGATCTAAATACTAAGTGATGTCAGCAATGTTTTTGCAATGTCTCCCCCTCTCCAGCTCTCCAATTCATGATTAATTACTTACAAATTTTAGAATCACAAGATATACATGCACGGATCCATCTACACCATCTCACCCCAAATCCCATTCTCTTCAACAAATCTAGAAGAGCCTCCCAATTCACATGATCATAGGCTTTCTCAATGTCTAGCTTACAAATAACCCCTAGAATCTTACCTACAAAAATTAGTACCTTTTGATACTTCCTCATTGCATGTTAAGAGAGGCAATCCCATCGCCCTCAAAGTGTTTGACAAAATGCCTGAGCCAAATTGAAAAAGGGCCTCCTGTATGTATATTTATGTTCTAATCATTTGAACTTGACTATATATGTGTTCCTATTTCAATTAATTTGGTGTCACTTTCCATGTGTTGATAACAAATTAATAAAATTTTCCATGGTTGAACTGTTAATTATTAACCTCTCTTATGGACTTATAAGAACTGTGCATTTGTGTTCGATAAAATGTATGAAAGAAAATCTAATAGCTTATGTGTGCAAATAAACATTAGAGTTGATTTTTATAAACATAACATACAACATATTTAATATATCAACACAGTTGATCCAAATTCTCTCCTTGACTACAGGAATCATATATAGTTGTGATATGTTTTGCTCTTATATGTGAGCCATCTCCGAGAAATTAAAGGGCTTCATTATGTATGCATTTAATTAGTTGTGCTATTAAGCCTTCTTGAGTGACAGTGGATTAACAATAGAAATTTTGTTCTCTTAGTAGTACTTGTGGACTTATGTATGATAAGTACTTTGCAAGGAACTGCTGATATGCAATCAGAGGGGATCTTTGGTTTACTACAGAGGTTACTCTTGCAATTTGAGATGACTTTGTTTTCATGTTTTGTATATAGGTGAAGTATGATAAGTATGCGGGGTGTAACAGTTCATATTTTCCTATTTTAATTTCTTAAGGGAACTCTAATTCTTCAAAGTATATCAGCTTAAGCTGATTATTGTGTTGTGGCTGGAATTGGGTTTTGGAGTTATTTGGCTCGTTTGGTTGGTGAGAAATTTTTGGGACTGTTTGGTTTTGTAAGAAATTGTTTGGGATTTGGGGTGTAGGTAATTCATAGAACTAGCAAATATTAAGGATAAAGAAGTTTTTGATATTGATTTATGGATTGAGATTAAACATGCCAGTAGGTTTTCATTGCTAATAATAAGGTCCCACAGAATATTCAAAAAAAAAAATACAAATCCTTTTAGTTAAAAGGGGCGAACTGGAAATGGCAAAATTTTATTTATTTTGTTTTCTGCGTGTAACACCAATGGTCCAATGCCTCATGCATGACTTAATTGAGAATCTTCTTTTTCCTCCTTAAAAAGAGTTTGTCTTTTCATCTGTTTTTTTTAGTTTGTTCTGTTTTTGGGTTTTTGAAGAGGATCTTAACCATGGTTCTTCATGTGCTTGATTAATTTTAAATTAGCTACTTGTCTTTTCATTCCTTCTTCTAACTGCAATTATGCTCCAAGTTGTTTGGCTTTATTCGAGCTATCTTGGGGGATTGACATCTTATATTAAAACTGCCAATGAACTATTGGCAGATTCAAAAGTAGGATAGAACTCTGTTGGTTGCTTCACACCTCCTGTAAGCGAACACAGATCTCTAGCTTAATAAATTTATGACATGAAGCCTTCAATCTAAATTGGCGGATTTTTTTAAAAAATAACTAAATCCTTCAAACTATTTTATTAGTTGGCAACTTTCCAAATTATTTGAATTTCTAACAATTCGAGTCTAATAGACTCGATTTTGCCATTTGAAAATACACTTAAAAATCGAGTGTGAGACACTCGATTTTCAAACTCAAGTTTCTCACACTCGATTTTCAAGTGCATTTTTAAATGGCAAAATCGAGTTTATTAGACTCGAATTGTTAGAAATGCAAATAGTTTGGAAAGTTGCCCAACTAATAATATTGTTTCGGATTTATAGTTATTTTTTTAAAAAAAATCCTAAATTGGCACAAAAACCTAGTGAAAATTATATTTGCATAGAGACATGCAAACACATGCAAGTTAGACATTATAGTAAATTAAGATACTATAATTTTAAGTTCAACTTTTAGTGCTCTTATTTGATTGAAATACCAACCGTTTGGTATGTGCAACTATAAAGCTTGGGATACAACAAAAATTCACAACAATTTTACAACATTCCATAAATTAAGTTTCCACATAATACTTGGGGTCACCGTAATATATAACTTTAGTTTTTTCCAATGATTCATGCATTTAATCAATTGTCCTTGGAAAAAATTGCACTGTTTGTATTTTATTTCTCAATGCAACCAAGTGCTTGAATTTAACTAGGAAACATAATGTGATGCACTTAAGTTTTACCCTTATGAAAAAAGTTGTGAAATTTTGTTGTCTCTAATATTGTTTTAGGAATAAATTATAGCTGTAAGCTTGGGATACAACAAAAATTCACAACAATTTTACAACATTCCATAAATTAAGTTTCCACATTATACTTGGGGTCACCGTAATATATAACTTTAGTTTTTTTCAATGATTCATGCATTGAATCAATTGTCCTTGGAAAAAATTGCATTGTTTGTATTTTATTTCTCAATGCAACCAAGTGCTTGAATTTAACTAGGAAACATAATGTGATGCATGCACTTAAGTTTTACCCTTATGAAAAAAGTTGTGAAATTTGTTGTCTCTAATATAGTTTTAGGAATAAATTATAGCTGTCTTGTTTTTTTGCTTTATTTTTTTTTCTAATTATGTACAACCATCTTTTACTACCGGTTTTAATAAACTTGTATCAAGAAACGAGTACAGGGAAAGTTAATGCAAATCAACCATATAAACATGATTTGGTTGTTTGATTGAACCTTCTTTATTTTTTGGGTTATTTAGTGCCAAATTCTTATTTATGTTCTGTTTGTTTTGATGGAAAATTTTTTTTCTCACATTTTCTTGTGTTTGGTAGGATAGAAGACACAGATGATCCAGAAACAAACTTACTGGTCAACAGAATACATTTTGGCAAAATGTTTGCCCCTTGCAGAAAACTCACAAAGCAAAGCATCCTTATCTTGTCATTCTCTACGCATTTCAACTTGCTCCATCAACGATAACAAAGCAAACCTCTCTCTCTCCCTCCCTTTCTGTTCTCTTATGTTCAATTTTCTTTGTCTATTATGAACTAATCTTTTCTTTGTTGAGTATGTTGGCCTCAGTCACTCAACATCTGCACACTCCAGTGGTTTGACACTCTTCGCTCTCTCTCTGTTTGTGAGTTGTGACTTAAGCAACTGCGAGCAGTGTCTCTCAAAGGTGAGCATGCTTTTTTTTGTGGTCTCATTCCTAATGCATCTGTCCTTTTGTTTTTCTTTGGATTTATTTTGACTGAATGATACTTCTGTGTTTGATGTAATACGATGAAGACCTATATCATAAATAGACTACACCATGGTTTTAAAAAATATTTTTGTTTTGTAATACCATTAGCTACCATGATTTTAAGGTTGTCAAATGGATCTAATGTAAACCTATTTATAACCTTCATTGGATTTCTTTATATCATACAATTTAGAACAAAAAAGATGTAGCTTGTTACGGGATTTCCATTATAAGCATAGGCCATCAAAACCACGAAAATCCTTAATACTTCCACTCTCTTTCTATTCCAAAAACTTCTTTATGGACATATTCTACCAATATATGTAAATGGTAGTTGGAACTGATAGGCTTAAATCATACAATTATGTTCTTGACATTGCCTAAAAGTTGCTCATGAAGATGTTTGACTGTAACTTTTTTAACGAATTTTGGCTTATTTACTTTAGCTTTCTTTGTCGGAGTTCACTTTCTTCTTCTTCTTCTTATGAAATGGTATGTTCTTCAGAGTTCTCTTCTGACTTTGTTGCATTTCAATTATATTGTCTAATTGTTTTAGTACTTTGGTTAATTTGAAATCTTTGACTAATGGGGTTAGATAAATGCAAAAATAATTGTTGTATTGCCTAGAAAAAGATCCTGCTGTATTGCAATCTTGGTCAATTTCAAAGATCCTGCGCTATCTGTTACCTAGAAAAAGATCCTGCTCTATCTGTTACCTTGCAATTTCAAAGATAAATGTTGCATTGCAATCTTGGTCACAAGATAAGCAATTATGATGGAATCCTCAAGATTGTACAAAACCAGTATGAGAAATTGGATTCATGCATTCAAGATCTTGAAGGAGGACAAGAATGCCTAGAGATGGTGGCTCATATTTTGAATAAGACAGTAGTAATGGTCTCTAGTTTAGGGGCCTCGTGGGGTGGGAGGTAGCAAAGTGAAAGGAGCGTCAACAAGTTGGCTAGGATGCTTAAATTCGAATAATATAAATTTGTTGCAGCACTAATTTTCCTAGTGAAATCAGTAGTTGGTTAGGATACTTAAATTCAAATAATATAAATTTGTTGCAGCTCTAATTTTCATAGTGAAATCACTTATGACTTCTCCTATGAATGTAGGCATGTTACTGATCACATAAATCTCAGTGTTATTTGTTCTTTGCCTTTTTCTCTTTTTTTACTCAGGTTGCATATGCATAATCCCCGAAAAAGAGCGTCCTTTCTCAACATTTTCAACCACTAGCCAACAAATTGTGGTGCAGTCTCATGGCATTTTTTTTTTTTTTTTAATTTGCAAAAAAAAAGAATTTTTTTTTTTAAAATGTCAGGATTTTGCTGCCATGCGGTGCCTTTAAATGAATGGGATATAAATTTAATTTCTTTAAATACTAAAATAACTAGTGAACAACTTGTGCAACACACAAGAAATTTAAACAAAATATAACTTTTTTTTTTTATTCTTTGTCTTAAATATAAAATTGATAATTATAGTAGTTATTAATAGGCATTTATTATGTTTGTATTCATATATGGAACTATTTATTCTACAATATAAATAAAATATGATGTGGGAGTATTCTAATGGAGGGTTTAAATATATAATAGAATCCTTTTTTTTAGAAGAAATATATAATAGAATCTAAATTCAATTAGAAAACATATATTAGAAGAATGATGTTTAAAATGGTGAGGCCTCAAAACTTGGCAAAATTTTATGAAGCAACCAAAAGTTAAACTTCTTTGATTTTATATATATTATAAATTATACTATTATAACACAATTCACAACTCTTGATTTTTTTTTCTCAAAAAAAAAAAAAAAAAAAACTCAAACTCAATTAAAAAAAAATTACACAACAATATTACATCTTTATAAATTATTAATGTTTAGAGTTTAACCAAGGATTTTATAGCTCATCTAGCATCTCTTAGTTTTTCTAATGGAAGTAGGATTTAAATCCTCCCAGCCTCCAATGTAACTATCGAAATAAAATAAATAAATAAATAAATGAATAAATAAAAGGTCCGAATATAATAGACACTTAATTTGCAATAGCTTAGAGATTGATATCTTTACAGCATGCTCTCTTCAACTTTTAAGTTTTGGGTTAAAAAAGAAAACTAAAATCAACCCAAACCTTATGATAGGATTGAATAGACACTAATTTGGCTCCAATTAGAGATGAACATGGCTTTTCCTGGTGGGTGGTGGCAGTGGGTTTAATAAGAAAATTTTCTAAAATCACATTTTCTATTCTTTCATTTTTCCATTTTTTCTATCAAGCATCCAAGGAAAACTAAAACGTTTTTTTTTTATTTTTTATTTTTTATCATTTTACTTTTCTATTCTCTCAGCGTTAAGACTCATATATTTACATATATTCCAAATCAATTGTATTTGATATAAATTTTATAAAAATAATCATATAAACTCCTTTTACATAAATCAATAATTATTGCATCACCTATGATTAAGAAATATATCAAAATAAATGCACTTATCCACTTAAGACATGACAATGAATTAATACTTGGACATACATTTAAAATTTTGCTAAGGTGAAAAGTTAAGGAATGTGTCACATAACAGAAACTTAGACCTAATTTTATATGTATAGAAAAATGACTTTAGATTGTATTTGTGAGGTATGAATTGCGGAATAGGATGATGAGGTGTATTTATATACACACACAAGTCTAACTCTTAACTCTCAAGTTCACCTCTCAACTCTAAAAAAATAAAAATAAATAAAGAAAGGTCCATTGCCACTGGCACACCTAATCTTAAAAAAAAAAGGCTAAAACTTGTTGTAAACAATATAATGCACACACCTTTACACACATGCGAAAAAGCAATTGAAATCGCGACTTGAAGCAGCTGTAATAAATACTACTCTTAAAAAAATAAAAAATAAAAGGAGTTATTAGACTTGACTTGGTTTAGTTTAAATAGAAATTGCACGATGGGAGCTTCACATATGCCTCACGGACTCTACTGCATAATCTGTAAGTTCTCTCCTGCCACACACATTCTTTCTCTTTTATTTCCTCTCCTTTCACTATTTTATTAATTTCTAAATTGTTTTCTTTTTCTCTCTTATTTCTTTATTCTTCTTGAAATCTACTGAACCTAGATTTCCCTTCATGGATACAAAAAGCCCATCTTCTTCCGCTTTTGCCAACCGTAAGTGAAAGTACGATGTCTTTCTCAGTTTTAGAGGTGAGGATACTCGTAAGAGTTTTATAGATATCTCTACATTGCTTTGAAGCAAAATAGAATTTTCAATTTTAGGGATGATGAAAATCTCGAGAGAGGAAAAACTATGTCTCTTGATCTTTTGAAAGCCATAGAAGAATCATTATTTGTTGTTGTCATTCTTTCAAAAAAATATGCATCATCAACATGGTGTTTAGATGAACTTGTAAAAATCATGAAATGCGGAAAAAAGATAGGGCTAATAATTCTACCCATTTTTTATGAAGTGCATCCATCTGATGTTCGAAAACAAATAGAAACTTATGCACAAGCATTTGTTGAACATGAAGAACGTTTGAAGGATAATATAGAGAAAGTTCAAACATGGAGAGCTGCTTTGACAAAAGTTGCCAATCTCTTAGGATGGTCTTTACATGATGGGTTATTTATGTTGATGAAATAATTTCTTTTCTTTTCTTTTTTTCCTTTTTTTTTTTTTTGAGAAGAATAATTTCTATTATATATATTAACTAGCCATCTTCATTAACATACCACATTTAATTAGCTCATTACTATCTTATTTTTAGTGTGGGATTACCATTTTTACACAAGAAATTGCATCTCTTTACTTTTCTACTTTTCAACTTGGAATTCATTCAAATTTAAAAATATTTACAACGTATTTTCACATTGACTCAAATTTCAGTAACAAAATTTTCATTCTTTACAGGACATGGATGAAAACAATCAATTATAAAAAAAATAAAAATAAAATAGTATCTTATTATTATTATTATTATTATTATTATTATTATTATTATACCACAACACCTTATTTAAGAGTTTCATACACATGTACCTGTAATAATTGGAAATGAATTAAGTATTGTTCAAATTCTCAAAATAAATCAATGCATGTATAGAATGTCTTGAAAATGTTTAGGTACTCTTAAGTACTTAAATTATTTATTTGCATTTCTTATATGTGGATTTCTCTTTTAAGTTATTCTTTTTATCAATATTTACTGATTATTTTTGTTTACACCTTTTAAGTAATACTATGCCATTAAAAATAAATTACATTTTATACATAGTTATATTTTATGTGAAAAATTTTATATTTTTATTTTTTGGGGAATCAAGATAGTAATATTTTAATATGCTCTAATACTTATACTTATATTAATTAACATTTTTTGAATCAATATTATGTCAAACTATGTCTTTTATTCTTGCCCCCGAACTTAAATTCTGGTTCTACCCCTACTAAAAATAGCATTGTTTATATCTATATGGTTCTAACAGTAACTCAATAATAATTTACTTTGGGGTTTTTATATATTTATCTATTTGAGGGAACTCATTACTATGTTTTTGGTGATATGGGATTACGACCCTAGTTTATAAGTTATTGCCTTTACTTAGTTCCCTACTTCTCAACGTGGGACTTGCTTGAATTTGAGTGTAATTTACAATGAAACTTAACATTTAATATCTGCTTTCTTTTGGGAGGTGGAAGGAATTATGGGTGATTCAATTGCTTTCCTTGTTTGTCTCTCTTCTTTGCAAGCATGAGTCAAAATTTATTCAATATATTGTGGAAGTGATATCACATAAATTAAGTTATGCATTCCCAAAAAATACCAAAGGTTTAGTAGGAATAGATTCTCGAGTGGGAGAATTAATGTCACTTTTAGCAATAGTATCAAAGGATGTTCACATCATAAGGATTTGGGGGATGGGGGGAATTGGAAAGACTACTCTTGCAAGAGTAGTCTATTGGAAGATGTTTAATAATTTTGAAGGCAGTTGTTTTATCACTAATATTAGAGAAGAATCTGAAAAACATGGTTTACTTCCATCACAACAAAAACTTATTTGTGTGAAATTTTGGAGGAGAGAAGTATGAATATACAGGATGTTGATGATGGAGTTCACATGATCAAGAGAAGGTGATGTCATAAAAGGATTCTTCTTGTTAATTCAAAAAAACACATTGGAATCTTGAAACTTTTTCAAAGATGTCTAACCTTAAATTGCTTATAATACATGGTGTTCGCATTCTACATGGCCTTGAACATCTTCCTAATGGTTTAAAATTTATTTATTGGAGTGGAAATCCTTCTAAATCTTTGCCATCAAGTTTCCAATCATATGAGCTTATTGAACTTTGCATGTGCCACAGCAAAATTGAAAAACTTTGGAAAGGAATAAAGGTAAGATTATTTTTCAAGTAATCCAATACATTAAATAAAAAGCAATAAATTCTATGGTTTGTGGAACCTAATAATTGCTTATTTAATTGTGTGTGTGTGTGTGTGGGGCTTTTAACAGCATTGTGACAAGTTGAAGTCCATCAAATTGAACGATTCCTTAAACCTCCTTGAAACTCCTAACTTCATTGGAATTCCCAATCTTAGTATTAAAAAAAAAAAAAAAAACATAATTTTGATTTTTGTTTTTTTTTTGTCTTTGTTAATAAATTATTGTATCTTAATGTATTTAGAAACAACGATTTTGTCTATTTATAATTTTTTAATGCTATATGAATGACTATTTGGATTTTTTTTTTCTTTATACTCCTGTCCCATTAGCTTAAAATCCTAAGCCCGTCCCTGATTATATATAAAGTTAATAATATAAAGTAGATATTTAAACAATAAAAAATGCCCCATTTAAAAATTTTGCCTAAGGCCTCAAATTCCTTGAGCCGGCCTTGGTTACATATAGAGCTAAGTGGCCACTCTAATTTTGGGATTTATCTTTTGACAAACCGTCTTATTATGGTGCATTTTCACTTTTTCTTGCTATGGAAGTGTTGACATGCACGTACTTACCGGGTTTTTAGTGTACTAAATATTTAACTTTGATTTATGATAGAAGAGCTACCCAGTGATTTGGAAGATGTATTCCATTCTGATTTTATCTAATAAAACTCACTTACCTTTTCCTCTAAAAAAAAAAAAAAAAAATCGGTTTACATGTGTGAGTCCAAATAGTAGCGAGGGCTATAGCATATAAATGAACCAATGAACAGTTGTTTATCTCAATATCAATATGAATACAAAAAATAACTGTTTTTTAATACATTTTCACTCAATCATTTATCAAAATGGAATTCAATTTTTTTTTAAATCTCAAAAATTATTTAAAAATTATTTTGCGTTAAATTTCACAACAATTTCCTTTCAATCTACAAAATTAAAAAGTCCCTTAGAATTTTTTTTTTTTTTTTTTTTTGGCCTTTAAAATTTACTTTTGAAAATATTCATAATTGAAAAGTCAAATATTAGCTTTCCCCATAATCTATAAATCACATAAATATCATATTTATTATCTCATAGTATATGTCCAATATTATTTTTTAATTTAAAAAAAAAAAAACCTCCATCTTAGCTAATATGTCCAATATTCTTTATAATCTCAAGTATATAATTTATTTTAAAAGAAACAGACTCACAAACAAAAATACTTAGTTTTTTGGCATATTGATGTCCATGATAAAGTGGTTTTCCAAGATCACATCTTACTTTGATTTTAAATTATAAGTCATTGCATGATTTCCATGTAATATTAATCATATATCTTATAGACTTATACAATATGGTGCAAAAATAATCTACAAAACATTGCAAGGCGTTAAGTAGTTTATCAAGGCTTTCCAATAATAGAAAGTAGTCTATCTAATCTAAACTCGCTCGAGCGAATATAAAGGAATTTGCCAAGTCTAAAATGGCTCTTCTTCTTTTTCATTACGCTTTCGTTCTTGTAGAACCTTGCGAAATCTTCAAGATATACCCTCTCTCTGTCAGATATTTGGAACATCATTTGGGTTCTCATTCTGGTCCAGTCCACCAGATGGGTTGATGGGTTTGTTGAGGTATGAGTTTTATTGTCATTAAGGATGCTGGCATGACTGATTGAAAGACAAAATATGATGGACATGACCCAAACCCTTTTGCCAATCAAGAAAAAGCCCAATTTCCAATATTTGGAGATGGACCAAGATTTGGATCTTAAAGGAAGAAAAAAAAAAAAAAATCCAGCCCATGTTATGCCCTGCACACAAAATTAGCATTAGTCATATTTGGTTGCCGAGAAAATACAGAGGGAGAGAGAAGGATGCTAAGGTTTCAGGTTGTCTTATTTTACCTGTCAGAGATCATATGAGGGCTAAATATACTCCAGTGCGAAAATCATTGGAAACATTGCACAATGCTCATAAGTCCATTTTAAAAACCCAAATGATTTTGCTGAACTATAGTCATGGGCACCTGCTCTACTCTGTGACAATGCACAACATGTGCCCTTGGAATTAGCGAAACATTTGCAACCAGCCAAACCGGCTTTATAATTATGTCCAGAGAATTTTAGAACTTTCAAAAGACAATTAATATTTTATAAGCCAATTAGTACAATCTATAATTATGGACTTGGATCCAGACCTCAGTAGGGTCGAAATTAATTTATTGCACGATTAGTAATGGTTGCATTCTTTGATGATCAACAAATGACCTTTAACAGACCAAGGTCATTTGTATTGAAAATAATACATCTCTCTAGTAAGAGCTTTCACCACTGAATAGTTTGAGTCAGGATTTCAAAGACTATAAGTTCCATCATTACCAGAGTCTGAAGCTGTCTAGTAAACCTAATATGCCTTATCATTAATATACATGCTTAAAGGGATAGATATTACAATTTACAAGCAGGTCAAGCTGGATAGGTAGTTTATGATCCTCAGAACTGAAGCACAGAAAATTCGTAGAAGACAGAAAGAATTTTGGCTTCATCGTGTTTGCTACCGAGAGCTTTTTATAGGAATTGCAGATGCCTGTTGAAAAATTCAAGATCCAATCAGTTATCAAGGGAGTAGAGGCACTATACTATTTACCGAGGCCAAAGTAGAATATACAGAACAAATAAAGCAGTGGCACATTATGAAATGAAGATAAGAATATTTTTAATTACCAGACTTGCAAAACGAGTGGAAGTGCTACGCCATTTCCATGTTTTCAATGGTTTAGAATATCTACAATAGCTGGTTAGCCTCCTCAGATCACATAACCAATGTAAAACTTCCCTGAAAATTTGCAAATAAAAATTCAGTGAAAACTAAGACCACGGTTTCTTGTTTTATACTGCTATGTGACATTTATGGAAATGAAGGTACTATAGCATATTCTAAAGACAACTTTGAAAAAAAAAAAAATATATATATATATATATATATATTAGAATTCATCACAAATTTCTAGCTTGCTGCTTTTTCAAAAGATAAAAGAGATAAAAGAAAGGGGAACTTATATTTTTGTTTACACATACACAAAAGAAAAGTCGATTAGGTGTTTGCCCTCTCAGACCTGAATAATTTCTTTCCTCAATCTTTAAGCTCACTAGAGATTCAAATTGGGCAAACCATAAAACAGACAGTACAGAGAAACATAGAAAAATAAAATGTAGAAGAAAAGGAAAAAGAAAGATTGAACAATCAGTGAATAAGGTCTACTTCAAAGCAATATACCAGATATATCATCAGCAATGATTTTTTACTTCTTACAAATCATATAAAAAAAGGAAAGGTTGTTCCCACTAAAATACAATCAGGTGAACCATCTTGTCATACTAAAATTAACTTAAAATCCAAATCAATCAAACTGAAATATGAATTTATAGTTTCCCATTTCTATATAAATTTCATGTCTATCCTATAATTAGAGTTTGTTTTGAAAAACATTGAATGTCAGCAACATAAAAATTCAGGTTCTTAGAGTGTTGTTTTCAATATTATACCTTTTGTTGGAAGATGTATTCTTACAAAAAGGCTGCTTCGTTTCATTCAATATCTGCAAAAAAGACCCTCCCAAATAGCATAAGTCAGTCAATGTGTCTTCCTTACTGATTAGCTTTTGTATTTCAGTTGACCTTCACACTTAACAAAGATAAGAAACCAAGACAAAAGTTTTAACTACCTGATACCAGAATCTAGCTAATGTGACAATCTTTGCAAGAATTCAATAAATCAATCCAATGCGGGATTACTGGCCCACTTTGCATCCTACCATCAATCATAAAGCAGCTGCAAATTTGAAATGAAATTGAGTTAGATAAACTACAAATCTTTCTTCTTCTTTTTTAATGAAAAGATAAAACTACAAACGAAAGCTAAAAATTTCCGTGCTTTCACTATCAAGAAAATTCCGAAAGAGACAGAAAATGATGGTCTTACTAGCTAGTATACTTTAGTATTCACCATAGTGTATATCTTAAAGCTATGATTTTGAGCACAATGTGCAATACTATCCAGATTATTCTTTAAGCCAGGATAATTTGATGGTTGAAAATAAAATTTCAAAAACAATTTTCAACCTGTTAGTCAAAATGGTGGTAAGTCCACAGCATCCTTGATTATATTTTTAAAACTGTTAAGCTTGAACTTGTCATCAGTACATACGATGTTTAACATAAAAGTTGCATAAGAAGAGGACCAGGCTATGTGCACCAAACTGAAAACTGAACAATTAGCAAACTGAGAGCTTAGAAAATCGTGAACGCAGTACATTAAGCAATGTCTTTCTCAACACCTTGTATCTCCCAGCTTGGAATTTGCTTTACATAACAAGGGCTGCAAACCAAAAAGCCACCGTTAAGTACATGTGCAGTCACCTCGCCTTTCAAAATACAAAGGACAAGGCTTCACAAATTGTCTGATAAAGGGTTATGGACTTCAACTAAGCCATCCAACCATAACAGCCTATTAAATTTGGTTCCCCATTCAATCATTGCATAGAAAGCTTGAACCATAACAACAACATTCTCTTTTGGTATTTACATCCACTGAAATCAGCACTTGTCATTCTCAACAATCAACAGACCGTTTCCAATTGCAAACAGGAGGTTTACAACTTCTTAAAGAATGATTTCTAGCCATTGCTTCTTTACAGATCCTGACCATGTGCTTGCAGTAGTTAAAAGCTTGAGAAGCATTAACAGCCTTCCCTTCAAGCATGCTCTCACTCTTGCATTTCCAAATTGCCCAAAGAGTTATTAGCCAAAAACAAAAGCCCTAGGAGTGGCTTCAATAACAACAATAATGGAAGAAAAAAATCACCATCCCACACAAATAGAGAGCCAAGTATTAATGGAATTTGATTCAACAAATTCAGTTCTAACTGTAAGAACATTCCAGTCAGGCATAGTATTAAAAAGCCATCCCTCCATTCCATACATACCCACCGATAAACATGTTCCACAGCACAATATAGAACCTGCAATCAGGTGAATCATCTTGTCTTACTAAAATTAAAAAACTTGATTCCAATTCAAACAAATGAAAATATAACTCAATCTAACTCTCATTTCAATCAGGCATAGTTTCTCATTTCAATCTAACTCTCATGTCTATCCTATAATAAGAGCTTGTTTTTTAAAAACACTGCATGTCAGCAAGATATAAATACAGGTTCTGGAGTGTTGTTTTCAATATTATACCTTGTGTTGGGGGATGTATCCTTACATATAGGCTGCTTCATTTCATTCAATAGCTGCATCAAAGTTCCTCCTATTAATATACATTTACTGAATGGAACTATTAAATAAGTTAAAATTGACAGCAGCTTCTCAAAAAAAGTTAAAATTAACAGCTCAGGTCAGGTGGTATAGTGAGAGGTGTAATCTGCACCCAAATACTCATCAAGCAAAGAAGTATTGACCCTTCTTTTAATGGTTCATTGTGAAATCCTTGAAAGTGGATATGAGCCTTGGGAGAAAAAACACAGTCAATTAACCTTGATCTCAAAAAGAGTAATTCAGTCAATGTATCTTCCTTACTGATCAACTTTTTTTATTTCAGTTGACCTTCACAGTTAAAAATGATAAGAAACCAGCACAAAAAACTTTTTACTACCTGATGCCAGAATTTAGCTAATGTGACCATCTTTGCAAGAATCCAATAAGACAATCTAATGCTGGATGACTGGCCCACTTTGCATCCAACCATCAATAATAAAGCCACTGAAAATTTGAAATGAAATTGAGTTAGATAAACTACAAATAAATAAATATATATATATATATATAATATATAAAAAATAAAATACAAATTAAAGCTAAAATTTTCATGCTTCACTATCAAGAAAAATTCCAAAAGAAGAAAAAAAATGATGGCCTTACCAGCTAATAAAATTTAGCATTCGCCATAGTGGTATATCTTAAAGCTATGTTTTCAAGTACAATGTGCAATGCTGTCCAGAATATTCTTTAAGCCAGGATTAATTGATGGCTGAAAGTAAAGTTTCAAACAACAATTTTCAACCCATTAGTCAAAGTGCTGGTTAATCAGCAGAATCTGTAAAGATATTTTTTAACTCGTAAGCCTGAAACTTGTAATCAGTACATACGATGTTTAACATAAAAGTTGCATAAAAAGAGGACCAGGCTATATGCATTAAATAGGACGCAGACTAGAATTACCAAATCGGGAGCTTACAAAATCGCGAACGCAGCAGATCAAGCAATGTCTTTCTTAATAGCTTGCATCTCCCAGCTTTCCACAACAAAGGCTACAAACCTCAGACCTTCTAGTAAGTAAAAGTGCAGCCACCACACCTTTCATAAGTACAAAGGATAAGGCCTCACAAATTGTCTAAGGACTAGTCATCCAACAAAAACAGCCTCTTGCAATTTGGTTCCCCATTCAATCTTTGCACAGAAAGCTTGCACCTCACCAGAAAACTTCCACTGAAATCAGCCCTTGCCGTTCTCAACAATCAACAAATTGTGTCCAATTGCAAACAGGAGGTATAAAACTTCTTACAAAATGATTCACAGGCACTGCTTCTTCTTGATAGATCATGACCATGTGCTTGCAATAGTAAAGAGCTTGAGAAGCATTGACAGCCTTCCATTCAAGCATGCCCTCACTCCTACATTTCCAAATTGCCCAAAGAGTTATTAACCAAAAAAAAAAAAAACCTGAGAGTGGCTGCAAAACAACAATGATAGAAGAAACAAGTCAGCATCTGTAGACATCTCTCCACCCAAACAGAGAGCCAATTAATAATGGAATTTGATCCAATAAATTCAGATCTAACAGTAAGGTCCTGTCCAAACTAAAGGGATCTTGCATTCTAATGAAATGGTACAGATAATCACAAGTTATGGAATGTTCAAGGTCATTAATAAGTTAGGTACACATTTTAATGAAATCATTATAATTCATTCAATATTATAACTGCTTTGGAACAAATAAAATACCTGCCCATCTGTAGCGCATGGGTGACAATGCTTCTATCATCTATTGAAGGCCAACGCATGATCTCCAGTTAAAATAACATTTGACTCAGCCACTCAAGCATAGTATTAAAAAGCCATCCCTCCATTCCATACATACCCACAGATAAACATGTTCCACAGCACGATATATAACCTACAATCATCAAATTCCATGTTACTATTTCTCTTTTAGGAATTTAATCGAACAATTATGTGCCTTAGGCATAAAGATTCATTTAAAACTGTAAGAGATATTGATGAGCTAAACCTTCAAAGTGCTAGAAGTACATTCTTTAGAAGGGAAAAAAAAAATTGAACACATAGACATCTGAGCACCTCTTTACAACTATTTTCCCTGAAAAAAAACGTTCCCAAGGAATAATACAAATGAAATTCATCACCACAGATGTGAAACCACGCAAAAGACCAAAATTTATACCACTAAGGTAAATTCTAAATAGTCCGCAATGAAAATAATAAAAGCAATTCCTCTTAAACTTAGACCAAATTTCTGAGACCCATTACCATGTATATGAATTCCACACCATATACATGTCCTACAATACCCACTTCACTGAACAATATAAATGCAAAATCTGAAGCGCACTCACAAAAAACTATAACTCCACACATTCAAAAGAAGTTTAAAAAAAAAAAAAAAAAAAAACTAATAAATTAAAATGTATAACCCAAAAGTTTAACGTACCTCCAAATTTTTGGAATTTGAGAAGAATTTTTTGGAGTTGAGAAGATAGCCTCCGCTGCAACACTAGAAGAATTAGCTTAAATTAGGGTTGGGTTTTTAAAATTCATATTGCATAAATGTACACACAGAGAGAAGAGAGGTACCAATTTCTAAATGTTGTGTACCTTGAGGGAGTAAATATGTATATTTCTGTACGTTTTGCTCTCTCTGTTTTACACAATTATTGCTGCTCCTCCTCCTGCAGCTCGTAGATGGGCCAGAAATCAATCTGAACGCAAGGGATGTTGATGATATTCTTCAACCACTCTTGCCCTTTTCCTTTCTTGCAGTTTTGTTTCAGCACTGGACATTCAATAATTCGTAGTTGCAGAAGTGAGGGAGGCAGGCTGTTCTCTGGAAGGGATGCGAGTTTAGGGCAATCCCAGATCCACAGTTCTTCAAGTGAAGAGAGGTTTTGAAATACCTTGGAGGATAGGAACACTATATCTGGAAAACCTTGAATCGACAGGAAGGTTAGAGAGGTAGGTAGCAGTAGCATCATCTTCCCATCTTCCTCCTTAGGAAACGACTGCCAATCCTCAAATTCATCACCATAAATGGTGAGATGTGTAAGAGACGAGAGTCTGTGTAATCCCCATTCAAATACTTGCTTACAGTTAGTCATCCCTCCCAACGAAAGTTCCTTTAGGTTTGTTGGCAAGCCCTCTTCTGGTAAGGATACCATGCTTGGACATTTATATATATCAAGAGTAGTGACCATATGCATGCGGGGCAAGGCCTCTAGTTTCTCACAGAACTGGATCGAAAGATTTGTAAGGTGAGTGGGGAGAAACCCTCCATCCGGAAATGAAACAAGACTACAACAGTTGTATATGCTTATGTCATTCAAGTGGCAGAGTTTGTGTAGGCCCTCCGGTAAGAATTTAATCTCTTTACAATTACTGATTCCAAGACGTTCAAGAGACGCGTTATCGTGTAAGTTGTCCGCCAGTGACTCTAACTTTGGGCAATCCTGTACTTCAAGTTTTTTAAGGGCAATAGGTAACTGGTTACTTGATGATAATGATGTCAGCTCTGAGCAATTCCGAATCTCAAGGACTTTAAGCTTCACAAATAGGTCACCTCTTAATAGTACACATTTTAGAGATGGACGACGTCTAATAACCAAGTGCTCAAGAAGAGATGCATTACTGTTAATACTCTCCTCTTTCAATAATAAAGAAGAAGCCTCTCCCTCGTCTATCAAAAATTGCAAATTCTCGCAATCATTTATCTTTAGACTTTTCAAAGTTGGAGGTAGCTGGCGTTTTGAAATGAACATCAAAGAACTACATTCCTCAATAGTTGCATATTCTAGGCATGTACAATCGGAAATTGGTAGGGATTTTAAAGCACCACAACCATTAATATTCAATGTCTTTAATGTTGACGTCAAGCTGATGTTGATGAGACTTGGACACGACTTGATTTCCAGCCTAACAAGGGAAATGAGACTATCTTGCCACAAAGATGTTAGCTCATTACAATTATATATCTTTAGATCTTTTACCTTTACTAACCCTTCCATGAACTCCTTTGATAAGCTTTTAAGACCTGGAATAGAAAAAGTAATCGACTCCAGCAAGCATAACTCTTCTATATTTTTGCTCACCACCTCCTTACACCCCACAATCTTTAATTTATGGAGCGTTGGAAGGCTTGGAATTGAAACAACCAACTGCTCACAATTACTAATAGAAAATTTTTCCAATGATGGGAGATGGCGTGGCAATTCCCCTTGCAATTTGGGGCATTGAGAGATAAAAAGCTTACGCAAGCGAGGGAATCCTCCATGCTCAACTCCACAAGGAATCCAATCTTGCCATTCTTGCATATCTTCCAAGCGAAGCGTTTCTAAGTTTTGAAAAGATTTCAACCGACCTTCCCCATAAAACTCAGGACCAATGGTCTGCACCATAGGCATACTCTTAATGACAAGGAATTTGAGGGAGGATAGATGTCCAATAGCAGGTAAGGATATGCATTGTTTACATTCGACAATCTTTAGGACCTCAATATCAGAAAATGAATGGTCTCCTAACCATGTTGGGAATTGCACACCGATATAGCCATCAATTGAAAGTTCTTTCACCGTTGTCCAAGGTCGTAGCATGTCAAGAACATCTTTTGCAATGCTTGCATCTTGTAAATCATTAAGTGCAAACCCCCATTTGATCTCTAGTGCATCTAAATTCTTCTTACCGTTTAAATTGGCCCTTCTTGCATCCTCAACATCAAGCACATTCTCCAAACTTGAAATGCATAATCTTCCCCGAAGAAACTCCAAGTTCATCAAGTCTCCTATATTGGATCCACTACCTTTACCCACAACAAAATTAGATAGTGTATGTAAGTTCTTTAATTTTTCAATTCCCACTGGCATCTCTCTAATTGAATCCACATATGTAATGTCGAGATACCGAAGATTAACAAGATCACCAATTTTGGTTGGTAACTTTGTGAGTTTGTAACAACCTTTCAAAATCAATGTCTGCAAATTGTATAGAGAACCTGTTGATTCTGGTAAACTTCTAATTGGAGTATTAGAAAGGCTGAGATATCTTAGATGTATCAAATTACCGATTGAGCTTGGTAGCTCAAAGATTACATATCCGCATAAAGATAATACTCTTAAGCATCTTAGTTGTGGCAACAAACAATTAGGAACATAGTTTGTGAAGTAGCTTTGGGCCTCTCCATAGAATGCTAAGTAGCTTTGGGACTTTATTGGTAGGGGTAGGAATGTTCGTACATGCATATCTTTGCGGAGGTTTTCAAACTTTTTGATGCCATTAGAATAATATTGAGTGTACGAGAAATGTCGTACCTTTGTAGAAATCTCAGATTGCTTATTACTACCCAATTTATCTTCCATTCTGTAGCACAAGCCTCTTGCTGCCCATTCAGCCAGATCATGGATGAGATCATGCATGACAAAGAGTGATTCATTATTGCTTGACTGTTGAAAGAATGATCTCATGAGTAGATCATGAAAATATTCAACACCAAGATCTTCCATCCACTTGTTTCTTTCTGTTTCTTGAACCAAACCTTCTGCCATCCATAACAAGACAAGCTCATTCACCTCAAATTCATAATCTTTTGGGAATAGTGAACAATACGCAAAACACCTCTTTAAATGTGAAGGGAGGTATTGGTAGCTCAATTCAAGAACTGGAATAATACCATTTTTTTCCCAAATCTTACTATTTAACACATTTTTCAATTCTTTAGGATTGCGTTTACTAAGTAAAGCGCCTCCAAGTACTTTTGCTGCCAAAGGTGACCCCTTGCACTTGTCTAAAATTTCACTACGAATTTCTTCAAGTTCTGGATGCACAACAGAATCAGTTGACCCTCGTGCATGTCGGATAAATAGACTCCAACAGGCATCATTTGATAGCACTTTCAAGTCGTAAGGTTGAGTAGTTCCCGTTATTGTTGACACACCATGATCCCGAGTGGTGACAATAATTTTGCTTCCTAGAGCCCCAAATTCAAAAGGACAACGTAGTTTAGTCCAATCATCGTAGTCTTTGTTCCAAACATCATCTAGAATGAGCAGAAACTTCTTGCCATATAATTTCTCCTTCAATTCGACTTGTATTAAGTTTAAATCATTAACATCGCAGTGCTCAGAAGTGAAAGACTGTAGAATTACTTTTGTCAACCTTACGATGTCAAAATCTTCAGAAACACAAACCCATGCTTTCAAATCAAAATAACTGTTGACATCATCGTCGTTGTACGCTAGTTGGGCAAGAGTTGTCTTACCCAGACCTCCCATACCAACTATGGGAATCACAGTGAGTTTAGCATCACTAAATTCACTACTCATCAATAACTTGATGATAGTCTTTTTGTCCTCATCCCTGCCATAAGTATGGTCTTCGTTCACCAGAGAAGTAGTGGGCACCCTTGATCTTTCTGTTCCAATCCTTTCCCCAGTGCTTCCTCTCAAATTCAAATCATTCTTTTCTGTCACAATTCTTTGTAGTCTTGAGTCAATCTCTGCAATCTTGGACTGCATCAACCTAGCAAAACTTTGATTCGAACCAACCCAATCATCGAAGATCTTCCGTACCTTACTTTTGTGGGGTTCTGGGTTCAACTCACGTCGCCAAACTTCAGTAGCAAACTCATCCAAGATATCATCCGCATCATAAGCCAAGTCTTCCAGCTCCTCCAGCCAAATCTTCACCAAACTGTTTGTCTCCCGCTTCTCTTCTGCGTCCTCCAAAACTGCACGGATTTTCATTAGCAATTTCTTCCAGTTGTTGAGGTCAGCATGAACTTGCTCTTGCTGAAAGATCTTCAGCAAATCAGAGGAGGCTAGCCTGTCAAACAGCGCCTCAAACAAAGCGGATAAAGCAACCTCTCCGATGACTGACATGATTCGCTCGTGGGAAAGAAGGAAATATCATATGTGGGAAATGATCGAAGTAACCAAAGAGACACTTCTGAGATATGAGATGGGAATGAAGACTGAATAGGGGTTTCCTTGTTTCTATTTTTTTTTTTTTCTTCTTTTGCTTTTTCTCAGTTGGTGATTTGACTGTACATAATTGGTCTACCCTACTTGATTCCAAACAGTCATATAAAGGTACAAAAAATGAAGCACGCCAACCTGGACAGCATTATCAGTGACAGTCATATAAAGATAAAAAAAATGAAGCACGCCAACCTGGACAGCACGCCAACCTGGACAGCATTATTAGTAACAGTCATATAAAGATAAAAAAATGAAGCACGCCAACCTGGACAGCATTGTTAGCGCTCGTGACTGTTGGAACGCAACCATTATTACTTCCACCGTCAGAATCGACTCAAATAATAGAAACTGTCGGTAGGAAGTTAAGTTTCAAACTCATTTTGCCATGTTTGTACTACTTTTATACATTTTCTCTGTATAAAAAAATAATATTGCACTGTAGCAAGTATTGTAAAAAAATAATAATATTTTATCTGACTCTCTCTCCTCTGTCTCTCATCGCTCGTCTCTGTCTCTCCAATCTCCATCGTCGAACCCTCATCTCTGTCTCTCCAATCTCCATTGCCGAACCCAGCACCCGCAACCCAGCACCATATCACGCCATCCACAACAGCCACCCGCAACTTAGAACCACAGAGCACAGCCACTCCATCACCGAACCCAGAAACCGCAACCCAGCACAACAGAGCACAACCACTCCATCGCCGAACCCAGCACCACAGAGCACAGCCACTCCATCATTGAACCCAGAACTCGCAACCCAACGCCATCCGCACGGTGAAACCAACATGGCGATCCACGACCCACGAATTCGCGATCCACGACCCATGATCCACAACCGGAGCAGTGCGAGTACGAGCTCGTCATGAAGCGAATGAAGTTTTGGGTTTTATTAAAGCCGAGTTGTGAAATTTAGGATTTTTTATTTGTGGGTTTTGTTGATTGATGCGTTTTTGGTTGATCTATGAAGTTTTGAGTGTTTGAGTTGATAGTTATTGTTGGACTATTTCACCACCTCGCCAAAAATGAAGGCTCCGATGGAAGTTACAAAGGAAGAGAGCTGAAAATGAGAGAGAGGAGAGAGATGGGAGAGAAAAGATATAATTTTGATATATATTATTTTATTTTGTATACTATAGAGCATTTTGAGATTTAAAATGCCAAATTTCCATTACATTTGACATTAACATTTTCCAGTGCCAGTGATGGAAACTAGAAATGAGAAAGAAACAGCAAAAAGATAGAGAGGAGAAAGTAAAAAGTGAGGTTGTTGGGGGTCGTTGGGATGATCTTTTCAAAGTTAATAAAAAATATTATATGATTGGGGTAGTTGTTCATAGCTGGAGTGACTGCAACGTGGATAGCCCATAACCTCATATCTCATATATATATATATATATATATTAATGAATTTGTCTTTCTTTATTGAAAAAATATATATTGAAAGTGGAAAGTATTGACTTTTGAATAGATCTATATTGGAAACAATATGTAAAATTGTATAGTTAGAGCTTCTCCAACAATCAATGCATAGCCAAAATATAGTTAATATTTGCTCAAAATCTGTACTGTTCATGCTCCAGCAGCTTCTCTATTCCTCAAAAAAAAATTTTTTTTGCTAATGAACAGTAGCCCATCAGGTCTGATGGGCTACAGTTTATTAGCTATTGAATTTCTTGAATAAAATATTAGAACAACTACTAATTATATTAATTCTTTCTCTCTCCTCTAGATTTCTTTTTCTCTCTCATTCTCTGTGTTGCTTCTTCTTTTTCTTTTTTCCTCTCATTCAGTCTGTTGCCGTTGCTTCTTTTTTTTTCTCATAAACCAAATGAAATCAGAAAAATAAAAGAAAAAAAAAAGAAAAAAAAAAGAAAAAAGAGAAAAGAGAGAGACTTGTTCATGAGCAAAATAATTAATCCAAACACAAAACACAAAACAGAATCCAATTCTTAAAATAAAGTTAAATCAGAACAAGCAAATATATTTAAAAAAAAAAAAAAAAAAAGAACAAGAACAAGCTGATCTAACCCAAGCCGATTGGTGGGGAGGACGACAAGCGGTGGTGGAGATGCTGAGCAGCGGTGGAGATGCATGCGATGGAGGCATATGCGGTGGAGGCCCAAGCCTCTCTCTCTCTCTCTAATGTGAAGCACTGGAATGTTCTTGAGAGGTGAAAAAGAAAATAAAAAGAAGGGGGTTGTGTGTCTTGTGTGGAGGAGAAAAATAAGAAAAAGAAAAAAGAAAAAAAAGAAATGAAACGGCGGATGAAAATGAAAGGAAAGGAAGAAAAATAATATAAAAAATAAAAAATCTCAATTGAAAAATACTACAACAATATTTTTATAATATTTTGACAATAAATTTTAAGTAATAGATTGTTATTAGTTAATATTGGCGAGTAAAAAATAATTTCAGTGGTGGGTTCAAATTAGAACTAGTAACAACTTTTGTGGGGGGTAAAAGACTAGTAGACCCATGTCGATATCTACATTGGGCCAAAGGCCTAGCCTAAGGAAAAATCCCTCCTCGGTCATGGGGAGGAAAAGCCCCTCCTCGGCCATGGGGAGAATCCTCTTCGGTACGTGTAGCCGAGGATGAAAGAGGCAACCTGCTACTGGTAGTGACACTCCCTATCATCCCATGGAGCAGGAAAAGTACTAAAGCAAAAAATGACAACGAAAGTATCTAAAGGAAAGACTACCATTATTACATTCAGTGCCTCGTGCCTGACACGACCATACTTCTTTGTCCTTACAACCACTCCCAACAGCTGGAGGAAATGGCAGATGGGACAAGTACCTACCCAAGGGACCCCATTCGGGAGAAAGAAAACTACTATAAAAAGGGACTAAAGAAAGACAGAGAGGGTGGGGCAGAGACCCCCCTCCCCCTCTCCCCCAACACACCAGAGGCCCCAAAAAAGAGCCTCTCAGGCCAAGGCCGAAGACCAATCCTCTCAGATGAACCCAACCCGTCTCAACATGATCGTAAAGAACACCGTGATGACCGTTGTCCATACCCTAAAGCCTAGCTCTTTGACTCACTCTCTACAAATTCATTGTACTGGGCTCATTAGTTTTAAGTCCCATGCATCTTGGGCTTGACCTGAAAAACGTGACCCTACAACTTTCTATATAAATTTTGTTGTAAAATTATTGAGTAAAATATTGTGAACATAACACTTCTCATTGAAAAATATAGTTGTTAAAAAAAGAATAAATGATAATTAAAAAAAGAATAAACAATCAATGAAGAAATAATATTTAAATGAGATAGAGAATGAGATAGAGAATCTGTTGGAAGTATATTTGAAAAAGTGGATAGGTAAAAGTTAAATGTCACTGTTCATTCTCCAAACAGTACAAAAATTTGCTGAAACTGCTGGAGATGCTCTTAGTAGGTATATAAAATTTTATCCGATCCTGATTCCTGAAGACCTTTCCGATGATTCTAGAATCATGATATTATGACTAAAATTGCGATCAGTGGTTTAGTTTTTTTTTAATAAAACTTTTTTAAAAAATTTGTAATATATTGGAAACCCCAGGCCACCATAGAACACTTTTTAAAGAGAGAAAATGCTAATAAATGTTCTTAAAATAACAGTTAATAATCCATTTAAAAAAAGTTTTTATGAAGAAAAAAATTAATATTTTGACAACTTTTTTTATTTTTCATAAAAATTATATCAAAACTTCCTAAAATAGATTATTAACTATTACCCTAAAAACATCCTTCAGCATAACCTTTTAATTTTAAAAAGATAGTCTCATATTCACATTGTTCGTTTTATACTAATACAAGTTTCTTTGACAGATTTTTTTTTTTTTTTTTTTTTTAAACAGGTTAGTTTCCCACAAAATATAGAAACTTTCATAATTATTTCACTAATACTCTAATTATAGTTATTTCAGTAGTACTCTAACATTCAGAACAAAATTCTTTAATAATTTTACTTGTTTTCATGTTTTTATATTTTAAAAATAGTATGTCTTCCATGTGTTTTGGTATTCAAAATTAGGGGTGCTATTTTCGCAGCACCTAAAATATTTAAAATGAATCAACCTATGTGACATGGTATTACTATTACAGCAATTTTCATAATTATTTCACTAATACTCTCACTTTTATGTCAAATTCTTTAATATTTTTTTGTTTGTTAATTAGTTAATGATTTTACATTTTTAAAATAAGCTATTTCACATTTAAGTATTTAAAATTAGGGACGTTATTTCGTCCAGTATAAGATTTAAATTGGATCTACCTAACTAACATAGGGGTACTAAAGCAACAAACTAAGAATTTAATCCTCTTCTTTTGATTAGGGAAAATAGTTTAATGATCCTAATGACTTGGCACTCTATAGATGGTTAGATCCCAAAAAAAAAAAAAATATATATATATATATATGAATTATAAAATGGACTCTCTCTCTATTTTAAGTGAAATTGAGAGGATGTTGTTCTGATATTAGAATGATCTTTTCTTATTTATAGGACTATATATAAATAAACCAAACTATTTCTCAACATGCTTATGTTCTTTTATTTACTAATATGAGATAATCTCAAGGTTAAAACTCAACCATAATAATGTATTTATGAATAAGTTTGTTAGCATAAGACTTGATCCACACACACACACACACACACACACACACAAGGGATAGAGAAAAGATGTTTTAACACAAAAGCAAACCACAAACTCCACTCAAAAGTCATGGTATAAGTTTGAAAAATGAGTTTATAAAATATCAAATTATTATTTATAATTTATTGATGATATAAATAGTTTATTTTTAGTAATTATATATGATTTTTAAAAATATAAGTTTGGTGAATTTAATATTTATAAGTTCATAAATATAAATAATTCTATCTAATTAACTCAAATTATGTAATTTACCTATTTTTTAATTATAGATAAAATATTATTTTCATCACTAAAGTTTGTATGAAGCACACACACACACACAAAAGGGATAGAGAAAAGATGTTTTAACACAAAAGCAAACCACAAACTCCACTCAAAAGTCATGGTATAAGTTTGAAAAATGAGTTTATAAAATATCAAATTATTATTTATAATTTATTGATGATATAAATAGTTTATTTTTAGTAATTATATATGATTTTTAAAAATATAAGTTTGGTGAATTTAATATTTATAAGTTCATAAATATAAATAATTCTATCTAATTAACTCAAATTATGTAATTTACCTATTTTTTAATTATAGATAAAATATTATTTTCATCACTAAAGTTTGTATGAAGATCCTAAAACATTTATTAAAAAAAAAAAATTCATTCATATACCATTGAGAGCATTATACTGCTTTTAAAAAAAAAAGGTTTAAAAATTTTCAAGATTTTTAGGGATGAAAAAAATTATATTTTTAAAGTATAAGGATAAAAAGTATAACATTTTCAATAGTTCTAAGGACAATATATATATATATATATATATATTGTAGGGGGTAAAAGACCAGTAGGTCCATGTCGATGTCTACATTGGGCTAAAGACCCAGCCCAAGGAAAAATCCCTCCTCAGTCATGGGGAGGAAAAGTCCCTCCTTGGCCATGGGGAGAACCTTCCTCGGCACGAGTGTAGTCGAGGATGAAAGAGGCAACCTGCCACTAGTAGTGACACTCCCTATCATCCCACGGAGCAGGAAAAGTACTAAAGCAGAAAAGGACAACGAAAGTTTCTAAAGGAAAGGCTGTCATTATTACATTCAGTACCTTGTGCCTGACACGGCCATACTTCTCTGTCCTTACAACCACTCCTAACAGTTGGAGGGAAGGGCTGATGGGACAAGTACTTACCATAGGGATCCCATTCGGAAGAAATAAAACTACTATAAAAAGGGACTAAAGAGAGATAGAGAGGGCGGGGTAGAGATCCCCTCCCCCCCCCCCCAACACACCAGAAGCCCCAAAAAAGAGCCTCTCAGGCCAAGGCCGAGGACCAATCCTCTCAAATGAACCCAACCCGTCTCAACATGATCGTAAAGAACACTGTGACGACCGTTGTCCATACCCTAAAGCCTAACTCTTTGGCCCACTCTCTACAAATGAATTGTATTGGGCTCACTAGTTTTAAGTCCCATGCATCTTGGGCTTGGCCTAAAAAATGTGACCCTACAATTGGCGCCGTCTAAGGGAAGAGCTTTTGCGTTGGCGAATGCGACGATTAATCACAGCAGAGCTCCCATCGGCAAGAGTCCCTCGAGAGGACCACTTTGGCGGTGTTGCGAGCTACGCGAAAGCCCCCATCATTTCCAAGAATGCACCGTCATTGTCATAACTCGGCCTTCGCTTAGGTCCACGCTTCGAAATGTTCGTTACATGGGAAGGATCGCTAAACGGAGCGCAGTTCAAGAGGCTTCTGACGTCAAATGTGTGCCCCCATGCACTTATCAAGGGGCTAATTCTCGCTGGCCTAGCGGTCCGGTTCATTGAACTCCCTTCGGAGAAGGAAGCCGAGAGCTAAACCGGAATCTTTCGAAGCGGTTAAATGAAACCTTAGCTACGTCGAGTACCTGGACCTTTGGCTCTAAGGAAATTAACAGGCACTGGCAACACTCCAAGAGCCTAAGTGCTAGACAGAACCAAGGTATTGCATGGTCCTTGGACTCAAACCTATGGGGAAACTAGAAGATAGAACTAAGATCTTGCATGATCCTCAGACTCAAACCTATGGGGAAACTAGTCACTCCAAAAGCCTAAGTGCTAGACAGAACTAAGGTCTTGCATGGTCCTCGGACTCAAACCTATGGGGAAACTAGTCACTCCAAAAGCCTAAGTGCTAGATAGAACCAAGGTCTTACATGGTCCTCGGACTCAAACCTATGGGGAAACTAGTCACTCCAAAAGTCTAAGTGCTAGACAGAATTAAGGTCTTGCATGATCCTCGGACTCAAACCTATCGGACTCAAACCTATGGGGAAACTAGTCACTCCAAAAGTCTAAGTGCTAGACAGAATTAAGGTCTTGCATGATCCTCGAACTCAAACCTATCGGACTCAAACCTATGGGGAAACTAGTCACTCCAAAAGTCTAAGTGCTAGACAGAACCAAGGTCTTGCATGATCCTCGGACTCAAATCTATGGGGAAACTAGTCACTCCAAAAGTCTAAGTGCTAGACAGAAACAAGGTCTTGCATGATCCTCGGACTCAAATCTATGGGGAAACTGGTCACTCCAAAAGTCTAAGTGCTAGACAGAACCAAGATCTTGCATGGTCCTCGGACTCAAACCTATGGGGAAACTAGTCACTCCAAAAGCCTAAGTGCTAGACGGAACTAAGGTATTGCATGGTCCTCGGACTCAAACCTACAGGAAACTAACTACATCAAGAAAGGCTTAAGTCCTAGATGAAATGGAGGTCTTGTGTGGTCCTCAAACTCCCGGTTTTATGGAAACTTAACACACTATGGTACCTTTCTAAGTGTTTAAACTAGGTACAGCCATGCCTCGGTCCTCAGATCGAATGCCTAAAACGAGTTAAGGCTATGAATATCATCTGAAACGTGGCAAAGCACCCTAGTACCCAACGACCCCCTTGGACAGTTTATTTTAGGTTACACGTCCTTGGGCGATCGCCCCCTACGCAGTACAAAACGTGCAGCTGTTGTCCTGGTTAAGTCTCATATGGTTAACCTACCTAAAGTCGGCATTGTTATGCCTGTCAGTTTATAAGTTCAAAAGGTAACTCTTTACTAGTAGTGGCAACAGTTCTAAGTACTGTTCGAGGAAAAAGAAAAAAAAGAAAAAAAGAGACACCAGTACATCCATTTCCAAAATGTTTATTGCAAAAAATAAAGGATACACAAAATGAGATAAAATCATCTTTTATTTGATAAGGAAGTAGTACAATATACATAAGAGGGCTTAGACAAGCCTATATCAGAAGCTAACTGTAAAAAAAAAAAAAAAAAAAAAAAAAAAAAAAAAAAAAAAAAAAAAAAAAAAAAAAAAAAAAGGGGCACACAAGAACGATGAATCCTCAATCTGGCTCTAATAGCAATAGCGCAAATACAGATGGCACCGACGGTAGAAGAGAAGAAGAAGCAAAGGCGCCCAATCCACAACCTTGCTCTAACAGCAACCAAGCAAGTCTGGATGGCACCGGTTGTGGAAGAGAAGAAGAGGCAGGGATGCCAAAATTTCCATAATCGAGCAAGTATTGCTCTAGCAGCAATCGGGCAAGTATGGATGGTACCGGAAATGGGGAGCCCAAACCCTCACATGCGTGGCACACGGCACCAGATGAAAATCCCAGTGCTATCGCACCAAAAATCTGATGCGACCTCCACCTATTTCGGATTTTGGCTGAAGGAAAAAGAGACTCCTTTCTTGTCCTATCAAGGGGAGAAGTATCTTTAGCCTTTGTCTCCTTTGCCCGGACTGGGCCATTCTGAATCTCAGAGATACCCAAGGCTTCTGAAGAGGGTTTGGTTCCCTCACCCTCACCCTAAACATGACCATTTCACTCCCTAAACCTTAGTCACGCTCATAATGGGGACTTTGGGAACATTTGGAGAGTTAGGAACCTGAAAAGCTTAAGGGTTTGCAAATAAAGGGGAACGACCTCCCACTGTGCGTCTTATATAGGAGGCAAAATCTGGTGGCAATCAATTCACCTAAATCTCTAAGAAGGAATTACAAGTGAAATAAATCTCGCACAATTCCCACGGTAGTCTTCAACCGCTGGATTTATGTCACCTCGTGAAAGGGCCTCAATTAAAGCGCGCCTCGTGTACTGAAACGACAAGAACGCGGATTGGATAGACTAAAAGAATGTCGCATAACCAGGAAAGCGCCTCAGGCAAATCACGGTTATAAAGTGTTTTAAAGCTGTTACACATTTACACTTATAAATTGTTCAGCAACTAAAATGATATAAAGTTTTTAGATGTCAGGAATAACAAAAGATGGCATAATAACAGAAATTTGTATTTTAAAACTATTTAGCATAAAAATTATACTAAATATTATTATTGTTCTTTAATTTATAAATTTAAGTGCTAATCAGTTACTATTATTGCTATTTTATAGTATTTTCATTAATTCATTATTTTGCTAAAACTTGATTTATAAATTTTATGTGTGACATTTTTAAATGATAGAGCTATTATTTATTTATTGTCTAATTTATTTTTAAAATATTTTATTCTCTGATAAATCACTGGTCTTTTCAAGAGCTTAAACTGTTAAAAAAAATGAATTTGATTATTTAATAATATGTAATGCATGTTTGGGATTGCTATAAAAAAAAATAGAATTTTAGCTGTTGAATTTTTGTGATAAAGAGGTCTAATTGAAAAAGAAAGTGGTTCAATGTGAAGCAAATTACGGTTATAAAGTGTTTTGAAGCTGTTGCACTTGTAACTTGTTTAGTAACTAAATTGATTAAAAAAAAAAAAAAACCTAAGATTTTAGAAATAACAAAAGATGGCATAATAAGAGTGATTTATATTTTAAAACTATTTAGCATACAAAATTATACAAAATTATTATTATTGTTCTTTAATGGGTAAATTGCAAACTGCACCCCTAAAATTTGGGAGTGATTGGATTTTATACCTTGTTGTTTCAGAAGTTGGATTTTACCCCTTAAAGTTTAGAGTGTTTGGATTTTACACCCTAACGTTTCAGAATTTAGACTTTACCCTCTAAAGTTTGTGAGTGTCTAGCTTTTACATCCCAAATTATGAAACTTTAGGGTGTAAAATTCCAAATACCCTCAAACTTTATAGAGTAAAATCCAAACACCCCTAAAATATAGGAGCTAAAATCCAAATTTTGAAAGATCAGGGTGTAAAATCCAGACACCTCCAAATATCAGAGGGTAAAATCCAAATTTTGAAACTTCATAGTATAAAATCCAATCACCTCCAAACGTTAAGGGTGTAATTTGCAATTTACCCTTCTTTAATTTATAAACTTTAATGCTAATCATTATTGTTATTTGTAATTTTATCGTTAATTCATTGACTTCCTAAAACTTAATTTATAAATTTTGTGTGATTTAAAAAAAAATTATAGAGCTATTTTATATTTTTTGCCCAATTTGTTTTAAATATTTTATTCTTATTTTCTTCACTAATTAATTATTGATTATTTCAAAAGTTTGAGTTATTAAAAAATGGTAGCCCTCTGCATTAGGAGTATCATTGAAAGGTTTGATATTATTCAGTACTCGCATTTTTATTTTTTTGAGAAGATATTCAGTACTCACTAAAGATATCTGATCAAGTTATCATCTAACTAAGCTCTATGGAAATACATAATTGTCTACCATATGTTAAAATAAAGCCCTGAAACTAATGAAGGCTACCAAAAGTTTTTATTGGGCCAAGTTTAAAGTTTTGTCAAGCAGGCCCAATCCACCACTTATATTCAGTTCTTGGCCCATTTCTCTTGAGGTTTCTTTCCCGCCAATTTCACTCTTTGACCCATCTTCTCACTAGTAACAGTGACAATTGTTTCCTTCTTTATCTGCGGTGCAGACCCAACTTTCACACTACTGCAAGACCACTTTTTCCTTCTCTAGTTCTCTTCCATTGTTATTCGTGATGGGGATCGCCATTCCGATAGACTCCTTTCGGAAAATCCCCATTGTCTCTTTGAAGCCACTTCCCAAATAGCTGAAATTTGAACCCAAAAGGATTCATGAGCTTCTGTACAAATCATGGAAACTTCAGAGTCCACACCCACTTCTACCACCCTTCCCTCCTTTCGGCCTATCCTTTTTAACATTATCGTCCAACACCAAGTCCAAAGGAAAACCATGGATTTGGATCCAGACCTCAGGAGAGTCGAAATCAATTTCATGCACTGTTTGTTGTGGTTCCATTCTTTGATGATCAACAAATGACCTTTAACAGACCAAGGTCCTCAAACACAAAAACCTTCCTCAAAGACACAAAGGATTTTGGGATTATGGTGTTTGCTTCCAAAAGCTTCATATAGGAATTGCAGTTGCCTGTTGAGAAATTCAAGATCCAATCAGTCATCAAGGGAGTGGAGGCACTATACTATTTACAAAGACCAAAATATAATGTACAGAACAAGTAAAGCAGTGGCACCTTATGAAATTAAGACAAGAAAAATATTTGTAATTACCAGACTTGCAAAATGAGTGGTAGTGCTTTGCCATTTCCATGTTTTCAATAATAACAGGTCATCCTCCTTTAGATCGCATAACCAATGTAAAACTTGCCTGAAAATTTACAAATAAAAATTCAGTGACAACTAAGACCTTGGGTTTTTGTTCAATACTGCTATGTGACATTTATGGAAATGAATTACTATTGCATACACTAATCTGAAGACAAAAATTTGAAAATGAAAAAAAAAAAAAAAAAAAAAATTGAATTCATCACAAATTTCTAGTACTAATCTCTAACTTGCTGCTATTTCGAAAGATAAAAGAGATAAAAGAAAAGGGGCACTGATATTTTTATTTACATTTTGCCCTCTCATACCTGAAGAATATCTTTCCTGAATCTTTAAGTACGCTAGAGATTAAGCAATTAGCAAATAAGGTATACTTCAAAGCAATATACCAGATTTATCATCACTCATCAGCAATGATTTTTCACTTCTTAAAGATCATATAATAAGAGGAAAGGTTGTTCCCACTGAAACACAATCAGGTGAACCATCTTGTCGTACTAAAATTAACTTAAATCAAGATAAAAAAAACATAAATATGAATATATAGTTTCCAATTTCTATCTAAATTTCATGTCTATCCTATAATAAGAGTTTGTACTGAAAAACATTGAATGTCAGCAAGAAATAAATTTAGGTTCTTGAGTGTTATTTTCTATATCATACCTTTGTTTGGAAGATGTATTCTTACAAAAAGGCTGCTTCATTTCATTCAATATCTGCAATAAAGTCCCTCCCAAATAGCATAATTCAGTCAACGTGTCTTCTTTACTGAGAGCTTTTGTATTTCAGTTGACCTTCACAGTAGACAATGATAAGAAACCAAGATGAAAGTTTTTTCTACCTGATGCCTGAATTTAGCTAATGTGACCATCTTTGCAAGAATCCAACAAATCAATCTAATGCTGGATTACTGGCCCACTTTGCATCCAACCATCAATCAAAAGCAGCTGAAAATTTGAACTGAAATTGAGTTAGAAAAACTATCTTTCTTCTGTTTTTAATGGACAGATAAACTACAGATCAAAGCTAAAATTTACGCGATCTCACTATCAGGAAAAATTCCAAAAGAGAGAGAGAAAATGATGGTCTTACTAGCTAGTATACTTTAGTATTCACCATACTGATATATCTTAAAGCTATGATTTTGAGCACAATGTGCAATGCTGTCCAGATTATTCTTTAATCCAGGATTATTTGATGGCTGAAAGTAAAAATTCAACAATAATTTTCAACCCATTATTCAAAATGGTGGTAAGTCAACAGCATCCTCAACTGAATTTTTTAAACTCTTAAGCTTGAAACTTGTCATCAGTACATACGATGTTTAACATGAAAGTTGCGTAAGAAGAAGGCCAGGCTATGTGCATCAAACAGGAAACTGAAGAGTTAGCAAGCTGAGAGCTTAGAAAATTGCGAACTTAGTCTCAGCACATTAAGCAATGTCTCTCTTAACAGCTTGTATCTTCCTGCTTGGTATTTGCTTTCCATAACAAAGGCTGCAAACCTAAGAGATACTGTTAAGTACAAGTGCAGCCACTTTGCCTTTCATAATACAAAGGACAAGGCTTCACAAATTGTCTAATAAAGGACTATGGCTTTCAACTAAGCCCTCCAACCATAACAGCCTATTGCAATTTGGTTCCCCATTCAATCATTGCATAGAAAGCTTGAGCCTCACCAGCAACATTCTCTTTTAGTATTTACTTACATTGAAATCAGCACTTGCCATTCTCGACAATACACAAATCATGTCCAATTGCAAATAGGTTTACAGCTTCGTAAAAAATGATTCCCAGCCATTGCTTCTTTACATATCATGACCATGAGTTTGAGTAGTTAACAGCTTGAGAAGCATTGACAGCCTTCTCTTCAACCATGCTCTCACCCCTGCATTTCCAAATTGCCCAAAGAGTTATTAGCCAAAAAAATAGCTCTAAGAGTGGCTTCAACAACAACAATAATGAGGGAAAAAAATCAGCATCCCACACAAATAGAAAGCTAATTAGCAAATCACAGTTATAAAGTGTTTTAAAGTTGTTACACACTTTCACTTGTAACTTGTTTAGTAACTAAATTGATATAAAGTTTTTAGATGTCAGGAATAACAAAAGATGGAATAATAACAGTAATTTGTCTTTTAAAACTATTTAGAATAAAAAATTATATTAAGTATTATTATTGTTCTTTAATTTATAAATTTAAGTGCTAATCATTTACTGTTATTGCTATTTTGTAGTATTTTCATTAATCCATTGTTTTCCTAAAACTTGATTTATAAATATTATGTGTGACATTTTTAAATTATAGAGCTATTTTTTATTTTTTGTCCAATTTAGTTTTAAAATATTTTTCTTCTCTAATAAATTACTGATTTTTCCAAGAGTTTAAGTTGTTAAAAAATAATGAAATTAATCATTTAACCATAATTTTAACTTCTACGTATCAAGAGTAGCATTGAAAAGTTTGGCATTGCCATGTTAAAATAGGGGAACAATATTAGCCGCCTAATAGATCAAATTGTACTTATATGAGATGCATCATGTTAAAATTCTTCTGTGTTAGGATCAAATTTTATGTAATTGGCTAATCTTTTGATAAAATGCACTTTAGTTCTATTAGGCGGTGAAAAGGATACTATTTACACTAAGTTGGAATTAAAGGTCCTTTATGGCTCTTGGAAGGTGTTCTTTTTGTTGGTGGGTTTGTTGAGGTATGACTTTTATTGTGGTTGGGGGTGCTGGCATGACTGATTGAAAGAAAAAATATTAGGCACATGACCCAAACCCTTGGCAATTAAGCAAAAGCCCAAGAGCTAATATTTGGAGTCGGACCATGATTTGGATCCTAAAGGAAGCAAAAAATTAAAACAAATAAAAAGTTGACTACTAGCCCATGTTATGCCCTGCACACAAATATTAGCATTAATCATGTTTAGATGCCCAGAAAATGCAGAGGGAAGGATACCTCAATTTCAACTCTAACTATAGCATATTTCTGCCAAATCATGGACACTTCTACGGTTCTACCACCCTACCTACCATCCGACCCTGAGTCCAAACGTGAACCATGGACTTGGATCCAGACCTAAATAGAGTCAAAATTAATTTCATGCACCATTAGTTGTGGTTGCATTCTTTGATGATCAACAAATGATCTTTGACAGACCAAGGCCTAGCCTCAAAAACTTTCATTTTATCTACTTCGTATTGAAAAGAGAGAACAAATTCATTGAAATCCACTGCTGTAATACCAAAGTCATAATACATCTCGCAAGCAGCAACATTATAATACATCTCTCAAGTAGTAAGAGTTTTCACCACTGAATAGTTTGAGTCAGGATTTCAAAGACTACAAGTTCCATCATTACCACAATCTGAAGCTGTAAATTAAGCCTAATACGCCTTCTCATTAATATACATGCTTAAAGGGATAGATATTACTACAATTTACAAGCAGGTCAAGCTGGATAGGTAGTTTATGATCCTCAGAACTGGGGCAGGATATTCATAGAAGACAGACAGGATTTTGGCATTATGGTGTTTTGCTACTGAAAAATTCTTATTGGAATTGCAGATGCCTGTTGAAAAATTCAAGATCCAATCAGTTATCAAGGGAGTAAAGGCACTATACTACTTACGAAGGCCAAAGTAGAACATACAAAACAAATAAAGCAGTGGCACATTATGAAATGAAGATTAGAAAAATATTTTTATTTACCAGACTTGCAAAATGAGTGGAAGTGCTTTGCCATTTCCATGTTTTCAATGGTTTAGAATATCTACAATAGCTGGTTAGCCTCCTTTAGATCACATAACCAATGTAAAACTTCCCTGAAAATTTGCAAATAAAAATTCAGTGAAATCTAAGACCTTGGTTTTTTGTTCTATATTGCTATGTGACATTTATGGAAATGAAGGTACTATAGCATACTCTAAAGACAACTTTAAAATATATATATATATATATATATTATGATTCATAAAAAATTTCTAGTACTTATCTCTAACTTGCTGCTGTTGAAAGAAAAAAGAGATAAAAGAAAGGGGAACTTACATTTTATTTACACACACAAAAGAAAAGTCGATTTGGTGTTTGCCCTCTCAGACCTGAATAATTTCTTTCCTCAATCTTTAAGCTCACTAGAGATTCAAATTGGGCAAACCATAAAATGGACAGTACAGAGAAACATAGAAAAATAAAATGTAGAAGAAAAGGAAAAAGAAAAATTGAACAATCAGCGAATAAGGTATACTTCAAAGCAATATACCAAATATATCATCAGCAATGATTTTTTACTTCTTAAAGATCATATAAGAAGAGGAGAGGTTGTTCCCACTAAACACAATCAGGCGAACCATCTTGTCATACTAAAATTAACTTAAAATCCAAATCAATCAAACAGAAATACGAATTTATAGTTTCCCATTTCTATATAAATTTCATGTCTATCCTATAATTAGAGTTTGTTTTGAACAACATTGAATGTCAGCAAGATATAAATTCAGGTTCTTGAGTGTTGTTTTCAATATTATACCTTCTGTTGGAAGATGTGTTCTTACAAAAAGGCTGCTTCGTTTCATTCAATATCTGCAACAAAGTCCCTCCCGAATAGCATAATTTAGTCAATGTGTATTCCTTACTGATTAGCTTTTGTATTTCAGTTGACCTTCACACTTAACAAAGCTAAGAAACCAAGACAAAAGTTTTTACTACCTGATGCCAGAATTTATCTAATGTGACCATCTTTGCAAGAATTCAATAAATCAATCCAATGCGGGATTACTGGCCCACTTTGCATCCTACCATCAATCAAAAAGCAGATGCAAATTTGAAATGAAATTGAGTTAGATAAACTACAAATTTTTCTTCTTCTTTTTTAATGAAAAGAAACTACAAACGAAATCTAAAAATTTCTGTGCTCTCACTATCAAGAAAATTCCAAAAGAGACAGAGAAAAATGATGGTCTTATTAGCTAGTATACTTTATTATTCACCATAGTGTATATCTTAAAGCTATGATTTCAAGCACAATGTGCAATGCTATCTAGATTATTCTTTAAGCCAGGATTATTTGATGGCCAAAAGTAAAATTTCAAAAACAATTTTCAACCTGTTAGTCAGAATAGTGGTAAGTCAACAGCATCCTTAACTATATTTTTAAAACTGTTAAAAGCTTGAACTTGTCATCAGTACATACAATGTTTAACATAAAAGTTGCATAAGAAGAGGACCAGGCTATGTGCATCAAACCAGAAACTGAAGAATTAGCAAACTGAGAGCTTAGAAAATCGCGAACACAGTACATTAAGCAATGTCTTTCTTAACAGCTTGTACCTCCCAGCTTGTTATTTGCTTTACATAACAAGGGCTGCAAACCAAAGAGCTACCGTTTAAGTACATATGCAGTCACCTTGCCTTTCAAAATACAAAGGACAAGGCTTCACAAATTGTCAGATAAAGGATTATGTATTTCAACTAAGCCATCCAACCATAACAGCCAATTGCAATTTGGTTCCCCATTCAATCATTGAATAGAAAGCTTGAACCATAATAGCAACATTCTCTTTTGGTATTTACATCCACTGAAATCAGCACTTGTCATTCTTGAGAATAACAGATTGTTTCCAATTGCAAACAGGAGGTTTACAACTTCCTAAAGAATGATTCCTAGCCATTGCTTCTTTACAGATCCTGACCATGTGCTTGTAGTGGTTAAAAGCTTGAGAAGCATTAACAGCCTTCCCTTCAAGCATGCTCTCACTCCTGCATTTCCAAATTGCCCAAAGTTATCAGCCAAAAAAACAAGCGCTAAGAGTGGCTTCAATAACAACAATAATGGAAGAAAAAATCGCCATCCCACACAAAGCTAGTTCGTATAGAGCCATCGAACCGGCCCAACCAGCAACTAGAGTTGTATGCATTATATGAACAGAAATCAAACGACTCGGATCATTCAATATGACGGTATGAACACGATACCAAGGCAAACCCATGGAAATACCCCTTTAATCAACGAATAATACACACTATGTAACTTTATTGCATTGTAAAAAGTAAAAAAACTATGCTCTGGACTCACTCTTTCGGTAGATTTTCTCGAGGAAAGAATTAATATTTGTTCTATTCTTTTAGTAATAATAATAATAGATAGTAATAATAGACGAATTCCATTTGTAGGAACAAAAATAAGCAGATCTATTAGAGGGCCAATTATTAATGGAATTTGATTCAATAAATTCAGATCTAACTGTAAGCACATTCCAGTCAGGCATAGTATTGAAAAGCCATCCCTCCATTCCATACATACCCACTGATAAACATGTTCCACAGCACAATATAGAACCTGCAATCAGGTGAATCATCTTGTCCTACTAAAATTAAAAAACTTGATTCCAGTTCAAACAAATAAAAATATGAAGCCATAGTTTCTCATTTCAATCTAACTCTCATGTCTATTCTATAATTAGAGCTTGTTTTTAGAAACACTGCACGTCAGCAAGATATAAATTCAGGTTCTTGAGTGTTGTTTTCAATATTATACCTTGTGTTGGGGGATGTATCCTTACATATAGGCTGCTTCATTTCATTCAATAGCTGCATCAATGTTCCTCCATTTATTATACGTTTGCTGAATGGAACTATTAGATAAGTTAAAATTGACAGTTCAGGTCAGGTCGTATACTGAGAGGTGTAATCTGCACCCAAATACTCATCAAGCATAGAAGTATTGACCCTTCTTTTATTGGTCCATTGTGAAATCCTTGAAAGTGGATATGAGCCTTGGGAGAAAAAACACAATCAATTAACCTTGATCCCAAATAGAGTAATTCAGTCAATTTATCTTCCTTACTGATCAACTTTTTTATTTCAGTTGACCTTCACAGTTAAAAATGATAAGAAACCAGCACAAAAAACTTTTTACTACCTGATGCCAGAATTTAGCTAATATGACCATCTTTGCAAGAATCCAATAAGACAATCTACTGCTGGATGACTGGTCCAGTTTGCATCCAACCATCAATAATAATGCCGCTGAAAATTTGGAATGAAATTGAGTTAGATAAAATACAAATAGATAAATAAATAAATATATATATCTCTATACATATGAAAAATAAACTTCAAATTAAAGCTAAAATTTTTGTGCTTCACTATCAAGAAAAATTCCGAAAGAAGAAAAAAAAAATGATGGCCTTACCAGGTAATAAAATTTAGTATTCACCATAGAGGTATATCTTAAAGCTATGATTTCAAGGACAATGCTGTCCAGGATATTCTTTGAGCCACGATTAATTGATGGCTGAAAGTAAAGTTTCAAACAACAATTTTCAACCCATTAGTCAAAGTCGTGGTTAGTCAATGGAATATATAAAGATATTTGTTTTAGGGTTTGGCTTACCTCCAATACTTTTTTAACTGGAAGTGTCCTTTTGTTTTAAATACACAATAGCAAGTGATAGTGTGTTTTAATCTCCATCTTTTATTTAGTTAGTGGGTGATGTGGTAGTTTCTCATTAAAACAAAAAGATATTCCAGTTAAAAAAGTACTAGAGGTAAGCCAAACCTTTTTTTTTTAATTGGTAAGCCTGAAACTTGTAATTAGTACATACGATGTTTAACATAAAAGTTGCATAAAAAGAGGACCAGGCTATATGCATTAAATAGGACTGAAGAATTACCAAGCTGGGAGCTTGCAAAATCGCGAAGCAATGTCTTTCTTAACAGCTTGTATCTCCCAGCTTGGCGTTTGCTTTCCACAACAAAGGCTACAAACCTCAGACCTTCTAGTAGGTAAAAGCGCAGCAACCACGCCTTTCATAAGTACAAAGGATAAGGCTTCAAAAACTGTCTAAGGACTATGGATTACTCCTAAGTCATCCAACGAAAACAGCCTCCTGCTATTTGGTTCCCCATTCAATCTTTGCATAGAAAGCTTGCACCTCACCAGAAAACTTCCACTGAAATCAGCCCTTGCCGTTCTCAACAATCAACAAATTGTGTCCAACTGCAAACAGGAGGTATAAAACTTCTTAAAAAATGATTCACAGGCACTGCTTCTTCTTGACAGATCATGACCATGTGCTTGCAGTAGTTAAAAGCTTGAAAAGCATTGACAGCCTTCCCTTCAAGCATGCCCTCACTCTTGCATTTCCAAATTGCCCAAAGAGTTATTAACCAAAAAGAAAAAACCTGAGTGGCTGCAAAACAACAATGATAGAAGAAACAAATCAGCATCTGTAGACATCTCTCCACCCAAACAGAGAGCCAATTAATAATGGAATTTGATCCAATAAATTCAGATCTAACAGTAAGGTCCTGTCCAAACTACAGGGTTCTTTTGCATTCTAATGAAATGGTACAGCTAATCACAAGTCATGGAATGTTCACGGTCATTAATAAGTTAGGTACACATTTTAATGAAATCATTATAATTCATTTCATACCATAACTGCTTTGGAACAAATAAAATACCTGCCCATCTGTAGAACATAGGTGACAATGCTTCTATCATCTATTCAAGGCCAAGGCATGATCTCTAGTTAAAATAACATTTGACTCAGCCACTCAGGCATAGTATTAAAAAGCCATCCCTCCATTCCGTACATGCCCACAGATAAACATGTTCCACAACACGATATATAACCTGCAATCATCAAATTCCATGTTACTATTTCTCTTTCAGGAATTTAATCGAACAGTTATGTGCGTTAGGCATAAAGATTCATTTAAAACTGTAAGAGATATTGATGAGCTGTAACTTCAAAGTGCTAGAAGTACATTCTTTAGAAGGGGAAAAAAAATGAACACAGACATCTGAGCACCTCTTTACAACTATTTTCCCTGAAAAAAAAAACTTTCCCAAGGAATAATACAAATGAAATTCCTCACCACAGATGTGAAACCACACAAAAGACCAAAATTTATACCACTAAGGTAAATTCTAAATAGTCCGCAATGAAAATAATAAAAGCAATTCCTCTTAAACTTAGACCAAATTTCTGAGACCCATTACCATGTATATGAATTCCACACCATATACATGTCCTACAATACCCACTTCCCTGAACAATATAAATGCAAAATCTGAAGCGCAATCACAAAAAACTATAACTCCACACATTCAAAAGAAGTAAAAAAAAAAAAAAAAAAACTAATAAATTAAAATGTATAACCCAAAAGTTTAACGTACCTCCAAATTTTTGGAATTTGAGAAGAATTTTTTGGAGTTGAGAAGATAGCCTCTGCTGCAACACCAGAAGAATTAGCTTAAATTAGGGTTGGATTTTTAAAATTCATATTGCATAAATATACACACACAGAGAAGAGAGGTACCAATTTCTAAATGTTGTACCTTGAGGGAGTAAATATGTATATTTCTGTTTTAAACAATTATTGCTGCTCCTCCTCCTGCAGCTTGTAGATGGACATCAAATCAATCTGAACGCAAGGGACGTTGATGATATTCTTCAACCACTCTTGCCCTTTTCCTTTCTTGCAGTGTTGTTTCAGCACTGGACAAAAACGAATTTGTAGTTCCAGAAGAGAGGGAGGCAGGCCGTTCTCTGGGAGGGATGCGAGTTTAGGGCAACCCCAGATCCACAGAACTTCAAGTGAAGAGAGGTTTTGAAATACCTTGGAAGATAGAGACACTATATCTGGAAATTCGTGAATCGACAGGTAGGTTAGAGAGGTAGGTAGCAGCAGCATCATCTTCCCATCTTCCTCCTCAGGAAACGACTGCCAATCCTCAAATTCATCACCACAAATGGTGAGACGTGTAAGAGACGAGAGTCTGTGTAATCCCCATTCAAATACTTGCTTACAGTTAGTCATCCCTCCCAACCAAAGTTCCTTTAGGTTTGTCGGCAAGCCCTCTTCTGGTAAGGATACTATGCTTGGACATTTATATATATAAAGAGTAGTGACCATATGCATGCGGGGCAAGGCCTCTAGTTTCTCACAGCCACAGATCGAAAGATTTGTAAGGTGAGTGGGGAGAAACCCTCCATCCGGAAATGAAACAAGACTACAACAGTCTTCTATCCTTATGTCATTCAAGTGGCAGAGTTTGTGTAGGCCCTCCGGTAAGAATTTAATCTCTTCACAACCACTGATTCCAAGACTTTCAAGAGACGCGTCATTGTGTAAGTTGTCCGCCAGTGACTCTAACTTTGGGCAATCCTCTACTTCAAGTTTTTTAAGGGCAATAGGTAACTGGTTACTTGATGATAATGATGTCAGCTCTGAGCATTTCCAAATCTTAAGGACTTTAAGCTTCACAAATAGGTCACCTCTTAATAGTACACATTTTAGAGATGGACAATCTCTAATAACCAAGTGCTCAAGAAGAGATGCATTACTGTTAATACTCTCCTCTTTCAATAATAAAGAAGAAGCCTCTCCCTCGTCTATCAAAAATTGCAAATTCTCGCAATCATTTATCTCTAGACTTTTCAAAGTTAGAGGTAGCTGGCGTTTTGAAATGAACATCAAAGAACTACATTCCTCAATAGTTGCATATTCTAGGCATGTACAATTGGACATTGGTAGGGATTTTAAAGCACCACAACCATAAATATTCAATGTCTTTAATGTTGACGTCAAGCTGATGTTGATGAGACTTGGGCACGACCTAATTCCCAGCCTAACAAGGGAAATGAGACTATCTTGCCACATAGATGTTAGCTCATTACAATTATATATCTTTAGATCTTTTACCTTTGCTAACCCTTCCATGAACTCCTTTGATAAGCTTTTAAGACCTGGAATAGAAAAAGTAATCGACTCCAGCAAGCATAACTCTTCTATATTTTTGCTCACCACCTCCTTGCACCCCACAATTTGTAATTCACAGAGCATTGGAAGGCTTGGAATTGAAACAACCAATTGCTCACAATTACTAATAGAAAATTTTTCCAATGATGGGAGATGGCGTGGCAATTCCCCTTGCAATTTGGGGCATTGAGAGATAAAAAGCTCACGCAAGCAAGGGAATTCTCCGTACTCAACTCCACAAGGAATCCAATCTTGCCATTCTTGCATATCCTCAAAGTGAAGTTTTTCTAATAATTGAAAAGGTTTCAACCAACCTTCCCCATAAAACTCAGGACCAATGGTCTGCACCATAGGCATACTCTCAATGACAAGGAATTTGAGGGAGGATAGATGTCCAATAGCAGGTAAGGATATGCATTGTTTACATCCGACAATCTTTAGGTCCTCAATTTGAGAAAATGAATGGTCTCCCAACCATGTTGGGAATTGCACACCAATATAGCCATCAATTGAAAGTTCTTTCACCGTTGTCCAAGGTCGTAGCATGTCAAGAACATCTTTCGCAATGCTTGCATCTTGTAAATCACTAGGTGTCCCCCATTTGATCTCTAGTGCATCTAAATTCTTCTTACCATTTAAATTGGCCCTTCTTACATCCTCAACATCAAGCACATTCTCCAAACTTGAAATGCAAAGTCTTCCCCGAAGAAACTCCAAGTTCATCAAGTCTCCTATCTTGGATCCATTATCTTTCCCCACAACAAAATTGGATAGCGTATGTATGTTCTTTAATTTTTCTATTCCCACCGGCATTTCTCTAATTAAATTGGCATTTCTAATGTCGAGATACCGAAGATTAACTAGATCCCTAATTTTCTCCGGTAACTTTGTAAGTTTGTGACAGCCTTTCAACATCAATGTTTGCAAATTGTATAGAGAACTTGTTGATTCTGGTAAACTTCTAATTGAAGTATTAGAAAGGTTGAGGTATCTTAGATGTTTCAGGCCACCGATTGAACTTGGTAGCTCAAAGATATCATATTCACATAAAGATAATACCCTTAAGCATCTTAGTCGTGGCAACAAACAATTAGGAACATAGTTTGTTAAGTAGTTTCCTAAGTAGTTTCCTAAGTAGCCTGACGGCTTGATTGTTACGGGTAAGAATGTTCGAAAATGCATATTTTTGGGGAAGTTTTCAAACTTTTTGATGCCATCAAGATAATGTCGAATGTAAGAGAAATGTCGTACCTTTGTAGAAATCTCGGATTGCTTATTACTTCCCAATGCATCTTCCATTCTATAGAATAAGCCACTTGCTGCCCATCGAGCTAGATCATTGATAAGATCATGCATGACAAAGAGTGATCCATTATTGCTTGATTGTTGAAAGAATGATCTCATGAGTAGATCATGAAAACACTCAACACCAAGATCTTCCATCGACTTGTTGCTTTCTGTTTCTTGAACCAAACCTTCTGCCATCCATAACAAGACAAGCTCATTCTCCTCAAATTCATAATCTTTTGGGAATAGTGAACAGTACGCAAAACACCTCTTCAAATGAGAAGGGAGGTATTGGTAGCTCAATTCAAGAACTGGAATAATACCATTTTTTTCCCAAATCTTACTATTTAACACGTTTTTCAACTCATTAGGATTTCGTTTAGTGCGTAAAGCGCCTCCAAGTACTTTTGCTGCCAAAGGTGAGCCCTTGCACTTGTCTAAAATTTCACTACCAATTTCTTCAAATTCTGGATATGCAATAGAATCTGTTGACCCTCGTGCATGTTGGATAAATAGACTCCAACAAGCATCATTTGATAGCTCTTTCAACTGGTGAGGTGGAGTAGTTCCCATTATTGTTGACACAGCATGATCTCGAGTGGTGACAATAATTGTGCTTCCTGGAGCCCCGAATTCAAATGGACAACGTAGTTTAGTCCAATCATCATAGTCTTTGTTCCAAACATCATCTAGAATGACCAGAAACTTCTTGCCATATAATTTCTCCTTCAATTTCACTTGTATTTTGTCTAAATCATTAATATTACAATTCTCATCAGTGATAGATTCTAGAATTGCTTTTGTCACCCTTACAATGTCAAAATCTTCAGAAACACAAACCCATGATTTCCAATCAAAATAACCGTTGACATCATCATCGTTGTACACTAGTTGGGCAAGAGTTGTCTTACCCAGACCTCCCATACCAACTAGGGGAATCACAGAGAGTTTAGCATCACTAAATTCACTACTCATCAATAACTTGATGATAGTCTTTTTGTCCTCATCCCTGCCATAAGTATGGTCTTCGTTCACCAGAGAAGTAGTGGGCACCCTTGATCTTTCTGTTCCAATCCTTTCCCCAGTGCTTCCTCTCAAATTCAAATCATTCTCTTCTGTCACAATTCTTTGTAGTCTTGAGTCAATCTCTGCAATCTTGGACTGCATCAACCTAGCAAAACTTTGATTCGAACCAACCCAGTCATCGAAGATCTTCCGTACCTTACTTTTGTGGGGTTCTGGGTTCAACTCACGTCGCAAAACTTCAGTAGCAAACTCATCCAAGATATCATCCGCATCATAAGCCAAGTCTTCCAGCTCCTCCAGCCAGATCTTCACCAAACTGTTTGTCTCCCGCTTCTCTTCTGCGTCCTCCAAAACTGCACGGATTTTCATTAGCAATTTCTTCCAGTTGTTGAGGTCAGCATGAACTTGCTCTTGCTGAAAGATCTTCAGCAAATCAGAGGAGGCTAGCCTGTCAAACAGCGCCTCAAACAAAGCGGATAAAGCAACCTCTCCGATGACTGACATGATTCGCTCGTGGGAAAGAAGGAAATATCAAATATGGGAAATGATCGAAGTAACCGAAGAGACACTTCTGAGATATGAGATGGGAATGAAGACTGAATAGGGTTTTCTTTGTTTCTAATTTTTTTTTTTTTGATTTCTTCTTTTGCTTTTTCTCAGTTGGTGATTTGACAGTACATAATTGGTCTACCCTACTTGATTCCAAACAGTCATATAAAGATACAAAAAATGAAGCACGCCAACCTGGACAGCATTATTAGTAACAGTCATACAAAGATAAAAAAAGGACAGCATTGTTAGCGCTCGTGACTTTTGGATGGCAACCATTATTACTTCCACCGTCAGAATCGACTCAAATAATAGAAACTGTCGGTAGGAAGTTTCAAACTCATTTTGCCATGTTTGTACTACTTTTACATTTTCTCTGTATTTATTATCTTTGTAAATTATTGTATTTATATCGTTTTACATTATATATTAATTAATGTAATATTTTCTTTATTTTTTTGATAGGTAATTAATGTAAGGTTTTCATTGTTAACTAAACAAAGGTACAACAGTATATCTTCTCAAAAAAAAAAAAAAAAAGGTACAACAGTATACACTTATTACAAATGTTTACATTCATTTAATATTTTACAATAAATTTACATTATAATATTAATATATAAACCAATAATTGTCCTAACAAAAAATTATTAGATACTTCAACCATACAACTACATCCTCCCATATATGTACTTGGTCCATCAAGAGTTTAAAAATATTCGGATTTGGGGTAATTAAAGTAAAGCTAATCCAATCTTAAACTAAAACACACTTTTTGGTAGCGAGGTCCAAGAGGCCTGTATTGTAGTAATTATTTAGGATTAGTTTGGTAAAAGATTTCTTATAATGTTATTCTTATTTTGTAAAAATACGTTTAAATAAAAAAGTGTGTGAAAATATGTGTATTATTATTAAAACAACAATACCAAACACGCCCTAATTATCCTAATGACTGGAACTGATCTTGCACGAAAGTTTCGACTCACTGCTGCCTGACCAAACCAATATAAGAAGCATAGAAATAGTGCTTCATGCACTACACAATTATGTGATAAAGGGGTTTATATATATATATATATATATATATATATATACATATAAAACCTTTCGAAAATTTTCCATTGCTCTTTTAATCAAATGGCTATTCAAAGGGGGTAGTTCCATACTCCCCTTCAGTTTTATACAAATATATGATTCTTTGAAACAGGTTACATTACTGCAAAATGTAGAAATTGTGAATGCTACAATTTGAATTCAAAATTTTATATTTATTTCACTAATACACTGACCTTTAGATAAAAATTTCTTCATTTTTTTATCGGTTTTTTTTTTTTTTAAAAAGCAAATTCTTCCACATTTTTAGTATTCAAAATTAGGGGTGTCATTTCGACATGGCACCTAAAAGATTTACAATTGATTCACCTAAACTAGATAGGGGTATTAAAGCAACAAAATAAGAAGTGAAAATAGTACTCTCTTGGCATGTTTAGAGAGGGCATATTATATAAGAGAGTCTTGTAGCCTTTATATATATATATATATATATATATATATTTTTTTTTTTTTTTTTTTTTTGAGGAGCAAGATAGTCTAGTAGTTGAGTAGGGGCCATCTCTCCAAATGGTTTGGCTAATCATCTACCTATATTTTTATCATATGACTTATTAGTCATCTAAAATAGTCACATAATTATTATGTTATCTAAAAATGTCAAATAATTATTGAATAAAGTATTGGTTATAATTTTTTTTTTAAGTATGTTAGTAAAAATATATTATAGTAAGCTCATAAATTTTACATAGTGGATTGAAAAAAATTTCTCCAAATTGATATGATGGAAAATCTCTTACCTTATTATATATGAGAAGAGATATAAAGCTCCAAAACAATTGAAGCATACCAATAAAGACAGTTTCGTCTTACCAAAGCTAGTTTCCTCTCCAATATTCCTCATCTTTTTTTTTTTTTTTTAATTTATTGTCATTTAAGTTAATAGGTTTTCTTTCTCTCAAAATAATAATAGGCATTCTAAGAGCATTAGCATTGGAGAATGCTAATGCCATATCTAAGGGAAATTTAGAATTTTAAGCTCCAAAACCATCTACATTGGAGAATGCTAAACAGCAGTATTGCAAATTTTTTTGCAATACTGCTGCAGTGCAATTCTAAACATAGAATTGCACTGTAGCAAGTATTGTAAAAAAAAAATAATATTTTATCTGACTCTCTCTCCTCTGTCTCTCATCTCTCGTCTCTGTCTCTCCAATCTCCATTATCGAACCTCATCTCTGTCTCTCCAATCTCCATTGCCAAACCCAGCACCCGCAACCCAGCACCATATCACGCCATCCACAACAGCCACCCGCAACCCAGCACCACAGAGCACAGCCACTCCATCACCGAACCCAGAAACCGCAACCCAGCACCACAGAGCACAGTCACTCCATCGCCGAACCCAGCACCACAGAGCACAGTCACTCCATCATCGAACCCAGAACCCGCAACCCAGCGCCATCTGCACGGCGAAACCAACACGGCGATCCATGACCCACGACCCACGAATTCGCGATCCACGACCCACGATCCACAACCGGAGCAATGCGAGTACGAGCTCGTCATGGAGCGAATGAAGTTTTGGATTTTATTGAAGCCGAGTTGTGAAATTTAGGATTTTTTGTTTGTGGGTTTTGTTGATTGATGCGTTTTTGGTTGATCTATGAAGTTTTGGGTGTTTGAGTTTATGGTTATTGTTGGACTATTTCACCACCTCGCTGGAAATGAAGGCTCCGATGGAAGTTACAAAGGGAAGAGAGCTGAAAATGAGAGAGAAGAGAGAGATGAGAGAAAAAAGATATAATTTTGATATATATTATTTTATTTTGTATACTACAGAGCATTTTAAGATTTAAAATGCCAAATTTCCATTACATTTGACATTAACATTCCCTAGCGACAGTGATGGAAACTAGAAATGAGAAAGAAACAGCAAAAAGATAGAGAGGAGAAAGTAAAAAGTGTGGTTGTTGGGGGTCGTTGTGATGATCTTTTCAAAGTTAATAAAACATATTATATGATTGGGGTAGTTGTTCATAGCTGGAGTGATTGCAACGTGGATAGCCCATAACCTCATATCTCATATATATATATATATATATATATATTTATATTAATGAATTTGTCTTTCTTTATTGAAAAAATATATATTGAAAGTGGAAAGTATTGACTTTTGAATAGATCTTTATTGAAAAATATATATAAAATTGTATAGTGAGAGCATCTCCAACAATCAATGCATAGTCAAAATATAGCTAATATTTGCTCAAAATCTCTACTGTTCATGCTCCAGCATCTTCTCTATTCCTCAATTTTTTTTTTTTTTTGCTAATGAATTTCTTGAATAAAATATTAGAACAACTACTAATTATATTCATTCATTCTCTCTCCTCTAGGTTTCTTTTTCTCTCTCATTCTCTGCGTTGCTTCTTCTTTTTCTTTTTTTTCCTCTCATTCTCTCATTCACTCTGTTGCTGTTGCTTCTTTTTTTTCTCATAAACCAAATGAAATCAGAAAAATAAAAGAAAAAAGAGAAAAGAGAAAGACTTGTTCATGAGCAAAATAATTAATCCAAACACAAAACACAAAACAAAATCCAATTCTTAAAATAAAGTTAAATCAGAACAAGCAAATATGGAAAAAAAATAATAATAATAAAAAAAAAAGAACAAGCTGATCTGACCCAAGCCGATCGGTGGGGAGGACGACGAGCGGCGATGGAGATGCATGCGATGGAGGTGCATGCGGTGAAGGCCCAAGCCTCTCTCTCTCTCTGATGTGAAGCACTGGAATGTTCTTGAGATGTGAAAAATAAAATAAAAAGAAGGGGGTTGTGTGTCTTGTGTGGAGGAGAAAAATAAGAAAAAGAAAAAAGAAAAAAAAGAAATGAAACAGTGGATGAAAATGAAAGGAAAAGAAGAAAAATAATATAAAAAATAAAAAATCCTAATTGAAAAATACTACAACAATATTTTTATAATATTTTCACAATAAATTTTAAGTAATAGATTGTTATTAGTTAATATTGGTGAGTAAAAAAATAATTTTAGTGGTGGGTTCAAATTAGAACTAGTAACAACTTTTGTGGGGGGTAAAAGACCAGTAGGCCCATGTCGATATCTACATTAGGCCAATGGCCTAGTATAAGGAAAAATCCCTCCTCAGTCATGGGGAGGAAAAACCCCTCCTTGGCCATGGGGAGAACCCTCCTCGGCACGGGTGTAGCCGAGAATGAAAAAGGCAACCTGCCACTGGTAGTGACACTCCCTATCATCCCATGGAGCAGGAAAAGTACTAAAGCAAAAAATGACAACGAAAGTATCTAAAGGAAAGGCTGTCATTATTACATTCAGTGCCTCGTGCCTGACACGGTCATACTTCTTTGTCCTTACAACCACTCCCAACAGCTGGAGGAAAGAGCTGATGGGACAAGTACCTACCCTAGGGAACCCATTTGGAAGAAAGAAAACTATCATAAAAAGGGACTAAAGAAAGACAGAGAGGGTGGGGCAAAGACCCCCCCCCCCCTCTCCCCCAACACACCAGAGGCCCCAAAAAAGAGCCTATCAGGCCAAGGCCGAGGACCAATCCTCTCAGATGAACCCAACCCGTCTCAACATGATCGTAAAGAACACCGTGACGACCGTTGTCCATACCCTAAAGTCTAGCTCTTTGGCCCACTCTCTACAAATTCATTTTACTGGGCTCACTGGTTTTAAGTCCCATGCATCTTGGGCTTGACCTGAAAAACGTGACCCTACAACTTTCTATATAAATTTTGTTGTAAAATTATTGAGTAAAATATTGTGAACATAACACTTCTCATTGAAAAATATAGTTGTTAAAAAAAGAATAAATGATAATTAAAAAAAGAATAAACAATGAATGAAGAAATAATATTTAAATGAGATAGAGAATGGGATAGAGAATCTGTTGGAAGTGTATTTGAAAAAGTTGATAGGTAAAAGCTAAATGTCACTGTTCATTCTCCAAACAGTACAAAAATTTGCTGAAACTGCTGGAGATACTCTTAGTAGGTATATAAAATTTTATCCGATCCTGATTCCTGAAGACCCTTCCGATGATTCTAGAATCATGATATTATGACTAAAATTACGATCAATGGTTTTGTTTTTTTTAATAAAACTTTTTTAAAAAATTTGTAATATATTGGAAACCCCAGGCCACTATAGAACACTTTTTAAAGAGAGAAAATGCTAATAAATGTTCTTAAAATAACAGTTAATAATCTATTTTAAAAAAGTTTTTATGAACAAAAAAAAATTAATATTTTGACAACTTTTTTTTATTTTTCATAAAAATTGTATCAAAACTTCCTAAAATAGATTATTAACTATTACCCTAAAAACACCCTTCAGCACAACCTTTTAATTTTAAAAAGATAGTCTCATATTCCCATTGTTTGTTTTATACTAATACAAGTTTCTTTGAAAGATTTTTTTTTTTTTTTAAACAGGTTAGTTTCCCACAAAATATAGAAACTTTCATAATTATTTCACTAGTACTCTAATTATAGTTATTTCAGTAGTACTCTAACATTCAGAACAAAATTCTTTAATAATTTTACTTGTTTTCATGTTTTTATATTTTAAAAATAGTATGTCTTCCATGTGTTTTGGTATTCAAAATTAGGGGTGCTATTTTCGCAGCACCTAAAATATTTAAAATGAATCAACCTATGTGACATGGTATTACTATTACAGCAATTTTCATAATTATTTCACTAATACTCTCACTTTTATGTCAAATTCTTTAATATTTTTTTTGTTTGTTAATAAGTTAATGATTTTACATTTTTAAAATAAACTATTTCACATTTAAGTATTTAAAATTAGGGGCGTTATTACGTCCAGTATAAGATTTAAATTGGATCTACCTAACTAACGTAGGGGTACTAAAGCAACAAACTAAGAATTTAACCCTCTTCTTTTGATTAGGGAAAATAGTTTAATGATCCTAATGACTTGGCACTCTATAGATGGTTAGATCCCAAATATATATATATATATATATATATGAATTATAAAATGGACTCTCTCTCTATTTTAAGTGAAATTGAGAGGATCTTGTTCTGATATTAGAATGATCTTTTCTTATTTATAGGACTATATATAAATAAACCAAACTATTTCTCAACATGCTTATGTTCTTTTATTTACTAATATGAGATAATCTCAAGGTTAAAACTCAAACATAATAATGTATTTATGAATAAGTTTGTTAGCATAAGACTTGATCTATATATATATATACACACACACACTAGAAACAAACACACACACAAAAGGGATAGAGAAAAGATGTTTTAACTCAAAAGCAAACCACAAACTCCACTAAAAAGTCATGGTATAAGTTTGAAAAATGAGTTTATAAAATATCAAATTATTATTTATAATTTATTGATGATATAAATAGTTTATTTTTAGTAATTATATATGATTTTTTAAAAATATAAGTTTGGTGAATTTAATATTTATAAGTTCATAAATATAAATAATTCTATCTAATTAACTCAAATTATGTAATTTACCTATTTTTTAATTATAGATAAAATATTATTTTCATCACTAAAGTTTGTATGAAGATCCTAAAACATTTATTAAAAAAAAAAAAAATCATTCATATACCATTGAGAGCATACTATAAAAAGTATAACATTTTCAATAGTTCTAAGGACAATATATATATATATATATATATATATATACATATTATGGGGGGTAAAAGACTAGTAGGCCCATGTCGATGTCTACATTGGGCCAAAGACCCAGCCCAAGGAAAAATCCCTCCTTGGTCATGGGGAGGAAAACCTTCCTCGGCATGAGTGTAACCGAGGATGAAAGAGGCAACCTGTTACTGGTAGTGACACTCCCTATCATCTCATGGAGCAGGAAAAGTACTAAAGTAGAAAAGGACAACAAAAGTGTCTAAAGAAAAGGCTGTTATTATTATATTCAGTGCCTCGTGTCTGACACGGCCATACTTCTCTGTCCTTACAACCACTCCCAACAGCTGGAGGGAAGGGCTGATGGGACAAGTACCTACCCTAGGGATCCCATTCGGAAGAAATAAAACTATTATAAAAAGGGACTAAAGAGAGATAGAGAGGGCGGGGTAGAGACCCCCCCCCCCCCCAACACACCAGAAGCCCTAAAAAAGAGCCTCTCAAGCCAAGGCCGAGGACCAATCCTCTCAGATGAACCCAACCCGTCTCAACATGATCGTAAAGAACACTGTGATGACCGTTGTCCATACCCTAAAGTCTAACTCTTTGGCCCACTCTCTACAAATTCATTGTATGGGCTCACTGGTTTTAAGTCCCATGCATTTTGGGCTTGACCTGAAAAACGTGACCCTACAATTGGCGCCGTCTATGGGAAGAGCTTGTGCGTTGGCGAATGCGAGGGTTAATCAAAGCAGAGCTCCTATCGGCAAGAGTCCCTCAAGAGGACCACTTTGGCGGTGTTGCGAACTACGCGAAATCCCCCATCATTTCCAAGAATGCACCGTCATTGTCATAACTCAGCCTCCGCTTAGGTCCACACTTCGAAATGTTCGTTACGCGGGAAGGATCGCTAAACGGAGCGCAGTTCAAGAGCCTTCTGATGTCAAATGTGTGCCCCTATGCACTTATCAAGGGGCTAATTCTCGCGGGCCTAGCGGTCCGGTTCATTGAACTCCCTTCGGAGAAGGAAGCCGAGGGCTAAACCGGAATCTTTCAAAGCGGTTAAACGAAACCTTAGCTACGTCGAGTACCCGGACCTTTGGCTCTGAGGAAATTAACACGCACTGACAAAACTCCAAGCGCCTAAGTGCTAGACAAAACCAAGGTCTTGCATGGTCCTTGGACTCAAACCTATAGGGAAACTAGGAGACAGAACTAAGGTCTTACATGGTCCTCGGACTCAAACCTATGGGGAAACTAGTCACTTCAAAAGCCTAAATGATAGATAGGACCAAGGTCTTGCATGGTCCTCGGACTTAAACCTATGGGGAAACTAGTCACTCCAAAAGTCTAAGTGCTAGATAGAACCAAGGTCTTGCATGGTCCTCGGACTTAAACCTATGGGGAAACTAGTCACTCCAAAAGTCTAAGTGCTAGATAGAACCAAGGTCTTGCATAATCCTCGGACTCAAACCTATGGGGAAACTAGTCACTCCAAAAGCCTAAGTGCTAGACAGAACCAAGGTATTGCATGGTCCTCAGAGTCAAACCTACGGGAAACTAACTACATCAAGAAAGGCTTAAGTCCTAGACGAAATGGAGGTGCTGTGTGGTCCTCAAACTCCCGGTTTTATGGAAACTTAACACACTATGGTACCTTTCTAAGTGTTTAGACTAGATACAGCCATGCCTCGGTCCTTGGATCGGATGCCTAAAACGAGTTAAGGCTATGAATATCATCCGAAACGTGGCAAAGCACCCTAGTACCCGGCGACCCCCTTGGACAATTTATTTTAGGTTGCACGTCCGTGGGCGATCGCCCCCTACGCAGTACAAAACGTGTAGCTGTTATCCCGGTTAAGTCTCATATGGTTAACCTACCTAAAGCCGGCATTGTTATGCCTGTCAGTTTCAATAAGTTCAAGAGATAACTCTTTACTGGCAGTGGCAACGGTTCTAAGTACTGTTCGGAAAAAAAAAAAAAAAAAAAAAAAAAAAAAAAAAAAAAAAAAAAAAAAGCACATCCATTCCCAAAATGTTTATTGTAGAAAATAAAGGATACATAAAATGAGATAAAATCATCTTTTATTTAATAAGGAAGTACTACAATATACATAAGAGGGCTTAGACAAGCCTATATCAGAAGCTAACTGTAAGAAAAAAAAAGAAGGGCATACAGGAACGATGAATCCTCAATCTAGCTCTAATAACAATAGCGCAAATACGGATGGCACCGACGGTGGAAGAGAAGAAGAAGCAGAGGTGCCCAATCCACGACCTTGCTTTAACAGCAACCAAGCAAGTTTGGATGGCACTGGCTGTGGAAGAGAAGAAGAGGCAGGGATGCCAAAATTTCCATAATCGAGCAAGTATTGCTCTAGCAGCAATTGGGCAACTATGGATGGTACCGGAAATGGGGAGCCTAAACCCTCACATGCATGGCACATGGCGCCAGATGAAAATCCTAGTGCTATCGCACCAAAAATCTAATGCGACCTCCACCTGCTTCGGATTTTGGCTAAAGGAAAAAGAGACTCCTTTCTTGTCCTATCGAGGGGAGAAGTATCTTTAGCCTTTGTCTCCTTTGCCTGGACTAGGCCATTCTGAATCTCGGAGATACCCAAGGCTTCTGAAGAGGGTTTGGTTCCCTCACCCTCACCCTAAACATGACCATTTCACTCCCTAAACCTTAGTCACGCTCATAATAGGGACTTTGGGAACATTTGGAGAGTTAGGAACCTGAAAAGCTTAAGGGTCTGCAAATAAAGGGGAACGATCTCCCACTGTGCGTCTTATATAGGAGGCAAAATCTGGTGGCAATCAATTCACCCAAATCTCCAAGAAGGAATTACAAGTGAAATAAATCTCGCTCAATTCCCATAGTAGTCTTCAACTGTTGGATTTATGTCACCTTACGAAAGAGCCTCAATTAAAGCGCGCCTCGTGTACCGAAACGACAAGAACGCGGCTTGGATAGACTAAAAGAATGTCTACACAACCAGGAACGCGCCTCAAGCAAACGAAGAGACTCTAGCATTAATGGGAGCAAGACTTGGCAAGCCGGGACAGAGGTCGATGTCACCAAAACCCTCTTCTCTGTCCGAGGAGCCAGACAGCAGGATTTTGAGGGGCTATTGTGGGGGGTAAAAGACCAGTAGGCCCATGTCGATGTCTACATTGGGCCAAAGGCCCAACCCAAGGAAAAATCCCTCCTCAGTCATGGGGAGGAAAAACCCCTCCTCGGCACAGGTATAACCGAGGATGAAAGAGGCAACCTGCCACTGGTAGTGACACTCCCTATCATCTCACGGAGCAGGAAAAGTACTAAAGAATAAAAGAACAATGAAAGTGTCTAAAGGAAAGGTTGTCATTATTACATTCAGTGCCTCGTGCCTGACACGACTATACTTCTCTGTCCTTATAACCACTCCCAACAACTGGAGGGAAGGGTTAATGGGACAAGTACCTACCCTAGGGACCCCATTTAGAAGAAAGAAAACTACTATAAAGAGGAACTAAAGAGAGACAGAGAGGGTGGGGCAGAGACTCCCCTCCAACACACCAGAGGCCCCAAAAAAGAGCCTCTCAAGCCAAGGTCGAGGACCAATCCTCTTAGATGAACCCAACCCGTCTCAACATGATCGTAAAGAACACCGTGACGACCGTTGTCCATACCCTAAAGCCTAACTCTTTAACCCACTCTCTACAAATTCATTATACTGGGCTCACTGGTTTTAAGTCCCATGCATCTTGGGCTTGGCCTGAAAAACGTGACCCTACATATATATATATATATATATATTTAAGTTTAGAGGTGAAAATTAAGATTCATGCAAATTGTAATGATAGAAATAACCTTTTAACCTTTAATTATTAATTATCATTGATTTGTGATGAGATAAGAATCTTTAAAGATGTGAACAAGTTCAAATTTGTTCAATAAAAGAAAAAGAAAAAGAGGTTGAACTTAAAATTAATTTGTTGATGAATTCAAAATTAATTTGCATTCAAAATAAAATTAGATGAACAATTCTAATTTAAATTAATTAGGAGCACAATAAAATGTTACAATATTTTCTCAATATCTTTATTTTAGCTATGGTGGGCCCTGATATGATATTTTATAATTTTATTTTAGAGTAATGCTACATCCACAATATTGTCACAACAAATCTTAGATGATAAATTGTTATTGATTTTTAATTGAGACAACTACTTTAAATATGCATTTAATAAAAAACAACAAACAAAAAACTAACAAAAGAAAATTGTGCATGAGACAGTGAATTTTTGCTTACCAAATTTGACTAAACCAAAAAAAAAGTTTAACAACACCACAAAATGTAACAGTATTTTCATAATACCTTTATTTTTACTCGTGACAAGTTTCGGCCTGATATATTATTTATTTTATAGAAATGTAATCTCTATAATATTTTCATAACAAATTCTTGTTGACAAGAAATTACTGATTTTAAAATGAACCCACAACTAATATCACTTTTTTATCCATCAATAGAAACTTACCTATGATTTGTTATGAAATTAATGCGAAAATGATGCGGACTTAGCATTTTTTCTTTATTTGATCTATAAGAAACTGAGATCTCAACAATTATGAAAATATTGTGATAACAACAAGTGTTACAATATTTTTACAAAACATTTATTTTCAGTTGTGATTGGTCACAGTCTCATATTTTATTATTTTAATTATTTCAACTTATAAGAAATTGACACCTTAATAATTATGAAAATATTGTGAAATTTGTTGTGTCAGTATAACAATATATATGCAAGCTCATATAATTTTTTTTTTTTTTTTTTTCCAGAAAGAGCACAAACTGATGACTGAAAAAAAAAAAAAAAAAAAAAAAAAAAAAAAAAAAAACACACACACACACACACACACACACACACACACCAATGAAGTGATGAACAGTACATATTGATGTGCCATAGTTTTTACACATTCACCTAACAAGTGTTACAACATTTATTTTCAGTTGTGGTTGGTTACAGTCTAATATTTTATTATTTTATTATTTTATTTTGACCTATAAGAAATTAACATCTCAATAATTGTGAAAATATTGTGAAATTTATTGTGTCAGTATAAATATATATATATATATATATAATTGCTCATATAAATATTTAAAAGAAGAAAAAAGCACAAATTGATGACCTAAAAAAAAAAAGCACCACAGCTATTGTAGCTACCGTGCCAATTGAACAAACCAAAGAATCACTATTTGTGCATTGGCGCTTTTTATAAATTGAAATGGAAATTTTATTTATTGTAATCAAAATAAATTTAAATATATTTTGATTACAATAAATTGTCATTGATTTTCTCAACAAATTGGCTAAAAAGGAAAAAGTCAGGAACATAATAAATGTCACGATATTTTCTTAATGCCTTTCTTTTAGTTATGGTAAGCCCTGGTATGATATTTTATAATTTTATTTTAGAGAAATGTTACATCCACAACATTTTCTAGGTGGTAAATTGTTATTGAAACAACCACTTTAAACTATGCATTAAATAAAAAACAACAAATAAAAAACCAACAAAAAAAAAAATTCACATTAAACAGTGAATTTTTGCTTACCAAATTTGACTAAACCAATAAATAAGTTTAAGAACACAACAAAATGTTACAATATTTTCACAATACCTTTATTTTCAGTCGTGGTAAGTTTCGATCTGATATATTATTATTTATTTTATAGATATCATATTTCCATAATATTTTCACAACAAATTCTAATTGGTAAATAGTTACTGATTTTAAAATGTACCCACAACTAATATCAATTTTTTATCCATTAATAGTAAATTACTTATAATTTGTTGTGCAATTAATGTAAAAATGTTGTGGACTTAGCATTTTTTTATTTGATCAATATGAAACCGAGATCTCAACAATTATGAAAATATTGTGATAACAACAAGTGTTACAACATTTTCACAAAACATTTCTTTTCAGTTGTGGTTGGTCATAGTCTTAGATTTTATTATTTTATTTTAACTTATAAGAAATTGACACTTCAATAATTGTGAAAATATTGTGAAATTTTTTGTGTTAGTATAACAATATATATGTAAGCTCATAAAAATATTTTTTACAAAAAGAGCACAAATTGATGACTGACAAAAAAAAAAAAAAAATGAAGTGATGAACAGTACATATTAAACAAAAAAGTATCGTAGCTTTTACACATTCACCTAACAAGTGTTACAATATTTTCACACAACATTTATTTTCAATTGTGGTGGATCACAGTCTAATATTTTATTATTTTATTTCGACCTATAAGAAATTGACATCTCAATAATTGTGAAAATATTGTGAAATTTATTGTGTCAGTATAAAAATATATATAATAGCTCATATAAATTTTTTTTTTGAGAAATAATTACAACATGCTGCTAACTCCGCAGCTCGAACCCTTTTCCCCCTAAACCCCAAAGCACTTTGTGCATGGGGAGATGCCAATTCAGCTACAAGGCATTTGGCAGCTCATATAAATATTTTAAAGAAGAAAAAAAAAACACAAACCAATGACCGAAAGAGAAAAAAGAAAAAAGAAAAAAAAAGCACCATAGCTACTATAGCTATTGAGCTAACTGAACAAACCAAAGAATCACTATTTGTGCATTGACACTTTTTGTATATAGAAATGGAAATTTTATTTATTGTAATCAAAATAAATATGGTAGCATTTCATATAGGGAATCCATATTACCCTTTGGCATCCAGGTTCTTAGGAATCTTGGTGCCCACAAATATGAGATTCTTATATTTAGTTTATTCCTATGAATTTTATGTGAATTTTTTTATTTTTTCAAAAATATCCTTCTAAGATTTATAAACACAATATCAACTGTGTTTTTCAACAATATTTTGACTGAACATGTCCTTTCAATGCATGCTTTGGAACTTTTCGGTAGACAATTGAAAATGGTCATCGTCTAGTGGAACTGTTGGCAACATTGTTGTAGGCAAATTCAGCCTGTGCAAGTGCATTTTCCCATTGCTTGGGCTTATCGTAGCAAATACTACGAATTAAATTCCTCAGATTTTTGTTCATAACCTCTGTCTATCCATCAGTTTGAGGATGAATTGTACTACTCTAATACCACCTAACGCAAAACAATAAGCTATATATTGTTGTAGCATAGTGAAGCCTTGACGAATCAAGGAAAAGTATACCTGGATTTGAGAAATACTTAGAAAAGTATTTTGTTTTAGTCTATTAAAACTAGTCTAGAAAAAAACAAACAATACATATAGCCTTTTAGCGTTTCAGAAAAAATTATAAATATTAACAAATAAAATAACTAAATTGGTGTCTCAAAATAGTAACAAACAAAAAAATTTATATGAAGACAAAATATTAGGGAGACATTACCCTTTATTACAAACTATAAAGTGGAGACTTACTATTCCCCATAATCAGGGTGAATATGTTGGTTTAGGCGTTTAGCTGTTGAAATGGTAGATTAGAAGTTTTGGAAATTAGAAAAAAGAAGAAAAAAATGACATGACGAAGAGAGCTTCTCTTCAGTTTTGGGGCTACGTACGGGTTAAGGACTTTGGAAATTAATATGGTATTCCAAATAGATAGATTTGTGTTGCTTCCTAGTCCAAGCACAGCTGTAAAAATTATTCATAGCAGAGTTCTGATTAGAGTTTTTAGCTGTTGAATTATCGTAATAAAGAGTTCTAATTGAAAAACTTTTAAACTTTTCGAAACATATAGCAAATCACAGTTATAAAGTGTTTGAAAGTTGTTACACACCTACACTTGTAACTTGTTTAGTAACTAAATTGATATAAAGTTTTTAGATGTTAGGAATAACAAAAGATGGCATAATAACAGTAATTTGTCTTTTAAAACTATTTAGCATAAAAAATTGTACTAAGTATTATTATTATTCTTTAATTTATAAATTTAAGTGCTAATCATTTACTGTTATTGCAATTTTGTAGTATTTTCATTAATCCATTGTTTTCCTAAAAGTTAATTTATAAATTTTATGTGTGACATTTTTAAATTATAGAGCTATTTTTTATTTTTTGTCCAATTTAGTTTTAAAATAATTTTCTTCGCTGATAAATTATTGATTTTTCCAAGAGTTTAAGTTGTTAAAAAAATAATAAAATTAATCATTTAACCATAATTTTAACATTTTCGTATCAAGAGCAGTATTGAAAAGTTTGATGTTGTCACGTTAAAACAAGGGAACAATATTAGCCGCCTAATAGATCAAATTGTACTTATATGAGATGTTTCATGTTAAAATTCTACTGCTTTATTGATTGGAAAGAAATTATTTATAAGAAAAATATGCAAAACAGACCACCACGCCAAGAATCCGAATGAATGCTTTATTATTAGTGCTCAACACATTTTGGAAGGCAAACCATTATTGATTCCACTTCATGGAATAAGCTTAATACTATGTCAATTCTCACCCAAAAAAAGAAGAAGAAACAAGAGGAGGCAAGCTTAATGTTATGTTAGCAAGATATTTCGAACACCATTTGGGCCCAACTCCCTCTGGCCCGGTTCACCAGATGGGTTTATTTCTACAAAGCTTGTGCAGCTCTTCAGACCCGTGTTGGTGGAAAAAAACATTGTTTACACTTGGTTGGAATTATCGGTTCACCAGGTGTTCTTTTTGTTGGTGGGTTTGTTGAGGTATGAGTTTTATTGTGGTTAGGGGTGCTGGCATGACTGATTGAAAGAGCCAGTATTTGGAGTTGGACCATGATTTGGATCCTAGAGGAAGCAAAAAATTAAAACAAATAAAAAGATTGACTTCTAGCCCATGTTATGCCCTGAACACAAAAATTAGCATTAAAAGTAGTAAGAATACCTCAATTTCAACTCTAACAGACCAAGGCCTAGCCTCAAAAACCTTCATTTTATCTACTTCGTATTGAAAAGAGAGAACAAATTCATTGAAATCCACTACTGTAATATCAAAGTCATAATACATCTCTCAAGTAGTAAGAATTTTCACCATTGAACAGTCTGAGTCAGGATTTCAAAGACTGCAAGTTCCATCATTACCACGATCTGAAGCTGTATAGTAAGCCTAATATGCCTTCTCATTAATATACATGCTTAAAGGGATAGATATTACAATTTGCAACCAGGTCAAGCTTGATAGGTAGTTTATGATCCTCAGAACTGACGGGCAGGAAATTCATGGAAGACACAAAAGGATTTTGGCATCATGGTGTTTGCTACCGAAAGCTTCTAATAGGAATTGCAGATGACAGTTGAAAAATTCAAGATCCAATCAGTTATCAAGGGAGTAGAGGCACTATACTATTTACAAAGACCAAAGTAGAATATACAGAACAAATAACGCAGTGGCACATTATGAAATGACGATAAGAAAAATATTTTTAATTACCAGACTTGCAAAATGAGTGGGAGTGCTTCGCCATTTCCATGTTTTCAATGGTTTAGAATATCTACAATAACTGGTTAGCCTCCTTTAGATCGCATAACCAATGTAAAACTTGCCTGAAAATTTGCAAATAAAAATTCAGTGACAACTAAGACCTTGGTTTTTTGTTCCATACTGCTATGCGACATTTATGGAAATGAAAGTACCATAGCATACACTAATCCAAAGACAACTTTGAAAATGAAAAAAAAAAAAATTAGAATTATCACAAATTTCTAGTACTTATCTCTAACTTGCTGCTGCTTCGAAAGATAAAAGAGAAAAGAAAGGAAAAAGAAAGATTAGGTGTTTGCCCTCTAAGACCTAAATAATTTCTTTCCTCAATCTTTAAGCTCACTAGAGATTCAAATTGGGCAAACCATAAAATGGACATTAGAGAGAAACAAAGAAAAATAAAATGTAGAAGAAAAGGAAAAAGAAAGATTGAACAATCAGCGAATAAGGTATACATCAAAGCAATATACCAGATATATCATTGCCAATGATTTTTTACTTCTTAAAGATCATATAATAAGAGGAAAGGTTGTTCCCACAAAAACACAATCAGGTGAACCATCTTGTCATACTAAAATTAACTTAAAATCCAAATCAAACAAACAGAAATATGAATTTGTAGTTTCCCATTTCTATCTAAATTTCATGTCTATCCTATAATTAGAGTTTATTTAGAAAAATATTGAATGTCAGTAAGATATAAATTCAGGTTCTTTAGTGTTGTTTTCAATATTATAACTTCTGTTGGAAGATGTATTCTTACAAAAGGCTGCCTCATTTCATTCAATATCTGCAGCAAAGTCCCTCCCAAATAGCGTAATTTAGTCAATGTGTCTTCCTTACTGATTAAATTTTGTATTTCTGTTGACCTTCACAGTTAACAACGATAAGAAATGAAGACAAGGTTTTACTACCTGATGCTAGAATTTGGCTAATGTGGCCATCTTTGCAAGAATCCAATAAATCAATCTAATGCTGGATTACTAGCCCACTTTGCATCCAACCAAAAATCATAAAGCAGCTGAAAATTTGAAATGAAATTGAGATAGATAAACTAAAAATCTTTCTTCTTGTTTTTTAATGAGAAGATAAACTACAAATCAAAGCTAAATTTTCCGTGCTCTCACTATCAAGAAAAATTCCAAAACAGAGAGAAAATGATGGTCTTACTAGCTAGTATACTTTAGCATTCGCCGTAGTGGTAAATCTTAAAGCTATGATTTTGAGTACAATGTGCAATGTTGTCCAGATTATTCTTTAATCCAGGATTATTTGGTGGCTGAAAGTATAGTTTCAACAACAATTTTCACCATTAGTCAAAATGGTGGTAAGTCAACAGCATCCTAAACTATATTTTTTAAATGGTTGAGCTTGAAAATTGTCATCAGTACATACAATGTTTAACATAAAAGTTGCATAAGAAGAAGACCAGGCTTTGTGCATCAAACAGGGAACTGAAGAATTAGCAAGCTGAGAGCTTAGAAAATTGCAAACACAGTACATTAAGCAATGCCTTTCTTAATAGCTTGTATCTCCCAGCTTGGTATTTGCTTTCCATAACAAAGGCGGCAAACCTAAGAGCTACTGTTAAGTACAAGTGCAGCTACTTTGCCTTTCATAATACAAAGGACAAGGCTTCACAAATTGTCTGATAATGGACTATGGATTTCAACTAAGCCATCCAACCATAACAGCCTATTGCAATTTGGTTCCCCATTCAATCATTGCATAGAAAGCTTGAACCTCACCAGCAACGTTCTCTTTTAGTATTTACTTACATTGAAATCAGCACTTGCCATTCTTGACAATCAACAAATTGTGTCCTATTGCAAACTGGATTGACAGCCTTCCCTTCAACCACGCCCTCACTGCTGCATTTCCGAATTTCCCATAGAGTTACTAGCCAAAAAAAAGCCCTAAGAGTGGCTTCAATAACAACAATAATAGAAGAAAAAAATCAGCATCCCACACAAATAGAGAGCCAATTAATAATGGAATTTGGTTCAATAAATTCAGATCTAACTGTGAGATCTTATCCAAACTAAATGGTTCTTGGATTCTAATGAAAGAGTAAAAATATGCAAATTTGATGGAATGGTCAAGATTATTAATAAGGTTGGTTGTACAGATTTTACTAAAACTACTATATCTCATTTTATACCATAACTGCTTAATAAAATACCTGTTAATCTGCAGTGTATTGGTGACAATGCTTTGATCATCTCTACAAGGCAAGATCTCTGGTTGAAATGACATTCTACTTGGGCACAAAAAAATTGAACACATAAATAAATAAATAAATATATATATATATATATTTAATAGGTGAACATGTACAAATATAAGCACTTCTTTACAACTATTTTTCACAAGGAATAATACAAAAGAAATTCCTAACCACATAACCGTTGCTAAGGAGTAAGGAGCCACAAAAGTGAAGAGACACAAGAAAATTTTCATTCAATAGAGAGAAATTACAACCAACTTAGCAGTATAAATACACCAGCACTAAAATATAGACTAATATTCTTAATAGATTTGGGATCAGTTTAACTAATAGGCTAATATGAATCTAACACTGGCCAAGTTGCCATGATTGATTGGACTAATGCCTCGTTACTTTTTGCATTCCTGACTAACCAGATGAAGCACATAGTTGCAGTCCAAGCCAATTTACTTGAAACTTCTACCCTTCAAAGAGTTTACTGTCTAATTGATATCATCATTCCAACTTTTCATTTCTTCTGTTACCAAAGGAACATCCAAAGAAAATATGATCTCTATTACCAGTTTTACAATAACTCCATCTTCCTAATAACTAGTTACTACATTTTCAATGAACAAACTAAAGATGAAAGAAAAAGAAAAACGAAATGGAAGCATAAACAACCGAAAAACAAGCAAGACTAACAACATGAGGTGGGGTTATATGGTATAAAGTATTATGTATGAGATCATTATAATCTGGTGGTGAGACCAAAATTTATCTTACTAAAGCACATTCAAAATAGTTCGCAAAGAAAAATACAAAAGCAATTCCTCTTATGGTTAAAGAAAAAAAGAAAATATATATATGTGTGTGTGTGTGTGTGTGTGTGTGTATAGAGAGAGAGAGAGAAGGAAATTGCTTGAAAGTTTGATTGCCTCTTCAAACATAGACCTAATTTCTGAAACCTACTCTCACGAATATAAATCCCACACCATATATATGCCCCCACAAAACCCACTTTAATGAACAATATAAATACAAAATCTGAAGCAGCACTCACCAAAAATCACAACTCAAATTTCTTTATGACTCCACACATTCGTAGGAAGCAAAAGTAAATCACTATGTATAATTGTTGAGCTGAAAAACCAAAGTGGCAGAATTAGAATAATAAAAAGGAGAAAAAAAGATAAAAATAAAAATTGAACACGTACAACCTAAAAGTATAACATACCTCCAAATTTTGTAATTTGAGAAGAATTTTTAGGAGTTGAGAAGATTGCTTCTGCTGCAACACCACAAGCATTAGCTAGGGTTAGGGTTCAGATATTTAAAAGTCATATTGAATAAATACACACACAGAGGATGAGAGGTACCAATTTCTAAATGTTGTACCTGGAAGGAGTAAATATGTTTATTTCTTAACAGCTTATATCTCCCAGCTTAGTGTTTGCTTTCCACAACAAAAGCTGCAATCCTCAGAGCTACTGGTAAGTACAGGTGCAGCCACCTTGCCTTCCATAAGTACGAAGGATAAGGCTTCCCGAATTGTCAGAGGAGGGACTATGGATTTCTCCTAAGCCATCAAACCATAAAATCCAATTGCAATTCAATGGGTTCCCCATTCAATCTTTACATAGAAAGCTTGCACCTCACCAGCAACTCTCTCTTTTGGTACTAACTTCCACTGAAATCCGCACTTGACATTCTCAACCATCAAGAAATCATGTCCACTTGCAAGCAGGGGGTTTACAACTTTTTAAAGAATGCTTATTGACAAATCATGACCATGTGCTTGTAGTAGTTAAGAACTCGAGAAGCATTGACAGCCTTCCCTTCAAGCATGGCCTCACTCCTGCATTTTTAAACTGCTCAAAGTGTAATTAACCCAAAAAAGAAAAAAAAAACAAATATCCCTAAGAGTGGATTAATAATGGTATTATTTTTTTGAGAAAGGGATTAATAATGGAATTTGATTCAATAAATTAAGATCTAATTGTGTGATCTTATCCAAAATAAAAGGTTCTTGCATTCTAATAAAAGGGTAAAGATATATATGCATAAGTTATGGAATGGTCAATATCTTTCTCTGCAGCGCACAGGTGATAATGTTTTGATCATCGGTGCAAGGAATGATGTCTAGTTGAAATAACATTCCAGTCAGGCATAGTATTAAAAAGCCATCCCTCCATTCCATACATACCCACAGATAAACATGATCCACAGCACAATATATAACCTGCAATCATCAAATTCCATGTTACTATTTCTCTTTCAGGAATTTCATTGGACAGTTACGTGCCTTAGGCATAAAAATTCATATAAAACTGTAAGAGATACTGATGAGCTAAAACTTTAAACTGCAAAAGTACATTTTTTAGAACACACACACATCTAAGCACGTCTTTACAACTATTTTCCCTGAAATAATTTTTCCCAATGAATAATACAATGAAATTCCTCACCACAGATGTGAAAACACACAAAAGGACCAAAATTGATATCACTAAGGTACATTCTAAATGGTCCCCAATGAAAATTACAAAAGCAATTCCTCTTTAAGGTTAAAGAATCTTGAACTCAAAAAATAAATGGAAAAACAAATTGCGTCAATTTTTGATTGCTTCTTAAATCTAGACCAAATTTCAGACACCCATTACCAAGAATATGAAAAACTATACACACAGAGAGAGAAGAGAGGTACCAATATTTAAATGTTGTACCTTCAAGGAGTAAATATGTATATTATAGCTATTTCTGAAAAATGGAGACGTGATTTTAGAAGGTGACTCTAAAATTTGACAATATTCATAGCTTAGTTGCGTCGTTTGCTGCTTGCTCTTTTAGTTGGATCAATAGGAGTTGTAATTCATGCTGCTGCCAAGTTATTTCTTCTCTCCTTTTAGTTTCACTCTTTATCTTTCTAAATCGTTTCCTTTTAATCCTTTTTTTTTTTTGAGAAAACGTTCTGTCCGGAGCTGGCAGAAAAGAGGCTATTTACGCCACCAATCAGGAACTGCCACGTCATATATACAATGAGACCTCAGTACACTCTATCACACAGGATTGAAGCTCAAATAAAACCAAAAATCACCAAACAGGACAGAACGTGTTCAGAAGCCTTCACCTCTGACCAACGGAGCTGCCAACGCCTCCTCTCCTCTGCCCAAACAGAGTTGCCACCGCCTCCTCTTCTCTGACCAACGGAGCTCCTCCTCGCCGTTGGAGCCGCCGCGGCGTCGTTCTGAGCCGTCGCCCACGCACCCAAATACTGCGGTTTGTTCCGATTAACCCTTTATTGTTTGATTAGTTATCTCCCCAATATTTAGGTTTCGAAATTTTGATGGGTTTGGTTTTTTGGACGTTAATCACTTGCTTTGGTTTGATTTCGAAATCTGATTTGTCTATTATGAGAATCTTGATTTCTTGTTCCAGCTAATTTTGTTTGGGTTTCAAACCATGATTTTTTTTAGGATGAAACTTTTTGGGGTTTTTCTTTGTATTTTTTTGGATTTCAATCTGTTCATACTGGTATAGGTTTTGGATTTTGCTTCTTCTTTTTTATTTTTATTTTTTATTTTTTATACGCATAGTGAATGGATTTTTTAGTTTTATTATTTTCTTTTTCGTTTTATTTTCTGGGTAATGGAGTGGAGTCGTGGTTATTATTATTAAGGGAAGTGACACCAAAGTCTGCTATACAATGGAGATTTCATCTTTACATAACCTATGAAATGTTGACAAGATGCAATCCGTGCCAAATTGCTAGATTATGCAATACCACCGATATTGTTCTCAATATATGTGATTTTAGTAGCCAATAATGATTTCAGTTACCTGTTGAATGAATGTATGTAAACTTTGTAAGCTAACTCCTTGTACTAAAAACAATACTTCAAATACCAACATGAAATGTTCAATAGTTGTACCCAATGAGCTCTAGATGCAGAAAGAGGGTTTGGACTTTGAATTCCTTGTGGAATCAATTTTAAAACTTATGAAAAGTATTGCTTTGCACCAAATAAGCACAAAAACTAGAAATGCACGTTATAGTCATAATGTAATTGGTAACTGGGTGCTATAGAATTGTACCTTTTAATTGCTCCATAACCATGACTGCCCATTACCAAAATTGATGCATGGTGTTTATCTATAGCCTCACACAAAACATTCCGGGGATCTCCTTGACTCACTTCAATTGACACATCATCAATCTGCACAGAAATTTTAATTCATTAATTCTATAAGCTATAACAATAATTCTTACCATAATGCAAAAATTCATTCTAGAAGGTCTGGCCGGCCTATAGGTTCCAATTCTCCAATAATACTATGTCAATTATTTAGTATCTAGAAAGATCATTTTGAGTGTAATTATGCAGGCCTTGCATACAATTAGTGCCATTTACAAAGGTTAGCAACAACATGACACTCACTCAACCATGTAAGTCACAGCCGGCTCAATAACATTGATCTTTTATTTTTATTTCTTTTTGTTAAGCAGGTACTATAATTCTAATTACATAAATCTTACACACTAATGTATTATTAATCACAAAAAAATTAATTCAAAAAATTAATTATTTATATGATTAAAGTGATACTAATCATATTAATTGTCAGTGACTAGTTTTTATTTTTATTTTATAATATTTTTAGTAGCTTTCGCATTTCCTTATTTATTTATTATGCACACGTAATTGTCCCCAAATCAAGAAAAGGGAAAGATTTGAATCAATGAGTTCTACTTTATAAGATGTGATCCTAATCAATTGTACTATATATGTGATTGTTACCGATTTACTGTTGCAGATGTCCTTAGCCTTCTGAAAGGTATTAGCGGCTGACTTCCTCAAATCTGAGTCCAAAACCTTTACTTTGGTCCTTCATTTTTACTGTGGTTGTTGAATTCTCCACCGTGAACCTAGGCCTTTGGGACACAACTGGTATTATTTATTTGATAGATATTATCATATTCTTAGTTTCAAATATAATTTTATATTACTTGTAATTTCAATTTTTTCGTACTTGTAATGTCAATTTGCTCTCTATATGTACCAGAGTACAATTAAAGATGTAGTTAGATTTGTTTTATGTAGTGTTTATTGAGTTGTTGAGCAGGGTGTTCAAATGTACCCTGCCTTTGTTGTGCTTATGTGGAATTAATTTGAAATTCTAAAAATTCAAATTGCAACCAGTTTTGTATTAAGTTGTTGGATTTACTCTTTACTTGTATCCTAAAACAAGTTTGTAATTAAACAAGTTTGCCAAATTGGGCAAGTTTGGTATTGTAATAGCACAATATTTGAATTTATTCTCAATCGTTTCTTATGAATTTTTCTTCTCTTTTGTTTTTATAGGTTATTTTGAAATTTAAAATTACTTGAATTGAAAATATGAGTGCAAGCAATGAAGAACCTGAAACAATCTCACTTTATGATATGGTGGATGATGAGTCAGAAATAAACGAAGATCAAAATGATGTAGACTTGTCATTAAATGATTCAAATCAACCTTTTGCATGCAATAGGCATTTGGAACCATGTCTCAATATGGTATTTGATAAGCTTGAGGATGCGAAAGTATGTTATAATGCATATGCAAGGCGAAAGGGGTTTGGCATACGAGTAAATCATACTCGAAAGACTAAAAATGATAGAATATTGGTTGGTATTGAATATGTTTGTTCAAAGGAAGGGTTTCGTCGTAGACGTGATGAAGACATAGAAAGAATAGGTCCAGAGCGTGCAGAAACAAGAGTAGGATGCAAAGCAATGATAGGTTTAAAGAAAATTGAAGATACATGGGTTGTGTGTAAGTTTGTGGAGGATCATAATCATGAGCTTCTTACTCCTAAGAGTACAAGCATGCTTCGTGGGCATAGAGTGATAACAAATGCCCAAAGAAATCTTATAGATACACTCAATGAGACAGATATACCTCCAAGCAAGATAATGTCTGTGTTAAGTAAAGAATCTGGTGGTGATTATAATGTTGGATGTATTCCGGTTGATATTCAAAATTATTTGGGTAATAAAAGAAGAAAGTTGCTTCAAGATGGAGATGCCCAGGGAATGTATAAATATTTTATTGAGCAACAATGTAAAAATCCAGGTTTTGTTTATGCAGTTGAAGTTGATGAAAATGGGTGCATGGGTAATTGCTTTTGGGCAGATGCTAGGTCAAGAATTGCATACCAATATTTTGGAGATGTTGTTACTTTTGATGCTACATACCAAACAAATACTTATAAGATGCCTTTTGTTCATTTCACAAGAGTTAACCACCATCATCAATCGGTGATGTTTGGATGTGCTTTGCTTGTGAATGAAACAACTGAATCTTATACATGGTTGTTGAAGACTTGGCTTAATGCAATGCTTGGAAATCCTCCTTCTACAATTATCACAGATGATGACAAGGCTATGGCTAAGGCAATTGCAAATGTATTACCTAATGCAACTCATAGATTGTGTATGTGGCATATTTTATAGAAAGTTCCAGATCAGTTGTCTCATATATATAATAAATATCCATATTTTCAGGGAGAATTTCACCATTGCATCCATGATACACTCACCATTGAAGAGTTTGAGTTAGGATGGAGTAAGATTATGGAGAACTATGGATTGGGGGATAACGATTGGTTGGGAAATCTCTACATGCGGCGTGAAAAATGGGTTCCCGCTTACTTACGAAGGAAATTTTGTGCTGGGATGTCTACAACTCAAAGGAGTGAAAGCATGAATAAATTTTTTAAAGATTATGTTCGTTCAAGTACAACGATAAGTGACTTTGTGTATCAATATGAGCAAGCTTTGAATGCACGTTATCTTAAAGAGAAAGAACAGGATGTAAAGACAAAAAATTCAGTGCCAATTTTGAAAACATGTTATAAGATAGAAGTAGAGGCGGCAAAAGTTTATACAAGAAAGATGTTTATGAAATTTCAAGAAGAGTTATTTTGTAGTCAAAAATACAAGGCATCCAAATATTGTGAAGAAGGAGTGAAGAAGATATATAAGGTGGTAGCTCATGGGAAAGAAAGTCCATTTTATGAAGTGTCACTGGATACTGTTGAGACAAAAGCTATTTGTACATGCCATATGTTTGAGTTTGTTGGAATTATTTGTAGGCATATTCTTGCTGTTTTTGTGAAGAAATCTCTTGTGCACTTTTTTTCATCACATTATATTTTAGAGAGATGGACAATAAATGCCAAGAAGCGCATTGTACATGAAATATCTGGAGATGTCGTACAGGTTGAGCCACAAATTTCTTCTACCTTGATGAGAAATAGTTTGATGCTTCAATTTTTGGAAGTTGCAGAGGCAGCATCACAGTCAGAGAAGAAATACAAGCATCTTGGACAAACTTTACAAAAGGTTCATGAGGAGCTTCTAGGCATGCAAGATGTTTGTGATGTTGATGATTCAGGAAGTCCTGATAATACTACATTAAACAATCAAGTATTATCAAATCTTCCAATTGCTTTGCGAGACCCTCCACATGTTCCTTCAAAGGGAGGGCCTAAAGCTTTGAGACAAAAGCATCCAAGAGAAAAACAATTGACGAAGAAGAGAAAGTGTAGCATTTGCAAAGAAACGGGTCATATGAGAAGCAATTGTCCGTCACATAAGCATTCCAGGTAATTATATAAAATTATTGATTTTTGTATTAATTTATTATTTAAATTTTTGGTTTATAAAATTTCTTCTTGTAGGGAAGTTGCAAATACAAGCTTGACACCACACTGGGAGTTAATGCATCAACAAAGTCAAACTGAGGTTATTTAATTATAATATATTGAATTTCACAATAATACATATCTTTAATGATATTTTCCAAAATGAACTTTTAATTTTTTGAATTAGGAATCTTCGATAGCAAGGTTGAACCCATCAGTCATAGCAAATACATTGCACTCCACAAGTTTTGTACAGGTATATGATGTATTTGATTTTTTTTACTTAGTATAAATTGTTCTGTAATGGATGATTTTGTTATTTATTCTAAATTGTATTTGTCATTCATCTTTAGGATTTTTTGCCAGCTGCAACGTATCCTTCTACATCATCATCATCTACTATGCATATACATCCTAACCGGTCATCATTTACGGTATGACCACTTATTGTTTAATTAGAATATATTGAATTTTTTTTTAAAAACTGTGCTCATTCTAATTTTTTATTTTTTGGTATTTGGTTGTACTTTCTTTTATGTAGGATCTATTACAACAATTCCAAGAAAGCTGATGTTCAAACAAGTTTTGTGATCAAGATAATGCATTGGGAAGCAAATATTTTTTGCTATACAATATTTTAATTGTGGTGGATAGAACCATCTTCTTGTAGTTTGAATTGAGACAAGTTTTATTTTAAGATGTATCTTCAGTCATATGATTCTTTTTTTGTATTTTGAATCATGACATGTTTTATTTCAAATGAATTTGTAATCTTATGATTATCTTTTTGTATTCTGAATCATGACAAGTTTTATTTTAGGTGAATGTATTGTCAATTAGAAACTTATATTGCAAATTGTGACAGGTTTTATTTCAGATGCATTTGTAATCTTATGATTCTCTTTTTGTATACCTCCAAGCAAGATAGGTTTTATTTCAGATGAATGTATTGTCAGTTAGAAACTTAAAAAAGAAAAAATTGTGACAGGTTTTATTTCAGATGTATTTGTAATCTTATGATTCTCTTTTTGTATTTTGAATCATGATAGGTTTTATTTTAGATGAATGTATTGTCAATTAGAAACTTGAAAACCAATTTGAAAATTTTAAAACTATTCATTTGAATACTAAGTGATACTATATGCAAAAAAAAAATTATGTTTTGCTAATTAACACTATGAACAAGAAAATTTTGATCTTTATATTCTACAATTTTTTGCTATATTTTTTCCCTCACCTAATCTCTAAATGTGTGTAATAGAATTTAAACTTTGTAAAGGGTCTATTGTATGATATTCGGATTATGTGAATGTTCAGAAGTGTCTCCACTCAAATAAGTTTTCTAATGGGTTTGTAAGCAAACCATCTCCTAAATACAACTAATCAAGATTCTACAAATAAAAAATTGGGGAATTTTGTGAATTTCATTATATGGAGAGAAAAATTTGACCCCCCCCCCCCAAAATATGGTTTTTTATTTATAAGGAATGAAGAGTTATAATAATAATAATAATAAAAAAAAACACATTTGAAAGGTGACTTATACCTTCATTGCCAAAGAAAATACACATTTGAAATGTCACTTATGCTGAAATAAACACTCTAAAATGTTGCCAATGCTCTCTTGTCATTCTACAAAATTTTCTAGTAAACATGTTTTTTTTTTCTTTTTTTTGCAATTGTTTCTTGAGTGAACGGCCCTTCTTACTCGAGTAAATTCTTCAATAATAGAAAAAAAAAAAAATTCAACGAGGTCTTTACAGAAAGTTTGCTTGTCCTTTGCTGGAGCGAAACTTAAGTCGCTTGAACAAAACTAAAATTTGCTAGAGAAAATTTAAATCTTGATCAAATGAGATTTGGAAATTTTCAATTTAATTTTACATTAAAATATTCTCTATTCTTCTAATTACAACTATGTATAATTTCAATATGGTAAAGGGTAGCAAATATCTATCCAAGATAGATTATATTATTATACAACTCTTTCATGTGATTACATAATTAGCATGCATTTGACAATAAACAGAAGAAAAATACAAACTACATCACACTAAATTTATCATGGTCCATCCTAACAGATTTGATTACAAGGGAAGAAGTATATTGTTCATAATCAATGACAATGCTTATTATGCGTCCTATCATCAGTCCTTTCCAGCAACACCAATAACTGCTCCAACTTTCCTATTGCAAATCAGCATAAAGAAATAACACAAGTTAATAAACAAAAGTGGGTCTAGAAATGGACTTACATCTAATTACGAACATCAAGTTTAGATTGAATTAAAACTCAAATTCAAATTGACTCAGCCAGAACCACTTTTTCTTAATTAAAGTGACATACATATGAAATCAACCAATGGTTAATTCAAGATAATATAGGATACTAAGGATATGGTATGCAGATTTTGGAAAATTTGATCGAAAAGAAAGTTAAACAGAGCAAATACATCAATTTGGATATGATAAATTTTTGGTAACTGTTTAAAATATTTGTCCACCAAAATTTCGAGAAAAAAAAATATACATACTTAATACACATACACAGAAGATTTTATTAGAATTTTGCCCCCTGGCCCTAACATAAATCTGCCAATGCAGATGCCATTGTTTTAGTGACAAAGCACAGGGGTTGTCATTGTAATTTACCCTTTAAACCTGCGCAAATGCTGATTAATTGATTCATTCAAAAAAAATTAACTAGTATGATGGGTGTGATGTATTGGAGTTCTGATGGTAATTCTTGCCAACTTCAAATGGTTGGGGTAACACCAGAGCAGCATCAATTGTGATTGTCACTTACTCAATAAACACTACATAAAACAGATCTATAGCACCCAGTTACCAATTACATTATGACTATAACGTACATTTCTAGTTTTTGTGCTTATTTGGTGCAAAGCAATACTTTTCATAAGTTTTAAAATTGATTCCACAAGGAATTCAAAGTCCAAACCCTCTTTCTGCATCTAGAGCTCATTGGGTACAACTATTGAACATTTCATGTTGGTATTTGAAGTATTGTTTTTAGTACAAGGAGTTAGCTTACAAAGTTTACATACATTCATTCAACAGGTAACTGAAATCATTATTGGCTACTAAAATCACATATATTGAGAACAATATCGGTGGTATTGCATAATCTAGCAATTTGGCACGGATTGCATCTTGTCAACATTTCATAGGTTATGTAAAGATGAAATCTCCATTGTATAGCAGACTTTGGTGTCACTTCCCTTAATAATAATAACCACGACTCCACTCCATTACCCAGAAAATAAAACGAAAAAGAAAATAATAAAACTAAAAAATCCATTCACTATGCGTATAAAAAATAAAAAATAAAAATAAAAAAGAAGAAGCAAAATCCAAAACCTATACCAGTATGAACAGATTGAAATCCAAAAAAATACAAAGAAAAACCCCAAAAAGTTTCATCCTAAAAAAAATCATGGTTTGAAACCCAAACAAAATTAGCTGGAACAAGAAATCAAGATTCTCATAATAGACAAATCAGATTTCGAAATCAAACCAAAGCAAGTGATTAACGTCCAAAAAACCAAACCCATCAAAATTTCGAAACCTAAATATTGGGGAGATAACTAATCAAACAATAAAGGGTTAATCGGAACAAACCGCAGTATTTGGGTGCGTGGGCGACGGCTCAGAACGACGCCGCGGCGGCTCCAACGGCGAGGAGGAGCTCCGTTGGTCAGAGAAGAGGAGGCGGTGGCAACTCTGTTTGGGCAGAGGAGAGGAGGCGTTGGCAGCTCCGTTGGTCAGAGGTGAAGGCTTCTGAACACGTTCTGTTCTGTTTGGTGATTTTTGGTTTTATTTGAGCTTCAATCCTGTGTGATAGAGTGTACTGAGGTCTCATTGTATATATGACGTGGCAGTTCCTGATTGGTGGCGTAAATAGCCTCTTTTCTGCCAGCTCCGGACAGAACGTTTTCTCTTTTTTTTTTTAAGCCTTTCAGAAATCTATGTTAATAATTATTGACTACATTATAGTTGAAATCAAATTATTTGGTTTACCAATAAATATCAAATTATTTGAGTTAATTAGATATATAGAATAATCTTCATTAAGAAACTCATAAAAATTACTTTTATATTAACCTTTTTATAATTAATAATTTTCTATATAATTATTACAATTAAAATGGACTAAAAATGTTATATACACAATTAAATTAAGTTTCATACTTACGAGTTTTTTCGCGAATATATAATTGTGAACCCATTTGTTAAATAAACAAACATAAACAAAAATATTTATAAATTAAGTTAGAACCAGTTATAAACTGTTGGGTTCACTTTTATGAATGGACTATTGGTATTGGGGGGCTTGTTTTGTTGTATGGGACAGAATGTGCCCACGATATGAGAGAGAGAGAGATTAATTAATTATTGGATTCACTAATTGCCAATGGATTTTGTGTATATCGATTAGCTTGGAGACATGGAACATGTGCTGTGTGGTTTACATGCTTGGTTATTGGTGTACCATGTCCCATCAAAAGTTAATATGTACCACACTTATTATCCCCAAAAAAATCATTTTATAGATCGTTTATTAACAATTAAAAAAAAAAAAGTTGTGCTACTAGAGTGTTTGGTACATATGTTTGAAAATATGTATTTTGTTGTTTAAAAACATATATGGAAATACGTATGGATGAAAAAATATATGAAAATACATGTAATGTTGTTTAAAAACTGAAAATGTGTGTTTGAGTGGGTGTACCAAACAACCCCTAGAACTTGATCAAAATAGGGTTTGCTTTTTTTGAATTATTTGTAGTGCACCTAGGCATGTGCTTTCACAAGATAAACTTAGATCTCAAAGAATTTAATTTCACTATTTATCTATGACTAACATAAAAAAGAAAGTTCGAGTTTATGTTTTTTTTTTTTTTTTTTTTTTTTTTTTGTTTAGCCAAAAAAAAAAAACATAAACTCGAACTTTCTTTAGAGAACAACAATGTACTTTGACATATAATAAAACTCAACTTGTAAAATATAAGTCCTTGAAAAAGAATGATTTTATCCAATTCCTTGTTAGGAGAAATTGGGATACATCTCTTCATAATAATTAATTGCTTTTTCTGCGAGAATCAAGATCGTGAAATTTGTTGAATCACAACTTTATCATGGGTTACAAAAGGTGAAATGTCTTCAGACACCTCCTCTAGCCAAAACCAAAGTTCCAACAAACCTTTTCTTTTTTCGCTAAATGTTGAGTTACTGAATTTCTAGTACGTTTTGCATGAGAAAAAGAAATAAACTTAAAATCTTTTGTGGCTATCCGCAAGTCTTCAATCACATGACCATACCTCACCAGACAGAAACCTTTTGAGTTTAGAAAATTAATAATCACAGCAGAATTTCCATCAACCTTAGCCTCAATAATGCCAATTTCCAAAGCAAAATTTATGGCCCTTCTACACGCTAACCTCTTCAAATGTAAAAGGAATAGGGATCTTCTCTCACATAGCACCAATGATCTCACCACAACTATTGCGGATGACAACACCTAGACTAGCAGCGGAGATGTCCTTGGGCAAAGCTCCATCAAATTAATTTTGTATGGGGCATGCAATGGAGCAGCCCATGAGAGTATGAGACACTGAGTAATCTGGGGATGAGGGGGAGTTCGAATGTGTACCTCATGAAATTCTCAAAGAATCTCCACAGCCAAAGTAAAAACACTTGAGGTTGGTAGGGAAGGTGTTGGTGCAAACATAATAATAATGGAAACAACATAAAGAGAAATTGAATAATACGTTGAATATTATTAATTTGAAGAGATGAACACAATACTATTTGGACTGAGGCACGACATTCGCTCTCTTTAAGGAGATTCAAGCCCTTGGTTGTCTAATCTTTGTAACCGGTGCAGACCTTCTCTAACTTGTCTTCCCCAAGATACAACCTAACAAATGTTATATGGCTAGAACAGCTTCTGCATAAAGTGTTCAAGCCCAAAACTCCACCAGAAGAACACCTATCTTTGGCCCGGAATTTCTCAAGTATTTAGAAATATTATTGAATTCACTCTCTCATAAAATACTCTTTACTTTTAACTATTTCTCTTCATTCACTCTTGATATGAAATTAGTCCATAGCATAGCCATATATAGAGTCTTCTAACCCTTCACATAACCTACATGTTATTTATTAATTTAGAAAACTTCTCTTAATTTATTTAATCTAACTTACATACAATTAGCTATTTCTTTAATAAATTATAACTTATCTCTTTATTCATCTTCAGTTATTTTGAGTTTCGACATATTTAATTTAAAATGTACTAACAAAAGGTTTGTTTAAGCAATGAGCATTCCGTCGATACCATAGACTCTAGACAACCATAGCAAAAAGCTCAACATCATGAGAGTTTGTGAGGGGTAAGATCACCTTCTATGTTCGCCTCGATAGTCCCACTAAAACTTCCTAATTAGAGATTTGATGTCATTGCAAAAGCCCTTCGAGAGTTTGAAGCAACTTATTGTGTATGTGGGCATAGTCTAGACTACCGCTTTAATCAAAATTTCTTGGCTCACCTGCAAAGGAAGCTTTTCCTTTCCATTCTTATAACTTGTGCCAAATTCTCTCTTTAATATACATGGCCAACCTTGATTACCTTATTGACGATTTATATACCTATATACAAGTTAATTAAAAGTTAAATATAAATTAAAATTTATTTTACGCAAGAGCCAACGCGAAGTTGAAGCCTTATTACAAACTTCTCAAAAAAAAAAAAAAAAAAAAAAAAAAAAAAAAAAAAACAAACTATTTGAAATTTTAGCCCAACGACTCAGAATACAACAACGCAATTTCCCTCTTTCTCTATCTTTTTTCGCGCCAAGAGATCCAATCCTCACAACCAAACAGGCCTCTTCACATTTCCCAGTAATTCCATTTTCCATTTCCACTACCAAGCTTCTTCCTTTTTCCAGCACACAAGCAATGGGAGCTCAAAAAATCAAAACCCTTCCTCCAAAGCCACACTCCTTCGAAACCCTATTCTCCTCAATCCATTCCCCACAGGTAAAATTTAAACACAGTCTTTTTCAGATCACTTCTTAAATTTCCAATTTCTCGTTTCTCACATTTCTAAATTATTTTAAGGATTTCACCAAATCGATCTACTTTCTCTTCTTCAACTCGTCCCTAAACGCACGACTTCACCATTCCGATTTCGAAGCCGTGTACGGACTCTCTCAAACATTTTTGTTCGAAGATCTCGATCGGCGATTCAAGCAGCTCTTCGCCTTCGATCGAAATCAGGTACGGAAGTGTGGGCCAGCTAATTTTGATTCTTAGATGCTGTTTGGTTGTTTTAAATTGTTAAGTGTTTGATCCGAATTTGCTGTGGGAGAAAGTTGGGGCATTGCTTTTGATTGTGAAGGTTTGGTTTCTTGAGAGAGAGAATGAGAGTTAGGAAAGTTTTGTGAAAGTGCTGCTAATAGTTAGTGATAGTGGGGCTTAAAATTTTGCTTCTTTTTTATTTTTTTATTTTTATTTTTTTTTTTTATATAATGCTAATTTTGATTCTAAGGTTCTGTTTGGTTGTCTTGATATTGTTACGAGTTTGATCCGAATTTGCTGTGGGAGAAAGTTAGGGCATTACTTTTGATTGTGAAGGTTTTGGTTGAGAGAGAGAGAGAGAGAGAGAATGGGAGTTAGGAAAGTGCTGCTAATAGTTTAGTGAGGCTTAAAATTTTACTAATTTTTTTTTAATGCTAATAGTACCTCTCATTTCACCTTCATTTTGATCACATTTTACATGTAATTCAACTTTGTAGTAAGCAAAGTGGGTCTCACCTTTGGTCCATGGGAGTGGAGAACTCGGAATAAAAAAACCATTAGACGCCGTTGCATTCCAGGGGAGGGTTTCATATATTTTGGAAGTTAAGTCTATATCAACCTACGTATTTAAAAAAAAGAAGAAAGGGCCACTTGCGCACCTACTTTTTAAAAAAAAGTTATTGACTTAGACTGAAAATGGAAGTTGACAGAATCCGAGACATAGAACGGTGCTCATTTATTTTAAGTAGCAATTGCATGATAAGAGCTTCACGGACTGCAATTTTCCAAAATCTGTAAGTTCTCACTTACTTCTAAATCTTTTTTTTTTTTTCTCATTGATGCGTATTTATTTTTTGATTCAAGATTTACTTGTATACTTAGATTGACTTCGGTGGATACAAGTAACCCATCTTCTTCAAGCCATCAATGGAAATACCACGTCTTTCTAAGTTTCAGAGGTGAGGACACTCGCAAGAGTTTTACAGACCATCTACACACTGCTTTGAAACAGGAGGGCGTCATCACCTTTAGAGATAAGGAAAATCTCGAGAGAGGAAAACCTATTTCACTTGAGCTTTTAAAAGCAATAGAAGAATCATTGTTTGCTATTGTCATTCTCTCAAGAAACTATGCATCCTCAACATGGTGTTTTGATGAACTTGTAAAGATCATGGAATGCAGAAAAAAGATAGGGCTAATAGTTATGCCCATTTTTTATGATGTAGATCCATCTGAGGTACGCAAACTGATGGGACGTTATGCAGAAGCCTTCATTGAACATGAAAAAAATTTCAAAAAGAATATAAATAAAGTTCACACCTGGAAAGCTACTTTGACAGAAGTGGCCAATCTCGCTTGATTTTCTTTACAGGATAGGTAAATTATTTCCACTAAATATATTAAAGTATGGTTTAATTGACGTATACCGGATTTGTTTTGTAACTTGTAGTTAGGATGTGATTCTAATGCATTTGACATGATAGCAACAACATCCATTTCTGGTTGTGTGATGATTTCTTTGACATGAATACTTGATATAATAATGCAACACAAAGGGGCAGCTGTTTCTTCTTCTTCTTTTTTTCTTTTTTCTTTTTGGGTAAAGAGGGGCAGCTGTTTCAGATGTGGGATTACCTTGACATGTATTTTTATTAAAACTATAATAATACAACCGTAAGTCTTCGATTGTAGCTCATTACTATCTTCTTTTATTTGTGGGATTACCATTTTTACATAGAGTTATTGTATCTCCTTAAGTTTTCAATGTGAGATTCATTCAAATTTAAAATAGTTTACACCACCGCGCACCCTTGGTGCGGTGGTCATTCCACAAGTATAAATGTTTGTGGAGTGTGAGGGGGTAAGGGTTAGGGTTCAAGTCTCTAGGAGGGAACTTCACACACATATACACTTAAATTAGGTTAGAGTAAAAATTCTATCTTATATAAAATAAAAAATAAAAAATAAAATAGTTTACAACAAATTTTCACATTGACTCAAATTCCATCAAACAAATTTTCATTCTCTACAACAACAACAGCACCACCTTAATGAAGCTTGATACAAATAAGATAACTAACTTTTATAAAGTAAGCTAGTGTGGACTTGCGTTAAACAATCTGTTTACTTACTAAATGATATCTTCTCTTGAATTGGATTAGGTTAAAAACTAGAGCTTTGATGCTAGTTTGTTGTAATTCTAGAATAGTAAATGTGCATTCATACAAAAAATAGACTAGAATATCCACACAAGGCAATGATACTTCATGTAACTCAGAAAACTCCATGTCTACACCTTTGTATAACACTGACTAAAATCTATCAAATACAGACCACAATCACATGATTTACAACTACAAATGACATTCACAAACTCTAAATAGTGCTATTATACTTAAACAAGAAACAAATTTCCAATTCACACAATGATTTTTTTTAATCCCAAATATATCATGAATATTTCAGTGTTCAAAGAAACTCACACTACACATGTTTGTATATTTCAAATAGAATGTCTTTCAACCTTGTTATTCCTCCATATGGGCAGACCACCTCAATCTTAAGTTCCTGTTGAACCAAAGATATTAGCTATCAAACCTTAATATTATTGTTTGTATGTATGGCTCTAACTGTAACTCATTACTCTATTTGTTGTGATATGGGATAACTACTCGTGTAGGAATTATTGCATTTACTTAGTTCTCTACTTCTCAGTGAGAATTTTCTAGGATTTGAGGGTTATTCATAAGAGTGTCTTATGGGTGGTTCACTCATATTACTTGATTTCTCTTCTTTGCAGGCATGAGTAAGAATTTATCCAAGATATTGTGAAAATGATATTAAACAAATTAAGTTACGCATTTCTGAAAGGTACCAAAGATTTAGAAGGAATAGATTCTCGAGTGGAGGACCTATTGCCTCTTTTAGCTATAGGATCAAATGATGTTTGCATTATCGGGGTTTGGGGGATGGTGGAATTGGAAAGACAACTCTTGCTAGAGTTGTTTATCAAATGTTTTCTAAGGAATTTGAAGATTGTAGTTTTATCACTAACATTAACATTAGTGAAGAATCTAAAAAATCTGGTATACCTCACCCACAAGATGTTAATGATAAAGTTCTTATGATCAAGAATAGGTTATATAACAAAAGGATTCTTCTTGTTCTTGATGATGTACATCAATTCGATCAATTAGAAAAGTTGGCTAGGGAGCCTAATTGGTTTGGTCTAGGTAGTAGAGTTATCATCACAACGAGAGATAAGCATTTGTTGACAAGGCTAAAGGTATATGGAATATACGAGGCTAAAGGATTGAGTAACGATGATGCTCTTCAGCTTTTTAGTTTGAATGCTTTTAACAACAATCATCCGGCCAAAGATTATCTAGAGTTGTCTATACAATTTGTAAATTATGCTAAAGGCCTTCCTCTAGCTATTGAGGTTTTGGGCTCTTTTTTGATTAATAGAAGTACAAAGGAATGGGTTAGTGCATTAGATATGCTCAAACAATTTCCTGAAAAAGAAATTAACAAAACACTTCAAATTGGTTTTGATGGACTTAAGGATACGGAGAAGGAAGTATTTATACATATTGCATGTTTCTTTAACATGAAGAATAAAGACTATGTAGTGAAAATACTTGAGTGTCTTGGCCTTCACCTTGACATTGGATTAAGGATTCTCATTGAAAAGTCTCTCTTAAAAGAATATGAAAATAAACTTTGGATGCATGAATTACTACAAATAATGAGTCAAGGCATAGTTCGTTGAGATTTTCCTCAAGAACCTAGATAGTGGAGCAAATTGTGGTTATATGAAGACGTTCACAATGTTTTGATGAAAAATATGGTAAGAGATCATTTATAGAACTCGAGCATACACCTTATCTTGTAATTCAACAAAGTTAAAATTTGAATAACTCTAGTATTCATATATCTAGCACTCACCCATCCTTTTTTCTTGATTATTAGGGAGAAAAATCTATTAAAGGCCTAGTCCTAGATCTTCATATGGTGACTGAATTGGGTGAATTGCATAAATCTTAAAAAGCATATTGGAACCCTGATGCCTCTTCAAAGATGCCCAACCTTGAATTGCTTATAATTTATGGTGTTCACCTTCTGCATGGCCCTAAAGAACTTCCTAATGGCTTAAGATTTCTTGATTGGATTGAGTATCCTTCAAAATCTTTGCCATTAAGTTTTCAACCGGATAAGCTTGTTGAACTTCACATGTGTCATAGCAAAGTTGAACGACTTTGGAAAGGAAAAAAGGTAAGATTGTTATTTAATACACGTGTACAACTTTGTTTTTTTACTTTTAATAAATTGTAAGGTTTGTGGAGCCTAATTATTCTACCTTTTGTTTTTGGGATTTTAACTGTACTTGGACAAATTAAAGTTCATCGAGTTGAACAATTCCTTAATAAGCCTCATTACAACCCCTGACTTGACCGGAGTTCCCAATCTTGAGAAATTAGTTGTTAAAGGTTGTATAAGATTAATTGAGGTTCACCCATTTGTTGTGGTTCATAAAAGGCTTACTCTTCTTGATCTAGAAGGTTGCAAAAACCTTAGTAGTCTTCCAAGAAAGTTTGAAATGGAGTCTCTAGAGATTCTTAATCTTTCCAATTGTTCCAAAATTAAGAGAATTCCAAAATTTATGGGAAACATGGAACGCTTGTTAAAACTTCACTTAGATGGCACCTCTATTACGAAACTTCCCTCTTTAGTCGAGCATTTGACTAACCTTGCTGCATTGCATTTAAGGGATTGCAAATATCTTGTGTGTCTTCCTAGCAACATTTGTAACTTCAAGTTGCTTAAAGAAAGAACTCAATGTGGCTGGATGCTCAAAACTTGACAATCTGCCGGAGAACTTGTGGAATGTTGTAAGTCTAGAAGAGCTTGATTTGAGTGGGATTGTTTTAAGAAAGCCACCTATCTCGATTTTCCGTTTAAGAAATCTCAAAGTACTGTCTCTTATGGGTTGTAAACTGCCACTGCCTAGAAGAAACCCAAATCCTGTGAGCTTGTTATTGTCTTACCTGCCAAATTTGTGCTCTTTAACGAGATTGAATCTAAGTAATTGTGATCTTCAGACAATTCCTAATGATATTGGTTGCTTATCCTCTTTAGAAGATTTAAATCTAAGTGAAAATAGTTTTGATTGCCTTTCTAAAAGCATCATTCAACTATCTAAATTGAAGATTATTCTTTTGAAGAATTGCACAAGACTATATTCATTGCCACAGCTTCCATCTAGCACCAAGAGTGTTTTTGCAGAAGGTTGTACCTTATTGGAAATATTACCAAAAACATTAATACCGGACGAATCAAACTCATTATTTCTTTATCTCTTCGATTGTTTTGAATTGGCTGACAATCAAGGAAGCATGTTCTTTCGAACGCTATATAAAGCTTCTTAGGTCTCTCTCTCTCTCTCTCTCTCTCTTTATATATATATATATATATATATCTGTGTGTGTGTGTAGGTATTTATGTATGTATGTATGTATAATTAAATTCTAAATGTCATGGTTTGTATGTTGTAGGGAATCTACAAGAAACCTAAAGAGGCAACCATTAGTACTTTTATTCCTAGAAGTGAAATTATGGAATGGTTTAGCCATCAAAGTATGGGGAATATGGTAAAAGCACAAGTTACTCCTTGGAAACAAAATGTGATTATACAAATGCCTAATCATTCATGTAATAAGTGGATGGGAATGGCTGCTTGTGCTATTTTTTCACCCCTCGATCTTTATCCGAAAAATTACAGTTTCTTTGAAAACTCTCATATTATTTGTTACATTGAAGATGGTGTAGGAGAGCTGGCAAAATTTAGCATTAATTGTGTTCAGATTTCATCACATCACCTTTGGCTACTCTATTTTCGCCCTGAATTTTTTGATGAGAATACGAGAGCAATATTGAGTCAAATTGATGAGAATGAATCCATTCAGTTGGAAGTTAGATTTCAATTTTCTAGGGACTGAAACTTGGAGTTTGAGAAATGTGGGTTTCAAATGGTATACAAGCAAGACATGGAAGATATCAGAGGATTGGCTCAATCTAGCAACAGCAGTTGCATCATTTCTTATGAGGTCGTAGATGCTCAACATGATTTGGACAATTCAATGTTGGTAACAGAAGGTACTAAAATTATGCGAAGCCATGACGAATGCGATGAGGCTGGACCTAGTGGTGAAAGTAGCTCTAACGACATACCACATTTGAAGAGGAATCAAACATATATAAAGGATGAATTGGTCATCATAACTCTGATTGCATGGTTGATTCTATTGAAGGTGGTCCAGGACTGGTAAGTCATCATCTTTCTTTCTATTACAGGTCTTACTGGTTACTATATGTTTGTTTTGCTTTGTTTGTGTGTGTTTTTTCCCCCCATTTCTTTGGCAAATACTTGTACTTTATTTCTTTTATTTAAACTTTAAAAATTACCTTTTTAGTGCAGCCCTTGCTACATAGACCCTTCTAAACTTTAAATAGGCTGTAGCTCAACTTCAAAATTGATCTTGCATAGTTCATTATCGGTTCCCTTCTTTTATTATTGTTGATGATTTTTTTTTTCACAACTTATTTTTTATTTATTAAAGAAGTAGTATCCTAGATTAATCCACTCCCTGGCTACAAGATAGTCCTAAAATCCCATATGTCGTGGATGGAACTTTGAATCTTTGGGTTTACTAAAAGCCCTTCAAGTTCATTGAGAAAAAATAAAAAGAACGCTTTCTGAAAATTGCCGACCATTTCATCAAGTTGTGACAAAAATGGTGTCCTGGACTTATCCAAGCTGTAATATATTTCAGTAGTCCATACTCGATTAATGATACTCTCTCTGTTCCTTCTTCTTCTTCGAACTCCCTATGGTTGAAACCCTCCTCCTCTCACTCTTTCTAATTCTTCCCTTCTTCTACTGACGATCACTATGATTTGTCCCTTAAAAAATGAAAAATAAAATATTACTACACAATTCAACTTATCAATGTGAAACTCAATTTTGAACTTCCAAGTTCAAAAACTTTGGGTTGCTTTTGGAAGGATTCTAATTCTTAGCATGCTATTTTTGAGATTTAAATCTGTCCATGTATATAAATCATATCATTTGAGTTTTGACTTTGATTTTATTCTTCTGCCTGCAAATGTGGACATTTTTTTCTCAAATCTATGCCCATTCCTTTCATCTACTCTTTTCAAAAAGTAAATAGAGAGCTTACAGCAAAGTTTAATAGAAGGCTAAGACAAAAACACCCGTTTGTTGTTGGGTGAGAACTCAGCATGATTAGTGGGAAAACCCTTTTTTTTTTATAAGTAATATAGATGTATATTCAAGAACACTACCTTATGCAGAAAAACATAAGCAAAGAAAAAATTACAGAGATAGAAGATAAAAAAGAAATAAAGAAAGAAAGAAAAGATACTAATTACAAAGGAGAGAACTAAGGAACATAGGGAGAGAATCACTAGTGGTGAGTCCCCAATCCCTAGACCAGTCAAAAAGTGAGCCACTGAAAGAAGCCAATAGCTGGTTGTCAGAACTTTCCATGTCCTGAAACGTTCTCCAATTTCGTTCCCTCCAAAGACACCACATTAAGCACAACAGAGCTAAATTCCAATTGCTAGACGAATGCTTTTCAGGCCAATTCCACCAACCAAAGAGAGTATCCACAACTGATCTTGGCAAGATCCATGAAATCCCAAAAGATCTAAAAACCAAACTCCACAAACAGTAAGCCTTATCACAATGAAGTAGCAAATGATCCATCGTCTCCCCATTACAACGACACATAATGCACCAGTCAACAAAATCCATCCCTCTACCCCTCAAATTGTCACCTATAAGGATCTTATCCCATACAGCAGTCCATACAAAGAAAGAAACTTGCCGAGGAGCCTTAACCTTCCAAACACCTTTCCAAGGAAAGATAATGGGCAAGGGACTTCTTAACTAATTGTAAAACGATCAGATGTCAAAATCCCCATTCTTCATCAATTTCCATCGCATACGATCTCCATTCTCAGTATGAGGTAAATTAGAACCCAAAGTACGCAGAAAGTCATCCACACCACCCATTTCCCAATCATTTGGTCTCCGAATGAAACGAACATCCCAGCTTTTCTGTTCTTGTCCCCAACCGTTCAAGAGAAGAAGCCATTGATGCCTCTTTATTGGAAGCAATCCCATACACACCCAGAAAGGTCAATTGAAGTGGAGACTCCCCACACCATTGATCTATCCAAAGCTTCACTTTATCCCCTACCCCTACCTCAAACCGAATATTTTTGCTGAAAACCTCCCAACCCATTCGGATACTTCTCCACAAACCACACCCATGTACCCCTCTATCTAGCTTGGAGGTGCATCCCCCATTCTTCCCCAAATTTTAGAGCTACAACCCTTCTCCAAAGCCTTGTCTCCTCAACCCAAACCGTCATAACCATTTCCCTAGCAGGGCTTTATTAAGAGTAGTTAATTTCCTTACTCCTAACCCACCATTTTTCAGAGGTGCACACACCTTGTCCCATCCCACCAAATGTGTCTTGGAATCCCCCTACAAGAAATCCCTTTGCAACCTCTCAATTTTATTGGTCACATGCATAGGAATAGTAAAAAGAGATAAAAAGTAAGTAGGAAGACTAAATAATGTACTCTTCAGCAACGTCAGTCTTCCACCTTTCAACAAATACATCTTCCACCCAGCCAACTTACGCTCAATTTTCTCCAAGATAGGATTCCTAATAGTAGGGGACTTGTGGGACGCCCCCAATGGCATATCAAGATAAGTCATAGGCAAAGATCCAATTCAGCAACCCAAAATCTCTGCCAAGATATGGACATTTGGAACCTCCCAAATGGGAACCATCTCGCTCTTCAAAGCATTAACCTTTAAACTTGTCACGGACTGGAAACAAAGAAGAAGCCTCCAAACATGTAGAATCTGCTCCTCATTTGCATTGCAAAACAGAATCGTATCATCCACAAACAAAAGATGTAAGACACATACTCCACCCCGCCTACCATCAGCCTTAAAACCTCAAAGTAAACCAGCCCCTTCAACTGTTTTCATCATCTTACTAAAGACCTCCATCATAACTAGGAACAACATAGGAGATAGCAGGTCCCCTTGTCTCAACCCCCTCGAACTCCCAAAAAAGTCAGTTAGAGACCCATTAAACAAGACAGAGAATTACTGTAGATCAACTCTTTTCCTCATCTTACTGAAGACCTCCATCATAACCAGGAACAACATAGGAGATAGCTGGTCCCCTTGTCTCAACCCCCTCGAACTCCCAAAAAAGTCAGTTGGAGACCCATTAAACAAGACAGAGAATTACTGTAGATATACATGCACGGATCCACCTACACCATCTCACCCCAAATCCCATTCTCTTCAACAAATCTAGAAGAGCCTCCTAATTCACATGATCATAGACTTTCTCAATGTCTAGCTTACAAACAACCCCCGAAATCTTACCTACAAAAATTAGTACCTTTTGATACTTCCTCATTGCATGTTAAGAGAGGCAATCCCATCGCCCTCAAAGTGTTTGACAAAATGTCTGAGCCAAATTGAAAAAGGGCCTCCTGTATATATATTTATGTTCTAATCATTTGAACTTGACTATATATGTGTTCCTATTTCAATTAATTTGGTGTCACTTTCCATGTGTTGATAACAAATTAATAAAATTTTCCATAGTTGAACTGTTAATTATTAACCTCTCTTATGGACTTATAAGAACTGTGCATTTGTGTTTGATAAATTGTATGAAAGAAAATCTAATAGCTTATGTGTGCAAATAAACATTAGAGTTGATTTTTATAAACATAACATACAACATATTTAATATATCAACACAGATGATCCAAATTCTATCATTGACTACAGGAATCATATATAGTTGTGATATGTTTTGCTTTTATATGTGAGCCATCTCCGAGAAATTAAAGGGCTTCATTATGTATGCATTTGATTAGTTGTGCTATTAAGCCTTCTTGAGTGACAGTGGATTAACAATAGAAATTTTGTTCTCTTAGAAGTACTTGTGGACTTATGTATGATAAGTACTTTGCAAGGAACTGCTGATATGCAATCTGAGGGGATCTTTGGTTTACTACAGAGGTTACTCTTGCAATTTGAGATGACTTTGTTTTCATTTTTTGTATATAGGTGATGTATGATAAGTATTCGGGGTGTAACAGTTCATATTTTCCTATTTTAATTTCTTAAGGGAACTCTAATTCTTCAGAGTATATCAGCTTAAGCTGATTATTGTGTTGTGGCTGGAATTGGGTTTTGGAGTTTAGTTGGCTCGTTTGGTTGGTGAGAAATTTTTGGGACTGTTTGGTTTTGTAAGAAATTGTTTGGGATTTGGGGTGTAAGGTAATTCATAGAACTAGCAAATATTAAGGATAAAGAAGTTTTTGATATTGATTTACAGATTGAGATTAAACATGCCAGCAGGTTTTTATTGCTAATAATAAGGTCCCACAGAATATTCAAAAAAAAAAAAAACAAATCCTTTTAGTTAAAAGGGGCAAACTGGAAATGGCAAAATTTTATTTATTTTGTTTCCTGCGTGTAACACCAATGGTCCAATGCCTCATGCATGACTTAATTGAGAATCTTCTATTTCCTCCTTAAAAAGAGTTTGTCTTTTCATCTGTTTTTTTAGTTTGTTCCATTTTTGGGTTTTTGAAGAGGATCTTAACCATGGTTCTTCATGTGCTTGATTAATTTTAAATTAGCTACTTGTCTTTTCATTCCTTCTTCTAACTGCAATTATGCTCCAAGTTGTTTGGCTTTATTCGAGCTATCTTGGGGGATTGACATCTTATATTAAAACTGCCAATGAAGTATTGGCAGATTCAAAAGCAGGATAGAACTCTGTCGGCTGCTTCACACCTCCTGTAAGCGAACACAGATCTCTAGCTTAATAAATTTATGACATGAAGCCTTCAATCTAAATTGGCACAAAAACCTAGTGAAAATTATATTTGCATAGAGACATGCAAACACATGCACATGCAAGTTAGACATTATGGTAAATTAAGATACTATAATTTTAAATTCAACTTTTACTGCTCTTATCTGATTGAAATATCAACCGTTTGGTATGTGCAACTATAAAGCTTGGGATACAACAAAAATTCACAACAATTTTACAACATTCCATAAATTAAGTTTCCACATTATACTTGGGGTCACCATTATATATAACTTTAGTTTTTTTCAATGATTCATGCATTGAATCAATTGTCCTTGGAAAAAATTACACTGTTTGTATTTTATTTCTCAATGCAACCAAGTGCTTGAATTTAACTAGGAAACATAATGTGATGCACTTAAGTTTTACCCTTATGAAAAAAGTTGTGAAATTTGTTGTCTCTAGTATTGTTTTAGGAATAAATTATAGCTATCCTGTTTTTTTTTTTTTTTGCTTTATTTATTTATTTATTTTTTCTAATTGTGAACAACCCTCTTTTATTACCGGTTTTGATAAACTTGTATCAGGAAAAAAGTATAAGGAAAGTTAATGCAAATCAACCATATAAACATGATTTGGTTGTTTGATTGAACCTTCTTTATTTTTTGGGTTATTTAGTGCCAAATTCTTATTTATGTTCTGTTTGTTTTGATGGAAATTTTTTTTTTCACATTTTCTTGTGTTTGGTAGGATAGAAGACACAGATGATCCAGAAACAAACTTATTGGTCAACAGAATACATTTTGGCAAAATGTTTGCCCCTTGCAGAAAACTCACAAAGCAAAGCATCCTTATCTTGTCATTCTCTACGCATTTCAACTTGCTCCATCAACGATAACAAAGCAAACCTCTCTCTCTCTCCCTCCATTTCTGTTCTCTTATGTTCAATTTTCTTTGTCTATTATGAACTAATCTTTTCTTTGTTGAGTATGTTGGCCTCAGTCACTCAACATCTGCACACTCCAGTGGTTTGACACTCTTCGCTCTCTCTCTGTTTGTGACTCAAGCAGCTGCAAGCAGTGTCTCTGAAAGGTGAGCATGCTTTTTTTGTGGTCTCATTCCTAATGCATCTGTCCTTTTGTTTTTCTTTGGATTTATTTTGATTGAATGATACTTCTGTGTTTGATGTAATACGATGAAGGCCTATATCATAAATAGACTACACCATGGTTTTAAAGAATATTGTTGTTTTGTAATACCATTAGCTACCATGATTTTAAGGTTGTCAAATGGATCTAATGTAAACCTATTTATAACCTTCATTGGATTTTTTATATCATACAATTTAGAACAAAAAAGATGTAGCTCGTTAAGGGATTTCCATTATAAGCATAGGCCATTAAAACCATGAAAATCCTTAATACTTCCACTCTCTTTCTATTCCAAAAACTTCTTTATGGACATATTCTACCAATATATGTAAATGGTAGTTGGAATTGATAGGCTTAAATCATACAATTATGTTCTTGACATTGCCTAAAAGTTGCTCATGAAGATGTTTGACTGTAACTTTTTTAACGAATTTTGGCTTATTTACTTTAGCTTTCTTTGTCAGAGTTCACTTTCTTCTTCTTCTTCTTCTTCTTCTTCTTCTTCTTATGAAATGGTATGTTCTTCAGAGTTCTCTTCTGACTTTGTTGCATTTCAATTATATTGTCTAATTGTTTTAGTTCTTGGGTTAATTTGGAATCTTTGACTAATGGGGTTAGATAAATGCAAAAATAATTGTTGTATTGCCTAGAAAAAGATCCTGCTGTATTGCAATCTTGGTCAATTTCAAAGATCCTGCACTATCTGTTACCTAGAAAAAGATCCTGCTCTATCTGTTACCTTGCAATTTCAAAGATAAATGTTGCATTGCAATCTTGGTCACAAGATAAGCAATTATGATGGAATCCTCAAGACTGTACAAAACCAGTATGAGAAATTGGATTCATGCATTCAAGATCTTGAAGGAGGACAAGAATGCCTAGAGATGGTGGCTCATATTTTGAATAAGACGGTAATAATGGCCTCTAGTTTAGGGGCCTCGTGGGGTGGGAGGTAGCAAAGTGAAAGGAGCGTCAACAAGTTGGCTAGGATACTTAAATTCGAATAATATAAATTTGTTGCAGCACTAATTTTCCTAGTGAAATCAGTAGTTGGTTAGGATACTTAAATTCAAATAATATAAATATGTTGCAGCTCTAATTTTCGTAGTGAAATCACTTATGACTTCTCCTATGAATGTAGGCACGTTACTGAATCACATAAATCTCAGTGTTATTTGTTCTTTGCCTTTTTCTCTTTTTTTACTCAGGTTGCATATGCATAATCCCCGAAAAAGAGCGTCCTTTCCCAACATTTTCAACCACTAGCCAACAAATTGTGGTGCAGTCTCATGGCATTTTTTTTATTATATTTTTTAATTTGAAAAAAAAAAGAAATTTTTTTAAAAAATGTCAGGATTTTGCTGCCATGCGGTGCCTTTAAATGAATGGGATATAAATTTAATTTCTTTAAATACTAAAATAACTAGTGAACAACTTGTGCAACACACAAGAAATTTAAACAAAATATAACCTTTTTTTTTTAATCTTTGTCTTAAATATAAAATTGATAATTATAGTAGTTATTAATAGGCATTTATTATGTTTGTATTCATATATGGAACTATTTATTCTACAATATAAATAAAATATGATGTGGGAGTATTCTAATGGAGGGTTTAAATATATAATAGAATCCTTTTTTTTAGAAGAAATATATAATAGAATCTAAATTCAATTAGAAAACATATATTAGAAGAATGATGTTTAAAATGGTGAGGCCTCAAAACTTGGCAAAATTTTATGAAGCAACCAAAAGTTAAACTTCTTTGATTTTATATATATTATAAATTATACTATTATAACACAATTCACAACTCTTGATTTTTTTTTCTCAAAAAAAAAAAAAAAAAAAACTCAAACTCAATTAAAAAAAAATTACACAACAATATTACATCTTTATAAATTATTAATGTTTAGAGTTTAACCAAGGATTTTATAGCTCATCTAGCATCTCTTAGTTTTTCTAATGGAAGTAGGATTTAAATCCTCCCAGCCTCCAATGTAACTATCGAAATAAAATAAATAAATAAATGAATAAATAAAAGGTCCGAATATAATAGACACTTAATTTGCAATAGCTTAGAGATTGATATCTTTACAGCATGCTCTCATCAACTTTTAAGTTTTGGGTTAAAAAAGAAAACTAAAATCAACCCAAACCTTATGATAGGATTGAATAGACACTAATTTGGCTCCAATTAGAGATGAACATGGCTTTTCCTGGTGGGTGGTGGCAGTGGGTTTAATAAGAAAATTTTCTAAAATCACATTTTCTATTCTTTCATTTTTCCATTTTTTCTATCAAGCATCCAAGGAAAACTAAAACGTTTTTTTTTTATTTTTTATTTTTTATCATTTTACTTTTCTATTCTCTCAGTGTTAAGACTCATATATTTACATATATTCCAAATTTTATAAAAATAATCATATAAACTCCTTTTACATAAATCAATAATTATTGCATCACCTATGATTAAGTAATATATCAAAATAAATGCACTTATCCATTTAAGACATGACAATGAATTAATACTTGGACATACATTTAAAATTTTGCTAAGGTGAAAAGTTAAGGAATGTGTCACATAACAGAAACTTAGACCTAATTTTATATGTATAGAAAAATGACTTTAGATTGTATTTGTGAGGTATGAATTGCGGAATAGGACGATGAGGTGTATTTATCTACACACACACAAGTCTAACTCTTAACTCTCAAGTTCACCTCTCAACTCTAAAAAAACTAAAAAAAATAAAGAAAGGTCCATTGCCACTGGCACACCTAATCTTAAAAAAAAAGGCTAAAACTTGTTGTAAACAATATAATGCACACACCTTTACACAAATGCGAAAAAGCAATTGAAATCGCGACTTGAAGCAGCTGTAATAAATACTACTCTTAAAAAAATAAAAAATAAAAGGAGTTATCAGACTTGACTTGGTTTAGTTTAAATAGAAATTACACGATGGGAGCTTCACATATGCCTCACGGACTCTACTGCATAATCTGTAAGTTCTCTGCTGCCACGCACATTCTTTCTCTTTTATTTCCTCTCCTTTCACTATTTTATTAATTTCTAAATTGTTTTCTTTTTCTCTCTTATTTCTTTATTCTTCTTGAAATCTACTGAACCTAGATTTCCCTTCATGGATACAAAAAGCCCATCTTCTTCCGCTTTTGCCAACCGTAAGTGAAAGTACGATGTCTTTCTCAGTTTTAGAGGTGAGGATACTCGTAAGAGTTTTATAGATATCTCTACATTGCTTTGAAGCAAAATAGAATTTTCAATTTTAGGGATGATGAAAATCTCGAGAGAGGAAAAACTATGTCTCTTGATCTTTTGAAAGCCATAGAAGAATCATTATTTGTTGTTGTCATTCTTTCAAAAAAATATGCGTCATCAACATGGTGTTTAGATGAACTTGTAAAAATCATGAAATGCAGAAAAAAGATAGGGCTAATAATTCTACCCATTTTTTATGAAGTGCATCCATCTGATGTTCGAAAACAAATAGAAACTTATGCACAAGCATTTGTTGAACATGAAGAACATTTGAAGGATAATATAGAGAAAGTTCAAACATGGAGAGCTGCTTTGACAAAAGTTGCCAATCTCTTAGGATGGTCTTTACATGATGGGTTATTTATGTTGATGAAATAATTTCTTTTCTTTTTTTTTCCTTTTTTTTTTTTTTTGAGAAGAATAATTTCTATTATATATATTAACTAGCTATCTTCATTAACATACCACATTTAATTAGCTCATTACTATCTTATTTTTAGTGTGGGATTACCATTTTTACACAAGAAATTGCATCTCTTTACTTTTCTACTTTTCAACTTGGAATTCATTCAAATTTAAAAAGATTTACAACGTATTTTCACATTGACTCAAATTTCAGTAACAAAATTTTCATTCTTTACAGGACATGGATGAAAACAATCGATTATAAAAAAAATAAAAATAAAATAGTATATTATTATTATTATTATTATTATTATTATTATACCACAACACCTTATTTAAGAGTTTCATACACATGTACCTGTAATAATTGGAAATGAATTAAGTATTGTTCAAATTCTTAAAATAAATCAATGCATGTATAGAATGTCTTGAAAATGTTTAGGTACTCTTAAGTACTTAAATTATTTATTTGCATTTCTTATATGTGGATTTCTCTTTTAAGTTATTCTTTTTATCAATATTTACTGATTATTTTTGTTTACACCTTTTAAGTAATACTATGCCATTAAAAATAAATTACATTTTATACATAGTTATATTTTATGTGAAAAATTTTATATTTTTATTTTTTGGGGAATCAAGATAGTAATATTTTAATATGCTCTAATACTTATATTAATTAACATTTTTTGAATCAATATTATGTCAAACTATGTCTTTTATTCTTGCCCCCGAACTTAAATTCTGGTTCTACCCCTACTAAAAATAGCATTGTTTATATCTATATGGTTCTAACAGTAACTCAATAATAATTTACTTTGGGGTTTTTATATATTTATCTATTTGAGGGAACTCATTACTATGTTTTTGGTGATATGGGATTACCTTTACTCATTACTATTTATCTTTTTGGTGAGGGAACTCATTACTATTTATAAGTTATTGCCTTTACTTAGTTCCCTACTTCTCAACGTGGGACTTGCTTGAATTTGAGTGTAATTTACAATGAAACTTAACATTTAATATCTACTTTCTTTTGGGAGGTGGAAGGAATTATGGGTGATTCAATTGCTTTGCTTGTTTGTCTCTCTTCTTTGCAGGCATGAGTCAAAATTTATTCAATATATTGTGGAAGTGATATCACATAAATTAAGTTATGCATTCCCAAAAAATACCAAAGGTTTAGTAGGAATAGATTCTCGAGTGGGAGAATTAATGCCACTTTTAGCAATAGTATCAAAGGATGTTCACATCATAGGGATTTGGGGGATGGGGGGAATTGGAAAGACTACTCTTGCAAGAGTAGTCTATTGGAAGATGTTTAATAATTTTGAAGGCAGTTGTTTTATCACTAATATTAGAGAAGAATCTGAAAAACATGGTTTACTTCCATCACAACAAAAACTTATTTGTGAGAAATTTTGGAGGAGAGAAGTATGAATATACGGGATGTTGATGATGGAGTTCACACGATCAAGAGAAGGTTATGTCATAAAAGGATTCTTCTTGTTAATTCAAAAAAACCAATTCAAAAAAACACATTGGAATCTTGAAACTTTTTCAAAGATGTCTAACCTTAAATTGCTTATAATACATGGTGTTCGCATTCTACATGGCCTTGAACATCTTCCTAATGGTTTAAAATTTATTTATTGGAGTGGAAATCCTTCTAAATCTTTGCCATCAAGTTTCCAATCATATGAGCTTATTGAACTTTGCATGTGCCACAGCAAAATTGAAAAACTTTGGAAAGGAATAAAGGTAAGATTGTTTTTCAAGTAATCCAATACATTAAATAAAAAGCAATAAATTCTATGGTTTGTGGAACCTAATAATTGCTTATTTAATTGTGTGTGTGTGTGTGGCTTTTAACAGCATTGTGACAAGTTGAAGTCCATCAAATTGAACGATTCCTTAAACCTCCTTGAAACTCCTAACTTCATTGGAATTCCCAATCTTAGTATTAAAAAAAAAAAAAAAACATAATTTTGTTTTTTGTTTTTTTTTGTCTTTGTTAATAAATTATTGTATCTTAATGTATTTAGAAACAACGATTTTGTCTATTTATAATTTTTTAATGCTATATGAATGACTATTTGGATTTTTTTTTTCTTTATACTCCTGTCCCATTAGCTTAAAATCCTAAGCCCGTCCCTGATTATATATAAAGTTAATAATATAAAGTAGATATTTAAACAATAAAAAATGCCCCATTTAAAAATTTTGCCTAAGGCCTCAAATTCCTTGAGCCGGCCTTGGTTACATATAGAGCTAAGTGGCCACTCTAATTTTGGGATTTATCTTTTGACAAACCGTCTTATTATGGTGCATTTTCACTTTTTCTTGCTATGGAAGTGTTGACATGCACGTACTTACCGGGTTTTTAGTGTACTAAATATTTAACTTTGATTTATGATAGAAGAGCTACCCAGTGATTTGGAAGATGTATTCCATTCTGATTTTATCTAATAAAACTCACTTACCTTTTCCTCTAAAAAAAAAAAAAAAAAATCGGTTTACATGTGTGAGTCCAAATAGTAGCGAGGGCTATAGCATATAAATGAACCAATGAACAGTTGTTTATCTCAATATCAATATGAATACAAAAAATAACTGTTTTTTAATACATTTTCACTCAATCATTTATCAAAATGGAATTCAATTTTTTTTTAAATCTCAAAAATTATTTAAAAATTATTTTGCGTTAAATTTCACAACAATTTCCTTTCAATCTACAAAATTAAAAAGTCCCTTAGAATTTTTTTTTTTTTTTTTTTTTGGCCTTTAAAATTTACTTTTGAAAATATTCATAATTGAAAAGTCAAATATTAGCTTTCCCCATAATCTATAAATCACATAAATATCATATTTATTATCTCATAGTATATGTCCAATATTATTTTTTAATTTTTTAATTTTTTTTAAAAAAACCTCCATCTTAGCTAATATGTCCAATATTCGTTATAATCTCAAGTATATAATTTATTTTAAAAGAAACAAACTCACAAACAAAAATACTTAGTTTTTTGGCATATTGATGTCCATGATAAAGTGGTTTTCCAAAATCACATCTTACTCTGATTTTAAATTATAAGTCATTGCATGATTTCCATGTAATATTAATCATATATCTTATAGACTTATACAATATGGTGCAAAAATAATCTACAAAACATGCAAGGCGTTAAAAGTAGTTTATCAAGGCTTTCCAATAATAGAAAGTAGGACTGAGCACTTGACCCGGCCCACCCAAAAACCGAACCGACCCGAACCGACCCGATATGCTTTGGATGGGTCTAAGAATATTCGGGTCGGGTTTCGGGTCTCATTTTCGGGTTATTTTCGGTTTTGGGTCGGGTTCGGGTCGGTTTTCGGGTCCTATAAATATCTTAGTCTGAACCCGATTCTTGTGTTTCTGAAAAAAAAAAAAAAACCCTACGTTCTCTTCTCTTCAGTCTCCGCCTCCCTCAGCTCTCTGCCTCCCTCCCTCCCTCACCTCTCTCTTTATTCCTCAAAGGTTTAAACCAGTTTCAAGCTATTTGCTCCATTTGTCTCTGTGTAAGTCATAGAACCTATTTCTTGTTAATTTGTTATCTCTGTTTCTTGTTAATATAGTTGGGTTTTTAATACTTTCGGATTTTGGGGTTTTTTTCTATGTGAATATCCTGTTTGGGTTTGATTTCTTGCTTTTTGTGATGTGGGTTTGGCTTGAATCGTTTTTTTAAGGACCCATTTCGAATTTTTTTCAGGTTTTTAACTAAAGGGCTCTTCTGCCTCTCTCTGGGGTTTCACTATTTTGCTTTTCGCCAAGGTAAAAGACCTCTCTGCCACAAAATCTTTGAAAGCTTTACTCTGTTTCTCTGTTGGATTCGTGTACTTAAACTGTTTGCTTTAGTTTCTTAAACCAAAGAACCCATGTCCTTTAAGTATGTCATGTTTTTTGCTGGTATATTCACATGTAATAGTTTTGATTTTAGCTAAAAATTCTATTTATTGACATTTAACATAATTACACACTTCTGTTCTGTCAACACACATTGATGTTTACATTCCTTGCAATTTGCAACTAATATATGCAATGCTCCACCACCGGTAATTACCACCAAGTAACTATTCTGGTAAGTAGTTAATCTCCAAACTCCATAATTTGTTGGGTAGTTGAAGTACTGAATTAAAGTATTAATCAATTCTGTACTACAATAGTACAATGCAGGAGATGGGGAGAGCCGAGAGCAATATGTGTATATATATTTATGTAGTGGCAAGCATGCGAGGATTTAATTAGTGCAGTGGGGATGGAGTTGGCAGTGCCAACCTGCTACTTTTTTTTTTTTGGTGAAGATTTGTAATCATATCTATTTACTTTCCTCCACCTAATCTAATCATCATTTCTGGGTTTTGTTTTTTTTATTTTTCTTTAAAGGGTCTTTCCTGGAAGGAAAGGAAATACTTCTAGAGTTTGGACTTTGGACCTACTCCATGTCCTATATTGTGTCATGTAATTTGACCCAATTAATAATTTTTTTTGCTGTACTAGAGTGGTTTCGTTGTTCCAAAAGCATTTGCTGGTGTTTTGTCTGATTGTTTTTGTAGGTAGTTTTTTTGTTTTTGTTTTTGTTTTTGTTTTTAATAATTTCCTTAAATGACAATGTCAGCCTCTTGACTACTTGTTTGATTGTTCTCCATCTTTGTGACTGTTTGTCTCTGTTTTTAATAATTTCCTTAACTGGCAATGTCAACCTCTTGACTACTGGTTTAATTGTTCTCTGTCTTTCTTACTCGGTATTAGGCAGTAGTAGCTGATGATATATGCATTAGCTATGACAAAAAGGTGGTCGAGCTTTGATATGTATCCAACATTTGACTAGGTAACACTGTTTCCCTTTTCATGGTTCAGCCTCAATTTTGTGATCTCATATTATTCACTTGCCTCTATCTCTGTCTCTATGTTGCCTACTATTTTTGCCTTTTGTTTTGTAATGCTAACTGTTGATAGTGAATGATCTACCAGAATTATCCAAGGTTTCTGTGTAAAGGTGTGGAAATTACCCAGAAGTATTCCTTATGGTAGAATCCTCTATAGGATCAGGTTGGGATCGCAATCCCACAACCCAAGTCACTGTTCAACCTCAACTCTAACACCCTCACTGATCATCACAGTCAGATCAAGACTTTCTGCATAGCACATAGGACTAATGCCCCACTTTCCACATAAAATCCTGTTAAGAACTGAATCAATAGCCTTGCATTTGCTTTCCATTATACACTTCACTTCCTTCTTGATACCTCTCATTATTTGTTCTTCACTCCTTATTCTGCCAGCATGAATTACTGCATTTCTTTATGGTCACAGCAGCACACAAGGGATCTCCCAGTCTCAGCTTTTCCTCCTTGGAAATATACCACCAAAGAACCATTTAGGCTAATAGAAAATCTGGGATTTCTCCTGTGGATGATATGGAATATATATTAAATGATTAATATGCTATTGTACCATTACCTAATCAACATATATATATATATATATATATCCACTGCCATTTTAATCCCCGTCAATTACTCCTTTGTCAAAACATTTATTTATGTTCTTTGTTTATTTTTCTTTGAGTATGTTTATTGACTTGATCTCTTCCTTGCCTTGTTTTTAATACTCAATAGACTCTATTTTGCTGCTATGTGTAGAATCACAAAAATATGTTTAATATATTAGTCTAATAACATAAACTAATAAATTTTGAATGTTTCTCTTATATCTTATTATAGTTTAATATATTGTTTGTGTATCTAATAGTAATTGTTTCTCAAGTTATGTGAATTACATTTCAGGAAATGGAGAATCTTCAATTCTTGAACAGTAATAATTTTTAATAATTTTGTATTTGTTTCCTTGGAAATTATGAAACTTTAGTGTCCAATTATATTGAAGGAATCAGTTACTTAATACAACATATCTAACATTCTTTTATCGTTTGCTTTTTTTTTTTTTTTTTTGGACTTTATATTAATTATAGTTGTGGGATTTTAGAGCTTACTGAGAACATAAAAAAAGTTGGGGAAGCAAAAGCCTAACACCACAACCACCAGGTACAACTTTTTAGTTTGTAAAAGTGTTTGATAGATTATATTGGTAATTTACACACTAGGAAGTACGGACACTTCATTTAGGGTGCCGTACTCGTGTCTTATTGGCCATTTTATGTTATAATTTTTAAAACTAGTTGCATCCATTCAGAATTTAAAAGAATATTTCTTTTTTTGCAGCAACCCCATGTGTATGAAGCCAAGTTTAATGTTGGAGCTTGAAGAAGTGCTTACATGCAGGATTACTGAAAAGAAACTTTTTTTTGACAATTAAGCATTCTGTCCAGCAATGGATTGCTGTAATTTGTTTCACGACTAAGCATTTTGTTGTAATGTAAAGCTTTAGATATCTTGTCATAGTTTTTCATTTCCGGCTCTTTAGTGCTTGTGTTGGTTTTTATGCATTTGTTTTGCTTTCTCAAAGTTCTAACACTGTTTGGAGAGTACACAACAGAATGAAATGAATTAGAGTGGATAGGTTATAAATGAATGGAATGTGGAGGACTATATTATTTTCTTTTGTTTGGTGTGCTTTGGAGTTGCATAATAGAAGGAATGGAAAGAAGAGATATCATACTTTGATGGTTCAATGAAGATATTGTTGGTTTTGTGTTTTTATCGTGTATATCCATTTAATAGTCGTAAATGTGGCTTGCTAAGTAGATTTTAGCTTTTATTTTCATAATTTTTTTTTTTTAAATGATTTGATATTGGATTTTTTTTAAAATAGTATAATTATTTTTTTAAAATGATTTGATATTGGACTTTTTTTGTTTAATGAGAGATTATTATTACAAAAAGGAATATGGTAACTAAATGCTCATGGAAAACAAACAACAGCAGCAAAAAAAAAAAAAAAAAAAAAAAAAACCGAGACCCGACCCGAGACCCGGAAAACCGACCCGATTTCAAACCCGAATTTTCGGGTCGGGTCGGATTTCAGACAGATAAACCCGATTTCTGTCGGGTCGGGTTTCGGGTCACAGTAAACCCGAACCGACCCGACCCAGTATCAGTCCTAATAGAAAGTAGTCTATCTAATCTAAACTCGCTCGAGCGAATATAAAGGAATTTGCCAAGTCTAAAATGGCTCTTCTTCTTTTTCATTACGCTTTCGTTCTTGTAGAACCTTGCGAAATCTTCAAGATATACCCTCTCTCTGTCAGATATTTGGAACATCATTTGGGTTCTCATTCTGGTCCAGTCCACCAGATGGGTTGATGGGTTTGTTGAGGTATGAGTTTTATTGTCATTAAGGATGCTGGCATGACTGATTGAAAGACAAAATATGATGGACATGACCCAAACCCTTTTGCCAATCAAGAAAAAGCCCAATTTCCAATATTTGGAGATGGACCAAGATTTGGATCTTAAAGGAAGAAAAAAAAAAAAAAATCCAGCCCATGTTATGCCCTGCACACAAAATTAGCATTAGTCATATTTGGTTGCCGAGAAAATACAGAGGGAGAGAGAAGGATGCTAAGGTTTCAGGTTGTCTTATTTTACCTGTCAGAGATCATATGAGGGCTAAATATACTCCAGTGCGAAAATCATTGGAAACATTGCACAATGCTCATAAGTCCATTTTAAAAACCCAAATGATTTTGCTGAACTATAGTCATGGGCACCCGCTCTACTCTGTGACAATGCACAACATGTGCCCTTGGAATTAGCGAAACATTTGCAACCAGCCAAATCAGCTTTATAATTATGTCCAGAGAATTTTTGAACTTTCAAAAGACAATTAATATTTTATAAGCCAATTAGTACAATCTATAATTATGGACTTGGATCCAGACCTCAGTAGGGTCGAAATTAATTTATTGCACGATTAGTTGTCGTTGCATTCTTTGATGATCAACAAATGACCTTTAACAGACCAAGGTCATTTGTATTGAAAATAATACATCTCTCAAGTAGTAAGAGTTTTCACCACTGAATAGTTTGAGTCAGGATTTCAAAGACTATAAGCTTCATCATTACCAGAGTCTGAAGCTGTATAGTAAACCTAATATGCCTTATCATTAATATACATGCTTAAAGGGATAGATATTACAATTTACAAGCAGGTCAAGCTGGATAGGTAGTTTATGATCCTCAGAACTGAAGCACAGAAAATTCATAGAAGACAGAAAGGATTTTGGCTTTCATCGTGTTTGCTACCGAGAGCTTCTTATAGGAATTGCAGATGCCTGTTGAAAAATTCAAGATCCAATCAGTTATCAAGGGAGTAGAGGCACTATACTATTTTACCAAGGCCAAAGTAGAATATACAGAACAAATAAAGCAGTGGCACATTATGAAATGAAGATAAGAATATTTTTAATTACCAGACTTGCAAAACGAGTGGAAGTGCTACGCCATTTCCATGTTTTCAATGGTTTAGAATATCTACAATAGCTGGTTAGCCTCCTTAGATCACATAACCAATGTAAAACTTCCCTGAAAATTTGCAAATAAAAATTCAGTGAAAACTAAGACCACAGTTTTTTGTTCTATACTGCTATGTGACATTTATGGAAATGAAGGTACTATAGCATACTCTAAAGACAACTTTGAGAATATATATATATATATATATATATATATTAGAATTCATCACAAATTTCTAGCTTGCTGCTGTTTCAAAAGATAAAAGAGATAAAAGAAAGGGGAACTTATATTTTTGTTTACACATACACAAAAGAAAAGTCGATTAGGTGTTTGCCCTCTCAGACCTGAATAATTTCTTTCCTCAATCTTTAAGCTCACTAGAGATTCAAATTGGGCAAACCATAAAACACAGTACAGAGAAACATAGAAAAATAAAATGTAGAAGAAAAGGAAAAAGAAAGATTGAACAATCAGTGAATAAGGTATACTTCAAAGCAATATACCAGATATATCATCAGCAATGATTTTTTACTTCTTACAGATCATATAAAAAAAGGAAAGGTTGTTCCCACTAAAATACAATCAGGTGAACCATCTTGTCATACTAAAATTAACTTAAAATCCAAATCAATCAAACTGAAATATGAATTTATAGTTTCCCATTTCTATATAAATTTCATGTCTATCCTATAATTAGAGTTTGTTTTGAAAAACATTGAATGTCAGCAACATAAAAATTCAGGTTCTTGAGTGTTGTTTTCAATATTATACCTTCTGTTGGAAGATGTATTCTTACAAAAAGGCTGCTTTGTTTCGTTCAATATCTGCAAAAAAGACCCTCCCAAATAGCATAAGTCAGTCAATGTGTCTTCCTTACTGATTAGCTTTTGTATTTCAGTTGACCTTCACACTTAACAAAGATAAGAAACCAAGACAAAAGTCTTAACTACCTGATACCAGAATTTAGCTAATGTGACAATCTTTACAAGAATTCAATAAATCAATCCAATGCGGGATTAGTGGCCCACTTTGCATCCTACCATCAATCATAAAGCAGCTGCAAATTTGAAATGAAATTGAGTTAGATAAACTACAAATCTTTCTTCTTCTTTTTTAATGAAAAGATAAAACTACAAACGAAAGCTAAAAATTTCCGTGCTTTCACTATCAAGAAAATTCCGAAAGAGACAGAAAATGATGGTCTTACTAGCTAGTATACTTTAGTATTCACCATAGAGTATATCTTAAAGCTATGATTTCGAGCACAATGTGCAATACTATCCAGATTATTTTTTAAGCCAGGATAATTTGATGGTTGAAAATAAAATTTCAAAAACAATTTTCAACCTGTTAGTCAAAATGGTGGTAAGTCAACAGCATCCTTGACTATATTTTTAAAACTGTTAAGCTTGAACTTGTCATCAGTACATACGATGTTTAACATAAAAGTTGCATAAGAAGAGGACCAGGCTATGTGCACCAAACTGAAAACTGAACAATTAGCAAACTGAGAGCTTAGAAAATCGTGAACGCAGTACATTAAGCAATGTCTTTCTCAATAGCTTGTATCTCCCAGCTTGGAATTTGCTTTACATAACAAGGGCTGCAAACCAAAAAGCCACCGTTAAGTACATGTGCAGTCACCTCGCCTTTCAAAATACAAAGGACAAGGCTTCACAAATTGTCTGATAAAGGATTATGGACTTCAACTAAGCCATCCAACCATAACAGCCTATTGCAATTTGGTTCCCCATTCAATCATTGCATAGAAAGCTTGAACCATAACAACAACATTCTCTTTTGGTATTTACATCCATTGAAATCAGCACTTGTCATTCTCGACAATCAACAGACCGTTTCCAATTGCAAACAGGAGGTTTACAACAGATTGCAAGTACAGATCCTGACCAAGTGACCAAGTGCTTGCAGTAGTTAAAAGCTTAGAAGCATTAACAGCCCTTCCCTTCAAGCATGCTCTCACTCCTGCATTTTCAAATTGCCCAAAGAGTTATTAGCCAAAAAAACAAGCGCTAAGAGTTTCTTCAATAACAACTAAAATGGAAGAAAATAATCACCATCCCACACAAATAGAGAGCCAATTATTAATGGAATTTGATTCAAAAAATTCAGATCTAACGGTAAGAACATTCCAGTCAGGCGTACTATTGAAAAGCCATCCCTCCATTCCATACATACCCACTCATAAACATGTTCCACAGCACGATATAGAACCTGCAATCAGGTGAATCATCTTGTCTTACTAAAATCAAAAAACTTGATTCCAGTTCAAACAAATAAAAATATGAAGCCATAGTTTCTCATTTCAGGTTCTTGAGTGTTGTTTTCAATATTATACCTTGTGTTGGGGGATGTATCCTTACATATAGGCTGCTTCATTTCATTCAATAGCTGCATCAAAGTTCCTCCAATTATTATACGTTTAATGAACGGAACTATTAAATAAGTTAAAATAGACAGCTCAGGTCAGGTGGTATAGTGAGAGGTGTAATCTGCACCCAAATACTCACCAAACAAAGAAGTATTGACCCTTATTTTATTGGTCCATTGTGAAATCCTTGAAAGTGGATATGAGCCTTGGGAGAAAAAACACAGTCAATTAACCTCGATCCCAAATAGAGTAATTCAGTCAATGTATCTTCCTTACTGATCAACTTTTTTATTTCAGTTGTCCTTCACAGTTAAAAATGATAAGAAACCAGCAGAAACAACTTTTTACTACCTGATGCCAGAATTTAACTAATGTGACCATCTTTGCAAGAATCCAATAAGACAATCTAATGCTGGATGACTGGCCCACTTTGCATCCAACCATCAATAATAAAGCCGCTGAAAATTTGAAATGAAATTGAGTTAGATAAAATACAAATATATATATGAAAAATAAACTTCAAATTAAAGCTAAAATTTTTGTGCTTCTCTATCAAGAAAAATTCCAAAAGAAGAAAAAAAAAAATGATGGCCTTACCAGCTAATATAATTTAGTATTCACCATAGAGGTATATCTTAAAACTATGATTTCAAGTACAATGTGCAATGCTGTCCAGGATATTCTTTAAGCCACGATTAGTTGATGGCTGAAAGTAAAGTTTCAAACAACAATTTTCAACTCATTTGTCAAAGTGGTGGTTAGTTAGTGGATTTGTAAAGATTTTTTTTTTAACTGGTAAGCGTGAAACTTGTAAACAGTACATACCATGTTTAACATAAAAGTTGCATAAAAAGAGGACCGGGCTATATGCTTTAAATAGGACACTGACTAGAATTACCAAACCGGGAGCTTACAAAATCGCGAACGCAGCAGATCAAGCAATGTCTTTCTTAACAGCTTATATCTCCCAGCTTGGCATTTGCTTTCCATAACAAAGGCTACAAACCTCAGACCTTCTAGTAAGTAAAAGTGCAGCCACCACGCCTTTCATAAGTACAAAGGATAAAGCCTCACAAATTGACTAAGGACTAGTCATCCAACAAAAACAGCCTCTTGCAATTTGGTTCCCCATTCAATCTTTGCACAGAAGCTTGCACCTCACTAGAAAACTTCCACTGAAATCAGCTCTTGCCGTTCTCAACAATCAACAAATTGTGTCCAATTGCAAACAGGAGGTATAAAACTTCTTAAAAAATGATTCACAGGCACTGCTTCTTCTTGACAGATCATGACCATGTGCTTGCAGTAGTTAAGAGCTTGAAAAGCATTGACAGCCTTCCCTTCAAGCATGCCCTCACTCTTGCATTTCCAAATTGCCCAAAGAGTTATTAACCAAAAAAAAAAAAAAACCTGAGAGTGGCTGCAAAACAACAATGATAAAAGAAACAAATCAGCATCTGTAGACATCTCTCCACCCAAACAAAGAGCCAATTAATAATGGAATTTGATCCAAAAAATTCAGATCTAACAGTAAGGTCCTGTCCAAACTACAGGGTTCTTTTGCATTCTAATGAAATGGTACAGATAATCACAAGTTATGGAATGTTCACGGTCATTAATAAGTTAGGTACACATTTTAATGAAATCATTATAATTCATTTCATACCACAACTGCTTTGGAACAAATAAAATACCTGCCCATCTGTAGAACATAGGTGACAATGCTTCTATCATCTATTCAAGGCCAAGGCATGATCTCTAGTTAAAATAACATTTGACTCAGCCACTCAGGCATAGTATTAAAAAGCCATCCCTCCATTCCGTACATGCCCACAGATAAACATGTTCCACAACACAATATATAACCTACAATCATCAAATTCCATGTTACTATTTCTCTTTCAGGAATTTAATCGAACAATTATGTGCCTTAGGCATAAAGATTCATTTAAAACTGTAAGAGATATTGATGAGCTAAACCTTCAAAGTGCTAGAAGTACATTCTTTAGAAGGGGAAAAAAAAAAAAAAATTGAACACAGAGACATCTGAGCACCTCTTTACAACTATTTTCCCTGAAAAAAAAAACTTTCCCAAGGAATAATACAAATGAAATTCCTCACCACAGATGTGAAAGCACACAAAAGACCAAAATTTATACCACTAAGGTAAATTCTAAATAGTCCGCAATGAAAATAATAAAAGCAATTCCTCTTAAACTTAGACCAAATTTCTGAGACCCATTACCATGTATATGAATTCCACACCATATACATGTCCTACAATACCCACTTCACTGAACAATATAAATGCAAAATCTGAAGCGCACTCACAAAAAACTATAACTCCACACATTCAAAAGAAGTAAAAAAAAAACTAATAAATTAAAATGTATAACCCAAAAGTTTAACGTACCTCCAAATTTTAGGAATTTGAGAAGAATATTTTGGAGTTGAGAAGATAGCCTCTGCTGCTACACTAGAAGAATTAGCTTAAATTAGGGTTGGATTTTTAAAATTCATATTGCATAAATATACACACACAGAGAGAAGAGAGGTACCAATTATTGCTGCTCCTCCTCCTGCAACTCGTAGATGGATCTCCCCCCAATGTCAACGCAAGGGATGTTGATGATATTCTTCAACCACTCTTGCCCTTTTCCTTTCTTGCAGTGTTGTTCCAGCACTGGACATTCATAAATTCGTAGTTGCAGAAGTGAGGGAGGCAGGCCGTTCTCTGGGAGGGATGCGAATTTAGGGCAATCCCAGATCGACAAGTGTTCAAGTGAAGAGAGGTTTTGAAATAACTTGGAGGATAGGAACACTATATCTGGAAATTCTTTGATCGACAGGTAGGTTAGAGAGGTAGGTAGCAGTAGAATCATCTTCCCATCTTCCTCCTCAGGAAACGACTGCCAATCCGCAAATCCATCACCACAAATGGTGAGATCTGTAAGAGACGAGAGTCTGTGTAATCCCCATTCAAATACTTGCTTACAGTTAGTCATCCCTCCCAACGAAAGTTCCTTTAGGTTTGTCGGTAAGCCCTCTTCTGGTAAGGATACTATGCTTGGACATTTATATATTAGAAGAGTAGTGACCATATGCATGCGGGGCAAGGCCTCTAGTTTCTCACAACACCAGATCCAAAGATTTGTAAGGTGAGTGGGGAGAAACCCTCCATCCGGAAATGAAACAAGACTACAACAGTCTCCTATGCTTATGTCATTCAAGTGGCAGAGTTTGTGTAGGCCCTCCGGTAAGAATTTAATCTCTTTACAATTACTGATTCCAAGACGTTCAAGAGACGCGTTATTGTGTAAGTTGTCCGCCACTGACTCTAACTTTGGGCAATCATATACTTGAAGTTTTTTAAGGGCAATAGGTAACTGGTTACTTGATGATAATGATGTCAGCTCTGAGCAATTCCAAATCACAAGGACTTTAAGCTTCACAAATAGGTCACCTCTTAATAGTACACATTTTAAAGATGGACAATTTCTAATAACCAAGTGCTCAAGAAGAGATGCATTACTGTAAATACTCTCCTCTTTCAATAATAAAGAAGAAGCCTCTCCCTCGTCTATCAAAAATTGCAAATTCTCGCAATCATTTATCTCTAGACTTTTCAAAGTTGGAGGTAGCTGGCGTTTTGAAATGAACATCAAAGAACTACAATTCGCAATAGTTGCATATTCTAGGCATGTACAATTGGACATTGGTAGGGATTTTAAAGCACCACAACGATTAATATTCAATGTCTTTAATGTTGACGTCAAGCTGATGTTGATGAGACTTGGGCACGACTTGATTTCCAGCCTAACAAGGGAAATGAGACTATCTTGCCACAAAGATGTTAGCTCATTACAATTATATATATTTAGATCTTTTACCTTTTCTAACCCTTCCATGAACTCCTTTGATAAGCTTTTAAGACCTGGAATAGAAAAAGTAATCGACTCCAGCAAGCATAACTCTTCTATATTATTGCTCTCCACCTCTTTGCACCCCACAATTTCTAATTCATGGAGCATTGGAAGGCTTGGAATTGAAACAACCAACTGCTCACAATCACTAATAGAAAATTTTTCCAATGATGGGAGACAGTGTGGCAATTTCCCTTGCAATTTGGGGCATTGAGAGATAAAAAGCTCACGCAAGCGAGGGAATCCTCCATACTCAACTCCACAAGGAATCCAATCTTGCCATTCTTGCATATCTTCAAAGCGAAGTGTTTCTAATTTTTGAAAAGATTTCAAGAAATCTTCCCCATAAAACTCAGGACCAATAGTCAACACCATAGACATACTCTTAATGACAAGGAATTTAAGAGAGGATAGATGTCCAATAGCAGGTAAGAATTTGCATTGTTTACATCCGACAATCTTTAGGTCCTCGATATGAGAAAATGAATGGTCTCCTAACCATGTTGGGAATTGCACACCAACATAGCCATCAATTGAAAGTTCTTTCACCGTTGTCCAAGGTCGTAGCATGTCAAGAACATCTTTCGCAATGCTTGCATCTTGCAAATCACTAGGTGTCCCCCATTTGATCTCTAGTGCATCCAAATTCTTCTTACCATTTAAATTGGCCCTTCTTGCATCCTCAACATCAAGCACATTCTCCAAACTTGAAATGCAAAGTCTTCCCCGAAGAAACTCCAAGTTCATCAAGTCTCCTATCCTGGATCCATTATCTTTCCCCACAACAAAATTGGATAGCGTATGTAGGTTCTTTAATTTTTCTATTCCCACCGGCATTTCTCTAATTAAATCGGCATTTCTAATGTCGAGATACCGAAGATTAACTAGATCCCTAATTTTCTCAGGTAACTTTTTGAGATACCAACAATCTTTCAATATCAATGTATGCAAATTGTATAGAGAACTTGTTGATTCTGGTAAACTTCTAATTGGAGTATTAGAAAGGTTGAGGTATCTTAAATGTTTTAGATCACTGATTGAGCTTGGTAGCTCAATGATATTATATCCGCATAAAGATAATACCCTTAAGCATCTTAGTTGTGGCAACAAACAATTAGGAACATAGTTTGTTAAGTAGCTTGACAACTCGATTGGTACGGGTAAGAATGTTCGTAAATGCATATTTTTGGGGAAGTTTTCAAACTTTTTGATGCCATCACAAAAACATGGAGTGTAAGAGAAATGTCGTACCTTTGTAGAAATCTCAAATTGCTTATTATTGCCCAATTTATCTTCCATTCTATAGAATAAGCCCCTTGCTGCCCATCGAGCTAGATCATTGATAAGATCATGCATGACAAAGAGTGATCCATTATTGCTTGATTGTTGAAAGAATGATCTCATGAGTAGATCATGAAAATACTCAGCACCAAGAACTTCCATTGACTGGTTTCTTTCCGTTTCTTGAACCAAACCTTCTGCCATCCATAACAAGACAAGCTCATTCTCCTCAAATTCATAATCTTTTGGGAATAGTGAACAATATGCAAAGCACCTCTTTAGATGTGAAGGGAGGTATTGGTAGCTCAATTCAAGAACAGAAATAATATCGTTTTTTTCCCAAATCTTGCTATTTAGCACCTTTTTCCATTCATTAGGATTGCGTTCAGTGCGTAAAGCACCTCCAAGTACTTTTGCTGCCAAAGGTGATCCCTTGCATAGATCCAAAATTTCTCTACCAATTTCCTCAAGTTCTGGATGCGCAACAAAATCTGTTGACCCTAGTGCATGTTGGAGAAATAGACGCCTGCAAGCATCATTTGACAACTCTCTCAACTTGTAAGGTGAAGTAGTTTCCATTATTTTTGAAACCTCATGACTCCGAGTGGTGACAATAATCTTACTTCCTAGAGCTCCAAATTCAAAAGGACAACATAGTTGAGTCCAACTATTGTAGTCTTCATTCCAAACGTCATCCAAAATGATCAGAAATTTCTTGCCATTTAATTTCTCCTTCAATTTGACTTGTATTGAGTTTAAACCATCACCATCATTGCAGGGCTCAGGAGTGATAGATTTTAGAATTTCTTTTGACACCCTTACAATGTCGAAGTCTTCAGAAACACAAACCCATGCTTTCAAATCAAAATAACTGCTCACATCATCATCATTGTACACTAGTTGGGCAAGAGTTGTCTTACCCAGACCTCCCATACCAACTATGGGAATCACAGAGAGTTTAGCACGACTACATTCACCACTCATCAATAACTTGATGATATTCTCTTTGTCCTCATCCCTGCCATAAGTATGGTCTTCGTTCACCACAGAAGTAGGGGGCACCCTTGATCTTTTTGTTCCAATCCTTCCCCCAGTGCATCCTCTCAAATCCAAACCATTATTTTCTGTCACAATTCTTTGTAGTCTCGAGTCAATATCTGCAATCTTGGACCGCATATTGGCATCGAACATAAAAGAACTTGGACTCAAACCCACACAACAAGCAGGGATGAACTTTCTTACCTTACTTGTGCTGGGTTCTGCATTTAACATACGTCGCAAAACTTCGGTTGCAAACTCATCCAAGATATCATCCGCATCATATGCCAACTCTTCCAGCTCGTCCAGCAAGATCTTCCCCAACCTGCTTGTTTCCCGCTTCTCTTCTGCGTCATCCAAAACTGCATGGATTTTTGATAACGTTTTCTTCCACTTGTTGAGGTCAACATGAACTTGTTCTTGCTGAAAGATCTTCAACAAATCAGAGGAGGTTATCTTGTTAACCAGCGCCTCAAACAAAACGGATAAAGCAACCTCTCCGATAACTGACATGATTCGCTCGTGGGAAAGAAGGAAATATCAAATATAGGAAATGAAGATGTAACCAAAGAGACACTCTTCTGAGATATGAGTTGGGAATGGAGAGTGAATAGGGTTTTCCTTGTTTCTGATTTTTTTTTTAATTTTTTTATTTCTTCATTTGCTTTTTCTCAGTTGGTGATTTGACTGTACATAATTGGTCTACCCTACTTGATTCCAAACAGTCATATAAAGTTACAAAATGAAGCACGCCAACCTGGACAGCATTATTAGTGCTCACCGTATAAAATGAGAAAAAAACAAAAACTTTGGACTGCTTTATTAATAACTTTATTAGTGCTAATGACTTTTGGAAGGCAACCATTATTACTTCCACCATCAAGAATCAACTCAAATAATTGTAACTGTCGGTATGAAGTTTCAAACTCATTTTGCCATGTTTCAAATAATATTAATATACAAACTAATAATTGTCCTAATGAAAAATTATTAGTTACTTCAACGTTACAACTACATCCTCTCATATGTATACTGGGTCTGATTCAGCAAAAAAAAAAAAAAAAAGTATACTGGGTCTGGGTCCATCAAGAGTTTAAAAATATTCGGATTTTGGTGTAATTAAAGTAAAGCCTAAGACAATTTTAAACTAAAACACACTTTTTCTCTGCAAGATCCAAGAGGCCTGTATTCTAATTATTAAATTATTACAAGCTAATGACCGGAACTGATTATCCTAATGACCGGAACTTATCTTGCTCAAAAGTTTCAACTCACTGTTGCCTGACCAAACCAAGATAAGGATAGAAATAGTGCTTCTTTTGCTACACAATTATGTGATAAAGATGATTAGCAAAAAAATTACGTGATTAAGTTTTTTTTTTTTTTTTTAAGAACATGTTATTTAATATTTGTTGTAAAATTATTGTAAAAATATCGTTAACATAAATTTTTTTTAATTTAATAAAAAAATTTTTAACTTAAGCACCTGCAACTTAATAGAATTTTTTTTTTTCCAACTTCCATACTCCCCATTAGTTTTATACAAATATATGATTCTTTGAAATATGTTACATTACCACAAAATCAAAATGTATAGTATTTGTGAATGCTACAATTTGAATTCAGAATTTTATATTTATTTCACTAACCTTTAGATAAAAATTTCTTCTAAACTATCATGGTAAATAAATACTCATATATTAAAATAGTTATTCTAAGTTTAAATAAATAGTTTCATTCTTCTTCAAACATAAATTCTATCTTAATTTACTCACTCAAAAGAATAACACGTGCCTTGAAGGTGCCACTCAAACTAGTATCATATAAAACGAGAAAGATACAAAATCAGCCCACCAAGATTGACTGCTTTATTGGTAACTTTATCAAGTGCTCAAGACTTTATGTCCAAATACGGTACGTTCCTTGAGCCCTGCACCCTCTCTAGAAAAGCTTTCACGTGATGCCCAAATACCGGTAGAGGCAGGAAAGGAAGTAGAAGCCTTGCCTTCTGCTGTGGGCTGTTTTAAGCATGCATTAGAGGCCCATAAACCAACCAGCCCAAAGAAACCCATTAGCAATTCCTCCCATGCAAGTGAGCCCACCAGCACCACTTCAAATACAAAGGAGCCCGTTAACAGCCCCACACCTATTAGTGAGTCCAGCAACATTTCTTTAAGCCCGAAAAGAAGAAGCATTAAAAGGATTGCTAGAGCCCAAGGAAAGGGAACTCAAAACACTAATCTTAATGACCAAAGTCCAATTAGGCTCTCAAGTTCCAAAAGAGCAGCAACGTGTGAGTTTCTAGCAGAGAACGTAAACAAGCCCCAGAAGAAACAACGTGAGTCATGTCAAACTGAAGCACAAAATAACATTGAGAGATCGGCGGTGACTGCTGAGCAGCACCGCCGGGAGCAATGAATTCCCTATGTTGGAACTGCCGGGGAATTGGGAACCCCCGGACAGTTTTTGCGCTCCGTGATTATTTGCGGCGCTGGAATCCCAAACTCGTCTTCCTCTCGGAGACAAAATTGATTAGCAGGCGTATGGAGAAAGTTAAGTACAAGCTGGGTTTTTCAAATGGACTTATTGTTCCTAGTAGAGGACGTAGGGGTGGCCTTGCTCTGCTCTGGTCCAATGACACTGTTCTGGAAATTAAGAGCTATTCAGACTATCACATTGATGCGGTTATTACAGAATCTAGCAATGGTTTTGTGTGGAGGTTCACTGGGTTTTACGAGCATCCTGAAACTCATCTTAGGGAAGATTCCTGGAAACTCCTTTCTTTTCTTAATAGTCAGTTTAATTTTCCCTTGTTTTGCTGTGGTGACTTTAATGAAATTCTTTCAATGACTGAAAAAGCAGGTGGTGCTCTTCGTTCTCAATGCCAAATGGACAAATTCCGGCAAGTTGTGAATTTATGTGGATTTAAGGATTTGGGGTTTTGTGGCCCTGATTTTACCTGGTGCAATATGAAGGAGGGGAGCAACAGAATTTTGCTTCGTTTGGACAGAGCCTTTGCTAACTCTGAGTGGCTTAATCATTTCAAGGATCCAATTGTGCATCATCTGGTTGAATCAACATCAGACCATTGTATTCTTATCACCACAGACCCCTCCCGCCCGGTTAATAAGCGCAATCTTAGGTTCCATTTTGAGGCGATGTGGACCAAAAGAGATGATTGCAGAGAAGTCATTGATGCTGCCTGGAATTCCGGCACCCTTGCCATCACGCCGGATGGGATTGCTTCCAACCTCCAAAGATGTGCTGCTGCTCTTTCAACTTGGAACCAGAATGTAGTGGGAAATATTACAAAGAAAATCCAAGAAAAGAAAAGAGCCCTCTCGTCTCTTTCCATTGATGACAGAGGCAATAAGGGGCTGAAGTCAACCAGCTTAGAAGGGAAATTAATGATCTGTTGGATAGTGAAGAGATCATTTGGAGACAGCGCAGCAAGACTCATTGGTACAAGGAAGGGGACCGAAACACAAAGTTTTTTCACGCCCATGCCTCGGAAAGAAGGAAAAAAAACACCATTTTGGGGCTTTGGAATGAGGACGGTGTTTGGTGTGAGAATAAGGACAGCATCACTGCTGCTGCAATATCATATTTTGAGAAGATTTATTCCACCTCCTCTCCAAGTGGAATTAATGAAGTCACCCATGCATTATCTAGGTGTGTTACGGAGGATATGAATGCTGAGCTCACCAAGGCCTTTACAAGAGATGAAGTCACCATTGCACTCAAGCAGCTCCACTCAACCAAAGCTCCTGGACCGGATGGTATGTCTGCAATCTTTTTCCATAAATATTGGGACATTGTAGGGTTAAATATCATAAATATGGTTTTAAATGTTTTGAACTCAAATATGCCTATATCTGAAATTAATAAGACTAATATTGCCCTTATCCCAAAATCCAACCAGCCCTCAAAAATGGCAGACTTCCGCCCAATTAGCCTATGCAACACTACATACAAGCTCATATCAAAAGTTCTTGCTAATAGACTCAAACTAATCCTCCCAAGTATCATCACTGAAAATCAAAGTGCTTTCATTCCGGGTCGTTTTATTTCGGATAATATCTTAATAGCCTTTGAATTTATGCATTATTTAAACCACAGGAATGAGGGGAAGGAAAGTTACATGTCTATTAAGCTAGATATGAGTAAAGCTTTTGATAGAGTAGAATGGAATTTTATTTATGAGGTTATGATTAAGATGGGCTTTGCTAAAAAATGGGTGGACCTGATTATGAATTGCATCTCTTCTGTGTCCTACTCAGTTATTATCAATGGTGAGGCTTGTGGAAACATTACCCCCACAAGAGGCATAAGGCAGGGGGATCCCCTTTCCCCCTACCTCTTTCTTCATTGTGCTGAAAGCCTTTCCGCTCTCTTTCACAAAGCTGCTCGGGACAAGCAAATAAATGGAATTGCTATCGGCAAGGGCTACCCTTCCCTTACTCACCTCTTCTTCGCCGACGATAGCCTCTTTTTTTGCAAAGCATCGGTCCAAGAATGTCAGCATCTTGTTGACATCCTCAGCCGCTATGAAGCGGCCTCGGGGCAAAAAATCAATACCGACAAGTCTTCCGTCTTTTTTAGCCCTAACACCCCGCAAGAGAGAAAGGAATGCATTTTAAATATTCTTGGACCAATGCAAGACTCCAAGCACTATAAATTCTTGGGGCTCCCCTCCATCTTTGGCAAATCTAAGGCTTTGGTGTTTGCGGAAGTTAAGAAAAGGGTGGCAAAAAAGCTGGTTGGTTGGAAGGGAAAGCTCCTTTCAATTGGGGGGAGAGAGATCCTTATCAAGGCGGTTGCCCAAGCAGTGTCTACGTACACAATGAGTTGCTTCCAACTCCCTAAGACACTTTGCAAAGACCTTGAAAATTTGATGAGGAATTTCTGGTGGGGGCAAAGGGGTGATGAGAACAAAATATCATGGGTTAGTTGGAAGAAGATGTGTAAATCAAAGTTCTTTGGCGGTATGGGTTTTAGAAACATCCAAGCTTTCAATCTTGCCATGTTGGCTAAGCAAGGTTGGAGAATCCTCACCAACCCAAACACTTTGATAGCTCGGATATTTAAAGCCAAATATTTTCCCCATGATGAAGTCCTCAACTCCAAAAAAGGAAGCAATCCCTCTTACGCTTGGCGAAGTATTCATAATAGTCTTGAGGTGATTAAGAGAGGCACTAGATGGAGGGTGGGTAATGGCCGTCGAATTCATATATGGGAGGATAAGTGGCTGCCAACGCCCTCCTCTTTCAAAGTGATTACGCCCCAAACTGATTTTGATGACTATCCTATGGTATCTTCCCTTATTGATAATGATACCAAATGGTGGAAAGTAGATTTGGTCAAGGCCATGTTTTTGCCCTATGATGCTAGCAAGATCTTAAAAATTCCCCTTAATTATAATCTCCCCGAAGACAACCTTATTTGGATTGGCAATAAGCGGGGGGTCTTTACTGTCAAAAGCGCATACCACATTCACTACAAGAAAAACGGGCTATTGCGGCGGGCTAGAACCGCCGCTAAAGGTACATTCGACCTATAGCGGCGGGTGCTATTGCGGCGGGCTGTCCCGCCAGTGTTGCAGTGCCACTATAGGTCGATTGCGGCGGTCACAAAAAGCGCCGCTATAGATGTACCTTTTAGCGGCGGGTATAAAACCGCTGCTATATGTGTTCAAAATTTGTGGAATTGACTTTTAGCGGCGGTAGTCATGCCCGCCGCTATTGGTCTCTACCTTTAGCGACAGGCAAAAGGCGCCGCTATAGACAGTCAACCGAAATAAATTAATTGTACTTTTTAACCTTTAGCAGCGGTTTTTGACCGCCGCTATAGGTGTTTTTTTTTTCACAGTGGGTTTTAAAACCGCAGTTTGCTAATAAATAAATAATTCACAAGCCTGTTACAAAGAACCTGTAATAGTTTTAATTCTCCTAACATAATACCACAAATGTAACTAATTAACAACACCACAAATGTCTTGAAACTAACGTAATATTAACATAGAAATATATTATCAAATATATAACATTGTATATAACCATCATCTTAAAATTAACAAAAAAAAAGATGTGGTCATTTGAATAAAACAACCGCTGAAATTAATCTAATACTATAATCAAAGTTTCAAGGTGTTTAAAAATATCCTTCAAGACTTGAAAAAATGCGGTTCTTCTTCTATAGTTCTTTGTACACAAAAAAGTCTAAGAACTCCAAGATAAAACTTATAAGCTTCTTGGTTGATGAGATGCGGCTAATGATTTGGGGAGAGCTGGAGATTGTTCGATCAGAGGAGCATCCTACATACAAAGTATGATTACTTAATAAGTGCGTATAAATGAAATAGAATGACAAGAAAATATTACCAAGGTAAAAAATGGGAACAAGTTAAATGAAGAGATGTTTCTTGATCTTTTAGATTGACCATTATAGTTTGTCTTGATCTTTTATGGGAGGACCACCTCTCTTTGCAGCTTCCTAGTTTTGAAAATTTGAAATTACAAAGCAGAGGCATAACAAGAAAGAATATCTTTACACTAATTAATATCTAATTAATATCTTTACACTTTATGTCAATATATAAGATTGATAAGTTGCCTAATTGTCAAGATGATATGATGCCACTAAAAAGAAAGAAAGAAAAATTACATTATGATTATTGTTTCATATAATACGATATCACTTTAAAATTTCGTTATCTTTCAACTTTTTGATGGTAGAACAATAAATTCTCCATTGGGAATCTTGTAAAGGAGAATCTTAAAACCCAGAATGATGCAAAAATTATGCACACAAAGCTAGTGTCCCCCTCACCATAACCAAAGGCAACAGTGCCAAAATTGTTGGTGCTACTTTGCCACAACAACCAGTAACCCTCAAGAGAAAATTGGCATTCTACAAGCAACTCATCACATGAACCTCTCCAAAAAAAAAAAAAAAAAAAAAGAAGTCATATCAATCCACTAGGTATGCTATAATATAACAAAGGAACTAAACATAAAGGCCTCAACTCAGTAAGAATAACATTTCCACGATAAAATGGAGTTTGCTATGTAATCCAACAATCAAATTACCCCACAATAAAAAGAAATGCGTATTGGCTAACATCAAATTGAAATATATCAATTTAAAAATGTGATTTCATGAAAACACAAACCAAGAGTTAACATACATTTCATTTACACAATTTCACTTTCATTTAAGAAACAAATCATCTTTAATAATTCACTTTTAGCTATGTTCCTAATCAAACAATGAATTTAAATGCATAGAGAAGTTATCAATACATTTGGTAACTATAACATCATTACTAGCAATATTCTTTAGGAATGGACATCTCTTTAAATATGCAATTCCATTTTAGCGTTCCACATATAAAAAAGATAGAGAGAAGCCCTTAAAATGAATTAAAACTCAAAAAAAAAAAAAAAAAAAAAAAAAAAAAAAAAAAAAAAAAAAACTCAACAACAATCATCTAATATTACACAAAACAGTCAACACTCCTAATATCAGTTAAAACCACCTTATTACTCCATGCAAGCCACCTGCTTGTCCCAATTCAACAACCCACCACAAACACAGAGAGAGAGAGAGAGAGAGAGAACCTTAAGTCTTTCACCAAATTCACTTGCTTTGATTACACGAACTTATAGTGCCTCTTCTTTTTGCAATCTGCCAACAAGAAAAGAATATATATAAACCTAAGTTAATCTTCAAACAAGACTCACTTCAAAGCAATTCAGCTGAGAGTGAGTCACAAAGGAAGCATATCTAGAAACAACACACAAGTTTGTGTTATGCAAGATGAAATATAAAACAGCTTCAACTACAAACTCATGAGTGCAAACAGAATAATATATATATATATATATATATAATTTTATTGAAAGGAGACAAGGCGTTACAAACAGAAGCACACCCAACTTACCTGGAGTCTGGTCTTAACAGCACACAATGGATTTGTTGTGATGGAAGTGGTAGCCCTAGCACCCACAGCAGCTAGTATATTTGCACCAAAATGATAAATAAATAAATAAAAGAATTTGGTATGAAATTACAGCATAATCTCTTTGAATGAAATTACTAATTATCTCATTAATAGCATCCAAAATGAAATTACAGCATAAGGACATGCAGTGTTACTTGTATTTCTCTTTATATTCCTTGTATTCTTTCAATTTCTAATAATGAACTGAATGTTACAGATTGACATGCAGTGTTACTTGTATTTCTCTTTATAAACCCTTTTACATTTTTCTCATCCTTTTTTTTCCAATTTCAAAGTTGAAAGTTGAAAGAGCCAGCTCTTGGGGTATTATGAGAGAAATATTAGGCTTACCCATGAAAGAAGGTACTTTCTTGTTGCTGTTTCTCTCTCTTTCCCTCTTCAAACATAAATAATAGCAGTCAAAGTGTCAATCTTTACTACAAAAGCCAAACCACCGCCTTCTTCCTATGCTGGTTTGCAGAGTCTAGCAGCAGCAGCTGGAGCAGAGAAGAACCATTCAATCGCTTCACTGCTGTTGCTTTGTTTCTTGGGGTCAGGGCTATTAAGTGAGCAGTGAAGAAGCTGAAAGCTAGTTACCTAAGCACTCTCTCTCTCTAGATTCTCTCTCTTTCTAAACACTACCTCACACAGACACACACTCTCTCCTCTCTTTCTCCTTTGAAAGTATAAAAACAAAAGACCAGTAAGAGTGGCAGTGAGTGAGAGAAGTGTTGGTGTGTTGTGATGTATTGTGTATATTGTACTGATTTTGTGTTGTTTAATTTGAGTTTGGTGCTTTGAGTGGATCCAGATCTGTACTTCAAATACTGCACGTTCACTTGACCCTAACCTCTGACACTCTTTTATTTAAAAAAACTCTATACTATACTATATTATGCATTTTTTTTTTTTTTTTTGCTTCTTCTATCTTTTCCCAAGCCAATTTGTAAGAAAATTCCACTCTCAACCATGTGTTTGTGTACCACACGCACCAATGAGAATCAAGGTGAAGGTTTGGGACCCATAATACAGAATCACAATGTTTTGTGATTGGAGGAAGTTTCACTCGCTCATATTATAGTCCTTGGCTGGATTGGCTCATCATGTGTTGTTGAGGGAGAGAGTCAATGCCTCCCAATCAAATTCTCTCTCAAAAAAAGGAAGAAAAAAAAAAGAGAATTCTATTTGGTTTCTTTCTTAAAGGGGAAAAGATTTATAAAAATTTGTTTCTCCATCTAAACGAGCACTAATAAATAAAAAACCTAAATAAAGAAGAATGAAATATATTAAAAACATATAAATTATGCATACAACTAATAGTAACAGCATTTTCAATGCATTTTAGAAAAAAAACTAAGACCTACGCTTATCCCAATTCCCAAACCCTCCCCAATAGAAAACTAGTTTAAAGCTCAACTACATCAACCTTCATGATTAGGAAGCTAAAATTTGAAGCTTTTATTGAAAAAACTATACAATTCACTAATCATGCTTTATAAATCTACCACTTTAAAGCATTGTTTAACGCAATTTGTCAAACACTCAAAAGCCAAAAAAGCTAGAGAGCTTCTCAGTTAAAAAGAGGTTAACTTTTTAGAAAAACATTCCAAAAAAATCAGTGAATAGAAAAATCCAAAAAAATAAAACCACTGTGAATGATCCAAATGCACAATACCAATAGCAGCAAAACAAAAAACAAAAAGTTAAAAAGAGTAAGCTTTTAAACTAGTGAATCCTGGACAAACTTCCACATGTTAGATACATTTCAACCTGACGGAACCTAAAATTTGCCAATCGAGGATCTCCAGCACCAACACATGTGCAACAGATGACAACAACACTTTGAGAAATCTCCCTTTCAGTTGCCCGCTTCAGTGCTTTATATTTTTTCTCATCACTGCTAGACAATTCTCTTGTACACATTAGGAGAAAGAAATAAGAAAAAACCAACTTCAAACTCAAAGATGCAGTTTTTATTTGACACTGATTAGGCACGGGAAATTCAAGAAGGATCTACGTTACTAGGTAAAAGATTAAAAAAAAATGATATCCAAACAAAGTGATTACTGATTATGCAGAAATGTCCAGATACCAAAGCACACTCAACAAGCTTTATTAAAGTTGGACAAAATCTTCTAAAACAATTTGGAAGTTAAGTCAAATTCATTTGTTTCCTACATTTGTTTCTGCTTAAAACAAGAAGAATAAATAAAGATCTAAAAGTTAAGTCAAACTCATTTTTTACAATTAATGAATTATAGTTGTTTATCAAGTTAGTTACAGTTGCATATGATAGTCTAGTAGCGAAAAGAGGTAGAGACATAATCTATCATTTCAATGAATTAACAATGCAATTGAAATTCATAAATAAGTTACAACTAACGAAAATTTTTTGATACACACACTCAAAGAGAGAGAGAGATTATGATTGAAAGATTAAGACCTTCAAAATTAAGGGGATGTACTACCCCTTAATTTTGGTGTCAGTATCTTCAAATTGATCTTTGTAGCCCTTATTTTTTACTTCTGTATCTTCAAATTCGGTGGCATTTATTATGGTTGTAATTTGGAGCCTATAAGAAGAGGCTCCCCCGATATTTCATAGTAGTGTATTTTGAAATAAGAAGATATTGTCTGATTTGTGTTCTATGTTTGGTGATGAGGCTCCCCAGATATTTCGTAGTAGTGTATTTTGAAATAAGAAGATATTGTCTGATTTGTGTTCTATGTTTGGTGATGATGCCAAACACCCTAAGGTGGTAAAGTCTAGGGTTTTGTTTTGTTCTTTTAATTCCTGCTATTCACCTATACATTCTACATCAACTACTTTCTAGATGAAGGAAGTAGTTCGGGAATTATTGTTCTTACAGATGGAAATTAGTACCTTTATGCCTTTTGCAGACTTCATTAAAGGAAAGGAACCAGCGAACTTTTGAGGGTGTGGATGCCTCAGCTATTCAGCTAAAATTGTAGTTCCTGAGAATTTTGTTTGAATGTTCACGAGTTTTGGGTCACAGTGAGATAAGTTCCATTGTAGATTTTATTGATTATTTTCCATTTCAATTGTAACTATCAATTTTACTTTCTTCAGGACTTCAGGCCTAAAGACACCATCATTTTTTAAAAGATAATAAAATTATTTTTAAACAAACAAAAAAACAGGACAGAGTTCCCCATATATGAGAACTAGACCTGGGTGTCACTCACACAAATAAACACAAGCCTTATCAATGCACAGTCAAGATACAAAAGGTAACACTGCACATAACAGCAATCATGTTATCCCTGCCTGACTAAAAGGCTAAACAAAAAGAGAAAGTTCCTATTCTATTTTTCAATATTTATCCACCAAAAAACTCAAAGTTCATTGCTTGACAACAGATTTATTAACCCAGTTGGTCCTTATTCTCAACAGGAAGGGATGAAGGCATATATGACCTCAGGTTCCGCTGAAAACACATATCAGTAGCTTCAAATCCCCATCAAGATAAGATGCCAAAAATAAATTTTGATATGTCAATGTAAAGTTTAAACAATACCAAACAATAACCATTATACCACGATCTCCATTTCAGCTAAGTAAAACCCCATTTCATTTTCGCACCAATTAATTATGGTAAACAAATACACATCTTGGAGGGGGCCGGCCCATGATAAGCCCACCATTATCATGTTTGTTTAGCTTATCATGGTTGTTTCTTTTATGAGCTTATGATAAGCAGAAGGTTTTGGAATCTAGTTTTATACTTTACCAAATGACAGAGATCATAGTACAACCGAAATTCTATACAAATACAGCCAGTAAGTCAGCTGCAGCACAGGATCCTCTCCATTTCATTCAAGAAAGTCCATTTCACGGTTAAAGTTTTATTTCCTTAATCTAATGGTGTACGAACTACAAATTGCAAATTTAAATGACACGACACTAGATACACCTATAGATTTGCACATTTAATATGAATCATGAAATGGATTTCAAATGGAGAGGATCCTTATACCAGCAGGACACTCCAAAATCACAATAATAGTTTTAATAATTATAAATTTGACCATTACTTCAACTCACATCTCAAGTAAAAAAAAAAAAAAGAGCAACAACCAAAAAAAATCACATATGCACAGTAAAACACACAAACATGGACAAAAGAAACAGAAAACATAATCACTTAATAAAACAAAAAAAAAGATATCAATCCCCATTGATGCAAACCAAATAAACCTATAAACTTTAATTTTTGGGACCCACAAAAATAAAAAAACTCTACTCTAACTATGCCACCAACTATAACTGCTTTGCTCATTCCTTTTTTAGTAAGTTCTTCAACCTATTGCCATAAACCAACCTAAATATACAACAAATATAACAAATTCAAACACAATCACTTTAATGCATGGCAAAAAGTAAGTCATTTAGGGAAAGTCAAACTGGCAAAGCAAAATGACAACCTCAATGAAAATCCATAAAAAGTAAGTACTTTAATTGAGAGTTCATAATACAGCTGCATGTATACAAAAATTATATAAAAAAACCCCTCAAATTCTATTGTGTTCTATAATATTATTCTAACCAACATTTTTATGTACAAATGTTATAAGGAATAGGTAGAAAAGAATAGCTAATAATCAATGGTAAAAATAGACTACAGAGGCAGTTAGATTTAACAAAGTGAAGGTTTAAAAAAGCACCTTTAGTTCCTTCACGAAGTGCCTTGGCAACACGAAAAGGAGTCTTCTTGAGACCCTCTCTATTAATATCCTCCCCTAAACCATGCAATAGAACTCTGACAGCATCTTCAATGGCTATAGTCTCTGGTTAATGGAACCCAGTTTCACTCCACAATCACCAATCCAAGGAAATAAAAACAACATAAATCAATAGTTATATAGATACCAGCTAAAAAATTGAAAGTAAAGTAGTCCACCATTTCAACATTAAACAGCAAGAACTCAGAGGTTGTTATGACATGCTCCCACCATCCCCCAAAAAAAGGACAGCAGTTTCAATTTAACAAATATAGTGCATAGATCCTTCTATAAGGAATTGTTTTGTTCTAATATTTATACAATAAGAAAGACAGAGAGAGAAGGATATTGACGCAATATATATATATATATATATATATTAATGATATGCCTAAGTGATATCACACCATTCTATACCAACATATAGTTAGTTTACCACTAGATATAATGACATAGACTTCATGCTTTCATCAGACACATAAATATGCATGAAAGAGATACGCAGATTTTCCAAGTGAATGGGCTATTCTAAATTTGAAACTACGACATAAAATTTTAGTTATTTTATTGGTAAGTTACACAAACAGCCAATGGATCTTAAAGCTAGGACCTCACCCTTCACCTTTCTCTTTTTTTTTTTAAGAGGTAATGACGCAGGACAACCAGAACAAAATTGAAAGAACGGAAAAATAAAAGATATGACCTAGGAGTCAGCACCTAGGCCTTGCTTGGAGTCAGCACCAAGCGGGGAAACCACTAGGAGTCAGCACCTAGGGTAGACCTGGAGTCAGCACCAGACCAAAGAAAGACCAAACGGCCATTGTTTTCATTCATCAAAATATCAACTGTCTCCTCAAGGAGTACAATAGGTTGTTTATAAAAGATTACTAAACTCTAGTTCTAATTGGCTAGGAAACCCTAATTGCCTTATTACAAAAATACCCTTGCTGGCTAGGAAACTCTAATTGCCTTATTACAAAAATAACCTTACTTCTAAATTAAAATACTAAAAGCCCAATAAACTACTAGGACCTAAAACATAAAAATACAATTGACTTGCAAACATAAATAATATTAAATAATAATTCTCTTTCATCTCCCGCATCAGGTAAATAATAATTCTATTGACAAAAGACTACTTCAGGTGCACTGAACACCAATAAGTATAAAGAATTACAATGAAATAGTATGTAGAAAAAGGCAAAGACTCTATAAACTCTCCAATGGAGTTACTATTAAACGTTGCTATCAATTGAGTCCCTGTGCTTTCTACGTCCTTAAAAGTACAACAATTCCGTTCCCTCCATAATGTCCACATCAAAATCTAAGCACTTAGCTCCCAACACCCAACTACTTGAGCTCAACAACACAATCATTCATTCACACAACAAAACCCAACAACATGTAAAAAAGGAAACATCAAAACACACTAAAGAAGTGAAATTTTAATTAGCAATTCTCACAACCCAATACTAGAAAAAGAGAAACAATCACAAACCCACTTCCAAATTGCATAATAAAACAAATCCCATATAGTCAAACTGCATCCACACAAACAAAAACAGCTAAAATTTTCTCAAACCGAAAAGCTTACACAAATCTCACAAACCCACTTCCAAATTGCATAATAAAACAAATCCCATATAGTCAAACTGCATCCACACAAACAAAAACAGCTAAAATTTTCTCAAACCGAAAAGCTTACACAAATCAATAGTACAAACAAATTCAATGTTATAATACCTTAAAAAATTGAAAGAAAAGTAGAGAGAGAGAGAGAGAGAGAGAGAGAGAGAGAGAGAGATACCTGAAGAAGGTATTTTTGGGATTGTGAAGAAATTGGTCTGAGGCTGAACAAACTTTTTCTCTCTATAACCCTAAAGCAAAAAATTGGAAATAAAAAAATTTGAAAGTGATTTTTAATTGATTTTGATTCGAAATCAGAGCTGCGAAAGCAGACAAGAGAAAAGAAACTTTTACTTATCTCTCGCAGCACATACAATAATGCAAGGCATCTCTTGGGATTATATTATAATCTATTCAACATTAATGAGCACAAATAATATCAAAAAAACCCTCACAAACATTAATAACAATAAGGTCCCCAATAGGACTACAAATCATAGTCACCAATCAACAATCTAAGCAACAAGTTTCCAAATACTTCTCACAAAAATTATATTGAGCTCAATAATATCATACACACCCCATAATTTACGAAAGAATAAATAACAACATCAAAATAGGCCAACCCATCATAGAATCACCACTCAACAATCTAAAAAAGCAAGCTTCCAACAGCCTCTCACAACAATTATATCGATATCGATAATATTATACACACACCAAAATTTACGAAAGAATAAATAGCAATATCAAAATAGGCCAACCCATCATAGAATCACAGATCAACAATCTAAAAAAACCAAGCTTCATATACCCTCTCACAACAATTATATATTGATTTCAATAATATTACACACCCCCCAAAATTTTATATATATTTTTATCAAACAAAAAGGGTAACTTCGGACATATATAATATATTATTATACAGCATAGTTTTGTCCACAACATGAGAACACAAACAAAAGAACACTTTTTTTATAAGATTCACACACAGAGACAAATTTATATAATATATAATATAAGAACAATATTCCAAACAACAATATAAATCATTATAAAACGCTAAAACAAAATGTGGGTTTTGTCAATCTGAGGCTAAAAGACATGACAAACATGCATATTTGTTAAGAATCATTAACAAGACATTATCGTTTCAGATCTTTAACAAAAAGAACACATGAAAAACACGAAAAACAATACATACAGAAAATTCTGGCTCTGTTTGGAAGAACACGCGAAAAGGAAAAAAATCAAACATGCAAAAATGAAATTTCTCTTTCAACTTCAAAAGAAACGCAGCTTTTAAAGCTTTTTCTATATTATCTTTGTGAAAGCTTTTCTGTTTCTTTTTTCTTTTTTTTCTTTTTTTTCTTTCAGAAAATATTCAGAGATATGGATCGGACATGAAAGTATACCTAGAGGAGCTGAGAGAGAAGCGTTTGTGGGGTTGTTTGTGGCCCTCTCTTGCTCGTTTTCTCTCTCCCTCTCACCGATTTCCCATGGGTGCGAGTCACAGTGCTTCGGCGGTCACTGTGGGTCACTTGGTCATGGTGGGTCTGGGTCGTGGGTCACAGTTTGGTGGTGGGTGAAATTTTGTGATGGCTGGATTTTGTCTTTGTGATGGTGGTTGTTTTGTGATTTGTGATTTGTGATGGTTGGGTTTTGTGATTTGGTCGTTGTTTTCTAGTGGTGGTGGCTAGTGGTGGGTTGATTTTGGGTTGGGGTTTATGGTGGTGGCAGGTGGGTGGGTGATGGTGGTGGCAGGTGGGTGGGTGATGGTGGATGGTGGTGACTGTGAGTTTGCTGGGTTGGGTTTGCTGTGGGTTGGGTTTGCTGGGTTGGCTTTTGTTTGTGATTTGGTGGTTGTGGGTTGGGTGGTGGTGGTGGGTGGTGATGGCTGTGGTTGTGGGAAGTGGTAGAGACGAGACAGTGAGGAGATTCTCGAAGTGTCTGAGAAAGAGAGAGAGTGTGTGTGTGTGGGACAAATGAAAAGGCGCTAAAAATGAAAAGGGGCAAAAAAACTGAGGGAAAATTTAGGCCAAAGTGGGGGAAATGTAAGGGTCTATTTGACCCGCCGCTATATCTAAGCTTGGGCCGCTAAAACAGGTTTGTTACGGCGGCTCATTGGCCCGCCGTAACAGTATGCCGCAAATACTAGAACTATTGCGGCGGGACAACTGGCCCGCCGCAATAGATCTATTCTACAGCGGCAGGCCCAAAACGTGCCGCAATAAACGACTTATAGCGGCAGATTTTGCACCCGCCGCAATAGGTCCGCCGCAATAGCTCATTTTTCTTGTAGTGATTGCTTCTTCCCTTGTGGACTCAAATGAGGTTGGGGAGTGTTCCTCATCAAATTCAAAAACGCTGCTGTGGAAAAGGATTTGGAGTCAAAAAGTTCCTCAAAAACTCAAAATTTTTGCTTGGCGCCTTTGTGTCAATGGCCTTCCCACTATGTTCAATTTAAGTCACAGGGGTATTCATTGTTCAAGTTTCTGCCCTCTTTGCGACATGGCTATTGAATCCACTGCCCATGCTCTCTTCCTTTGTGATCATGCTAAGCTAACCTGGACATATTGGCACAATTGTCCAGTTGATGTTCTTCACTCAGCCAGAGATCCTGTGGACATTGTTCTTGACTTTATTGATAAAGGTTCCTCAAATGACCTGGAACTTTTCTTTGCAGTGGCTTGGTCCATCTGGTGGAACCGCAATCAAGCTATTTTTGATGATTCTGGCACTCCTCCAGGGCAGGTTTGGGAGATGGCAAATAGAACTCTGGGCGAGTACAAAGCTGCTTGCACCCTCCCTGTTTTTTCTCCGCCTCCTTCCCCATCGGTTTGGCAAGCCCCTCCCCCGGGTTTCTACAAGGTTAATGTTGACGATGCTGCTTTTGATGATGATAGACCTTCTTGTATTGGTGTGGTGATTCGCGACTGTTTGGGCTCTCTCATTGCAGCGTCAAGCAAAGTCCTACAGGCGCCTTTCTCTGCAGAAACTACTGAAGCTTTGGCGCTGCAAGAAGGGGTGCTGTTTGCTTCAGTTTTAGGAATCTCCCATGTCCTTGTGGAGTCCGATGCACTCTCAGTTATTCAGGGTATTTCTGGCTGTGATACCGGCAGTGAATAGGGGCACATCATTCAGAACATCAAAGATGTCTCCTCCTCCTTCACCTAGTGCTCTTTTCAGCATTTGAAAAGGAGTGGCAACAGAGCAGCCCATGATTTAGCAAGAGCTGCCAGCTCCTTTGGTGTCTCCCGGATTTGGAAGGATATGTGTCCAAGTTTTGTGAGGCATGTAATCTTAGAGGATTGTGGCTTGTAAGTCTCTGCTGTGCTTGTTATGTCCTCTCTATTTCTCTCTGTTGTAACTCAATTTCAAATGAATGAATTTTCATATTTCCCCATCAAAAAAAAAAAAAGTGCTCAAGACTTTTGGAAGGCAACCATTATTAATTCTACCTTTGGGAATCAATTCTTTTTTTTTTTTTTTTGAAAATCCTTTGGGAATCCACTTAAATGAATAAGTTACATAATATGTCAGTAGGAAGTTTCAAACACATTCTTGCCATCTTATTTTATTAGTTTTTTTTTAAATAAAATTTTTACAGAAACATCATTTTGGTTTCTACATTTTGGTGTCACAGTTAATTTGATCTCTACATTTTGAGAGTGGTTAATTTGGTTCCTGCTATTTTTAAGTCATAATCAATTTAGTCCATACCATTAGATGATTAACATAATTTGCTAAGATGGCAAATAAAATGCACACGTGCCATAAATTAAATTAAGATATAAATAATCCTTCCACGTCAGCACGTCTATGTCGACTTCCATGTGACTCTCATGTAAACTCACTTATCATCAACACTCTCACTCACTGTTAAACACGATTGAATTCAAAATACTCAAATTAAAATCCCAAATCTGTAACCCACGATGAACATGAACTCCTTATTCTTCACCGCCAAAATCTTTTCTGAAATTTAATTTAGGTATTTTTGAAGTGGGATTACTCCTGGTCCCTTTGGTTTCACAGAGGACACATATTGTCGACCGACCTCATTTACGTCATCCCATGTCTTGCTTAGTTAGACTGTCGAAGTTGCTTGCCCGTGTTAAACTCTGACCATGTTAGCAAAATTGTCAAGTTGCTTACGTCAAGATATTTTTATATGACGGTGCTATGATTTTTGTTGCTTAGATGTACTATATTTTTTCATATGACGGTGCAAAGAAGCCTCTTTCATTGTTCGAAGGGGCAGGTGCGTTGGAAGAACCATTTGTTATTAAACTTTGCCTTGCCCCCTTATTTTGTGAAGTGGGGAAACAAGATAGGGAAGTCATAATCGAACGCGGTTTAAGCTAAGTGGAAAACAGACGTTTTTATTGGTCTTTTTGTTCCGTATGTGCAAAGGGAATATACATGTCAACAAAGTATTTGGTCATGGTAATGAGTTTTTTTTTTTTTTGGAGAATCAAAAAAAAAAAAAAAAAAAACTAACAGTGAGTGAAGGAGGAGTTCATGTTCATTGTGGGTTAGGGATTTGGAATTTTAATTTAGGTATTTTGAATTCAATTGTGTTTGATAGTGAGTGAGAGTGTTGATGATAAGTGAGTCATGTGAGAGTCACATGGAAGTTGATGTGAATGTGCTGACATGGAAGGCTGTTTATATTTTAATTTAATTTATGCCACGCGTGCATTCCGTCTACTACCTTAGCAGATTCTGTTAGTTATCTAATGGTAGGGACTAAATTGACTGTGACCTGAAAATAGCAGGGACCAAATTGATCGCTCCCAAAATATAGGGACTGAAATGGTGTTTCCGCCTAAAATGTTTGTAGTATTTTCAACATTTTTCTTGTATTTATATCTATATGAGAAATGTTATGTCTACAATATTTTTATAATAAATACTAAATGTAAGGTTGTTACTGGACATTATCAATTAGCAAAAATGTAATTTTAATGTTGTATTCAAATTAGAACGAGTAATAATTTGTCACTTAAGATTTATTATGAAAGTGTAATGAAAATATTATGGACATAACAATCCTCTATTTATATAACTGAAAATTGACAAAGTTTAGCTCAAAATTGGTTTGAACCTATTTAAAATTTGTACTATATATTTAAACAAATCATATGACTCATTTAAAAGTCACGTGACTAAAATTACATATAAATGATTTCTTTAATTGTTACATAGTGGGTTGGAAGAAGACAATCTCAAACTAGTTAGAAGCTAAATTTTTTTTTATTGAAAATTAATAGTTACTTTTACAATAGAGTGACACCCTCTCGCATGAATGGTAGATCCATCACAAACTTAAAAATATTCAGTTTTTGGGGTAAGTAGTCAAGCTAAGTCAATCTTAATCTAAAACACACATTTTCAAATCAAGACCTAAAAGAAGCCTATATTCTTTATGGAATAGGTTTCTCATCTATCTAATTATTAAATTACAAATCAAGCTCTAAGTATACTAATTACTGGAACTGATCTTGATCAAAAGTTTCTACTCACTGGCTCACCAAATGACCAAACCAAAATAAAATGGATAGAAATTGTACTTCATGCACTACACAATTACGTGATAAAGGTTTTTTTTCTTTTTTCTTTTTAAAATAAAACTTCAAAAAATTTTGAATTATATTTTAAGGTTATTCCCCCCTTAATCCTTTGTTCTATTAATAAAATGTTGATAGTAACAGGTTACATTACCACAATATACAGAATTTGTGAATGCTACAATTTGAATTCAAAAATTATATTTATTTCACTAATACACTAAACTATAGGTAAAAATTTCTTCTATTGTTTTTTGGTTTGTTAATTAGTTAATTTTTTTAAAAACATTTTAAAAACAAACTCTTCCACATTTTTAGTATTCAAAATTAGGGGTGTCATTTCAACAATACAACACCTAAAAGATTTAAAATTGATCCACCTAAGTGAGATAGGGGTATTAAAGCAACATGCTAAGAAGTGAAAATAGTACTCTCCTTACATGTTTAGAGCCGACATATTGTATAGAAAGGTACTAAGTTCACAACATTCTCCACAACACTTCACAACAAATTATAAATGGTAAATTGTTATTGGTTCTAATTTAAATTTCATAACTTAAATTACTTTTTTGCTCCATTCAAATAATTATTAAATAAAGTATTGGTTATAATTTTTTTTAAATATATTATTAAAAGTATATTATAGTACGCTCATAAAGTTTACATAGTAGATTGAAAAAAATTTCTCCAAATTGATATGATGGAAAATCTCTTACCTTATTATATATGAGAAAGAAGATATAAAGCTCCAAAACAATTGAAGCATACCAATAAAGACAGCTTCATCTTACCAAATCTAGTTTTCTCTCTAATATTCTTCATCTTATTATTATTATTATTTTTTACTATTTTTTTAAATTTTAGTTTTATTGTCATTTAAGTTAATATGTGTAGGGATAAGGGCCCAAGTTTATATATTGGACATTGGGCCTTGGCCGAGAGCGTTGGTTGGTCCGAGGATGGATAAACAGTAATGAGGGCGTCAAGCTCAAAATCCCACAAGTAAGATGCAAGCAGAAAGACTAGGAAGGTGGTCTGAGGAGAAGTATCTTCTCGGATGAACATAGTACAGATCAAAGGAATACTCTGTCGTTCAGAGTGGCCCTCCAAGAGGTCCTGCTGATAGGGATGTCTATTACAAACGCGCAAAAGGGATGGAGGCTTAGGGGTATCTAAGGAAAAGCTGTTGCCATCGCATTGAATGCCCTACGGCTAACTTTCTAGCCACATTTATGTGGAGAAGACCTCTGAACAGTGCTGTCTAGGCTAACCCAACTCACAGAAGGTCAGGGTGGTGTCTGATGGGACAAGCACTCAAGTAATAGCTTGGATGATTAACAAATGGAGGGCCAAGATCAATCAAGGGGAGATATATAACATAAGGCACCCTAGAGGAAAGGGGGATCGAAGAAACAAGAAGGGAAAAAGACGGTATCACCAAGAATTGATCCTGTAATCCAACATGAGAGAGATATATAAGAACTGATCTCCTCTGACTTTTCCAAGAACGATTTTCTCTAATATAGACTTGTTTATTTTAATTCTCTTGCCATCTGAATCTACTTTGGTATTCATTTGATTCATCAAAGCCTAATTTTTCCAAGCCATTCTCTACAAAATTTATTGTTTTAGGCCTTTTTGGGCCTGAATCCACCAACCTTTGGGCTAAGGATCCAAACCAGGTCTCTACAATAGGTTTTCTTTCTCTCTCTCAAAAAAAAAATATAATAATAATAATAATAGGCATTTTAATGCGAGCATACAGACACCCGCTTAATTTTCTAGTTATTGATATGTAATTTAAATATTGGTGTTTTGGAATTGGTCAAAGTAGAGGTTTTGTTCGTATTTGGAGGGTCACAAAACTGAGGCATTGGCTAGATGGGTAATGTTTAATTTTTTTGGGTACCAATTTAACTTATTGGGTTTTTTTTTTTATTAATTTTTTATACCAAATTAAAATTATTTTTTTGGATTTTGGAGGTGTTATAAATGTTTAATGTCTATTTTTCCCTTCCTATAAGGAGCTTCAGCCTTTAGTTAGTCCGGTTCCAACAAAGCCATTGTCTCTGGTTCTTAATTGTTTATGTTTTCTAATTTTTTATTATTTAAATTTCTTCTTTTGCTTTTTCTCAATTGGTGATTTGACCGTACATGATTGGTGTACCCTACTTGATTCCAAACAGTCACATAAAGTTACATATAAAGATACAAAAAATGAAGCACGCCAACCTCGACAGCATTATTGGTGCTTATCGTATAATTAAAGTAAGAATAATACAAAAACTTTTAGGCGAAACTATAATATCGGTCTCTCAAGTTTATCATGTATGCGTAATTGATCCCTCAAGTTTTAACTGAGCACAATTGGTCTCTCAAGTTTATAAAATGAGTTGTATTAGTCCTTTTACTAACTGCTGTTAGTGATGTTACTTACGTGGCTAACGGAAAAATGACTTGACATTTTTTTAAATGACGTAGCATTTTTTAAATTAAAAAATTACAATAACTAATTTCCATGTAAGATTTTAGTGACCCAGTTGAAATCAAATTGTAAATTAGAACCCGGTTACAAAGTAAACCCTTTTTTTTTGTCTAATTTTGGTTTAACACAAACGCACGACAGCGCCAGGCAGAGAAAGGGGAAGGAGAGATTGACGCTAGCCTACGCGACGCCGCCTCCCTCTGACCTGTCGCCGGTGGAGACCCAAGCCCTAGCCACCACCGGCGATAGCCAAGCCTTAGTCACTGCCGGCGATAGCCCAAGCCTTAGTCACCGCCGGCGAAAGCCACTGAGCTGCGTCCCTTCTTCCCTCGCACAACCACTGACCCGCCTCCCTCCTCCCATCTCAGGTATTACACTTTTTCCTATGGTATCTCACCTCAATTTAGGTTCGTGTATGATTTAGATCCAAAGTTTTTGGGATAATTTGCATCATAGTTTGGTGACCATAAGATTCGGACTTGGTGAATTTAACAACAACGTTGTCAGTGCTCCAATAGATTTAGATGGATTAAAGTCAAAACAAATGCTCAAGGATTGTTTGTTTTTACTAGTTTCACTACTGGTCGTAAAAGTCCTCTTATGTTTCTTTTCTTTTAGTAAGTGTTTATTTCATTTTCAAATTTTTTATGTTATTTTTTTATTTTTTTATCTTGGTTTGACTGCGTGAGGCCTATTCCTTATGTTATCTTTGGCGCTGTTTCTTTGAGTCAGGAGTTGAATGAACCTGTGCTTTCATTCCGTAAGTCTTTTGTCTTCAGCTGAAAGTTTTCGAAGGCCTCAGACACTGCTTCCACCTGTATGTAACATTCGCATATAATTCATGGTCATAGAGAAATATCCTAACCATATAAATGACTTAGCAAAATCAATGTCTTTATTTTCCACAAACCAATTCAGGCTTCTTAGAGTACACCCTCACTATCATATCTTGGTAAAATGCAGGCAACAAGTGGCTGATGTGATCATCTTGGATTGAGAATACCTTATCACTGTCATAATCCTGAAAAAGTCAAGCTGTAAATTCTCACAATGGGCAAGTAATATCATGTCCTCTAAAGAAAAAACCGTTCATGAATTATTAGTCTAACCAATTCAGCTTCATGAAGGATTAATATTTAAAAGCAGTGCCTTTAAATTTGTTATTTGTGTTAAAAATTGTAAATTTGTTATTTGTGTATGATTATCCAAATGTTACCAGTTGTGAATATTAACACAGGTTTGGCATTGAATTCTCTACTTTTATTTAGATATTGCCAACTTGATCTAGATGTTCTGATATGATATCTTACTTTGGATTATTGAAGATTTGTCATTTTCAACCATAAATATATTCCCTTATTGGTTTTTTTGATTGTTGTCATAGAATGTTCACCGACTCCTGTAGGAGGCTTAGGATCATGAAGGGCTCAGAGGCAATTGGGCTAGGTATGTGTTATTATAATATATTCAGAGTGATAATTTGTCAGCTTAATATATAGTGTGATTGAACATCATGGACTTGTTGTCAGCGTAATTGTCGATTTTTGTCTCTGTTGTGAAAATGTACATTCAAAATGATCTACGAAATATGCTTTAATTGCAGCTCCAAGGGCCATGGAGAAGTGTAAGAACCGTAACTAAAGTGGAAGTATCAACAAAGACCAAAGGGAGGTGTTTCCTGGGTATCAAAAGCTTTGAAGGATTTTGAAGTTTGGTATTCTATTTTAGAAACCTATGTGTTTTTGATATGTATTAGCTTTTGTGTAGTTAAGAGACTGGAAAATTTTCATGTAAGGTAGAAGATTTTTAACTAGAGACATGGATTATTATATAATTTCATTTGTTTTTATATATGTATCTCTGAACTCAAAAGTGATGTGTAAATGGATTGCTTGATATTTGTAATTTCACTCACTTTTTATGGAAAATTAGAGATGCTAAAATATTTAGTACCCTTATCACAATGAAAATTTCAGAAAATTATGCAAATTGAACTTACCAGTTTCATCTCTCTCTGGTATTCAAGAATCCTTTCTATGGTGACATTTTTCAACATTGTAACTAAAAATCCCTGCTTTACAGCAGAGGTGGAATCTACAGATATTGCAATTTTTCTATAGTCCATGACATTTTCAAAAGGCAATTCTATATTTTTGCCACTAACTATTACTGGGACACACATGCTAACTACAGCATCAAAAAGCTGACATGATGCTAGCGTGGAACCAACAGGATCTAAGCAGAACTTTGATGAGTGAATCCCTTGTGAAGCTAAATGTTGATTAGTTTGTGATGGTGCTCCATGTTTCATTATGCCATCTTCTTCATTTTCAAGTACTTGAAAAAGCAACTCACGGACTTCTCCTACTGACAAATGCAGAATCCATGGCTTATACAACTTTTTTTTAACCTTTTCTCTGCTACCCCCTCCCCCCTCTTTTGTTCATTTCATTAATTGAATTTAATCTGCTTATTGTATTTTATTTTTGCAAGTAGAATTGCTTTATTGAAATAAAAACACGTTATGTTCACAATGATGAACACAGGATTAAGAAAAATTACACAATAAAACTAAGAGAATTGTGAAACTCTAAAATAGAGGTACAACGTGTAAAACCCCAAATTTGTTGATTAAAGCAAAGTTCAATCCAGTAGGACCAACACCACTTGCACCAGCCTCACTTTGGCCAACACCATTAGGATCAACCCCACTACCATCAACCCTACTAGGACTAACCCCACATGCACTAGCCTTTCCCTTTCTCCCCTCTTTGAGTTTCACCTGCTTTTCTTTTCTAAGACACAAGGTCTCATCAGGTAAGCCTTTTACTTTGGAGGCTATTTCATCACTGCTAATATACTGTGCAAACATATCATCATCATCACTTTCACTGCATCCAAAATGAACCCTATGAGCACTATCCTCTTCACTAACAGCCCCATCTACTTTGTCTCCCTTATTAAAATTATCCTCGTTATCACCACCTCCCTTATCTCCCTTATTACCAATAGCATTCTCATAATCATCTAAGAATATAACATACACTTCCACTTCATTATAACCTCTAATACACTTCACCATGTTCATTACATCAACATCATTCTCCAAAGGTTTTAAACCACCTGCAAATGGCATAGTAGGCACTCTGTACATAAATACATCATTTTCACCATACCCAAAATTTTTGGCCTTATTTCATATCTCGACAAGTGACATTTCATCGGAATTATTGTCTTCGTATATCTTTACCTCCCCTCCTTCGTATCTATATGGATTATTCCTAATCTTCCCCCAATAGTAAAGAGCGATTGTGAAGTCAAAGTCGTCCATTCCTACAAAAAGAGCAAGGAATTTACTGTTAAAAAGTGACATTGTAAAGGGCTGAATTATTATTTTTAAACAATAAACAGAATTTAAACAATAAACAATATGTGGTCCTTCTCCTTTGTGCAGTATTAACTCACTAATAGACACAGCCATCCGTGCTATGATGAATGGGAGTTTCTCTTCGGCAAGCTTTGGTCACATTCTTGCTGACATCAAGGTCCTTTCCTCTCATTTCAGACATTTAGTTTTTAGGCATACTCGCAGGCAGGGAAACAAGGTAGCTCATAGCTTAGCAAGAGCTGCATGTAATTTCTCTCCTTTTTGTACATGGATCGAAGAAGTCCCTGATGTCTCTAATGTAGCCTATATGGATGAAATTTTAATGAATTCTTAGCTCCCCCCCTCTTTTGCAGGGGGCGGTTTCTCAAAAAAAAAAAAAACTCACTAATAGACACAAAGGGTCCACCACTACATGGTTAGGATATTTCTCTATGACCATGAATTATATGCAAATGTTACATACAGGTGGAAGCAGTGTCTGAGGCCTTCGAAAACTTTCAGCTGAAGACAGAAGACTTACGGAATGAAAGCACAGGTTCATTCAACTCCTGACTCAAAGAAACAGCGCCAGAGATAACATAAGGAATAGGCCTCACGCAGCCAAACCAAGATAAAAAAATAAAAAAATAAAAAAATAACATAAAAAATTTGAAAATGAAATAAACACTTACTAAAAGAAAAGAAACATAAGAGGACTTCTACGACCAGTAGTGAAACTAGTAAAAACAAACAATCCTTGAGCATTTGTTTTGACTTTAATCCATCTAAATCTATTGGAGCACTGACAACGTTGTTGTTAAATTCACCAAGTCCGAATCTTATGGTCACCAAACTATGATGCAAATTATCCCAAAAACTTTGGATCTAAATCATACACGAACCTAAATTGAGGTGAGATACCATAGGAAAAAGTGTAATACCTGAGATGGGAGGAGGGAGGCGGGTCAATGGTTGTGCGAGGGAAGAAGGGACACGGCTCAATGGCTTTCGCCGGTGGTGACTAAGGCTTGGGCTATCGCCGGTGGTGACTAAGGCTTGGCTATCGCCGGTGGTGGCTAGGGCTTGGGTCTCCACCGGCGACAGGTCAGAGGGAGGCGGCGTCGCGTAGGCTAGCGTCAATCTCTCCTTCCCCTTTCTCTGCCTGGCGCCGTCGTGCGTTTGTGTTAAACCAAAATTAGACTAAAAAAAAAGGGTTTACTTTGTAACCGGGTTCTAATTTACTATTTGATTTCAACTGGGTCACTAAAATCTTACATGGAAATTAGTTATTGTAATTTTTTAATTTAAAAAATGCCATGTCATTTAAAAAAATACCAAGTCATTTTTTCGTTAGCCACGTAAGTAACATCACTAACGGCAGTTAGTAAAAGGTCTGAAACAACTCATTTTATAAACTTGAGGGACCAATTGCGCTCAGTTAAAACTTGAGGGACCAATTGCGCACACAGGGTAAACTTGAGGGACCAATATTGTAGTTTCGCCAAACTTTTAACTACTTTATTGGTAACTTTATTAGTGCTCGTGACTTTTGGAAGGCAACTATTATTAATTCCACCTTTGGGAATCAACTTAAATGAATAAGTTACATAATAAAATGTCAGTAGGAAGTTTTAAACACATTCTTGCCACCTTATTTTATTATTTTTTTAATAAAATTTTTGTAATATTTTCAGTATTTTTCTTGTATCTATATCTATATATATATATATATATCTATATCTATATGAGAAATATTATGTCTACAGTATTTTCACAATAAATACTAGATGTTAGATTGTTACTGGACATTATTAATGGATAAAAAATAATAATAATTTTAATGTTGTATCCAAATTAGAACTAGTAACAATTTGTCACTTAAGATTTATTGTGAGTGTCATGAAAATGTTATGGACGTAACAATCCTCTATTTATATAATTGAAAATTGACAAAGTTTAGCTCAAAATTGGTTTTGATCTATTTAAATTTTTATTATATATTTAAACAAACCATATAATTTGTCTAAAAACTTATGTGACTAAAATTACATATGAATGATCTTTTCAATTGTTATATAGTGGGTTGGAAGAAGACAACCTCAAACTAGTTAGAAGCTAATTTTTTTTTTAATTGAAAATTATTAGTTACTTCTATAGTAGAGTGACACCTTTTCACATGAACTGTAGAACCATCATGAACTTAAACTAAAACACACATTTTCAAATCAAGACCTAAGAAGCGTGTATTCTTTATGGTGTAGGTTTCTCATCTTTCTAATTATTAAATTACAAACCAACTAACCAAGCTCTAAGTATCCTAATGACTGGAACTGATAAGGATAAAACCTAAGGCAGACGGATCCAATCAACAGGGTTAGTCATAAGCAACAGTGTTACCAAAAGAGATAGACTAGATGGCCTAACAATCAAAGTACTGGTGAAAGGGAGTGCATCTCGTGATCTCGGACGGAAGGGCAGATAGATGAATAGATTCTTCGTAGGGGACGGATTCCAATGAGATGGACGGACACAAGGCAGACGATAGTAAAGCCACGTGGCACCTACGTGGCCTAAGTAGTCTCCAAGAAACCTAATATGGAAATGTCTTGCATCTCACGCTCCACTGCCATCAAAGGAATCCCTACAAGGAAAAAATCCTATGATATATGAGCACTTAAGTGGATCTTTTCTATAGGGAAATATCTTCCCCATCAAGAAACGGAAGTCAGCCCTATACCATTATAAAAATCTCAAATCCCTAACAAACCAAGGTACGCATAATTTTTCTAGTTCTGGCAATCTAGAGTTGTAGAAATTCTCTCTAACTTAACCTTCAAAGGGTATTTCGCCGGTACCACACCGGTGCTCTCTGTAGAGTTTTTCTTTGTTTTTGTCTCGTAGATTTTGTCTAAAGTACGTGAGGGCTATGCAACTCACTAACAATTTTTTGGCATCATTAGGAACTGATCTTGATCAAAAGTTTCTACTCACTGGCTCACCAAATGAACAAACCAAAATAAAAAGGATAGACCAAAATAAAAAGGATAAAAATAGTACTTCATGCTCTACACAATTACGTGATAAAGGTTTTTTTTCTTTTTTAAATAAAACTTAAAATATTTTCGAATTATATTTTAAGGTTTTTCCCCCTTAATCCTTTGTTCTATTAATAAAATGCCGATAGTAACAGCTTATGTTACCACTTACCACAAATTGCAGAATTTGGGAATGCTACAATTTGAATTCAAAATTTTATATTTATTTCACTAATACAATAACCTATAGATAAAAAAAATTTCTTTTTTTTTGGTTTTTTAATTAGTTAATTTTTTTAAAAAACATTTTAAAAACAAACTCTTCCACATTTTTAGTACTCAAAATTAGGGGTGTCATTTCAACACAACACCTAAAAGATTTAAAATTGATCCACCTATAAGTGATATAGGGGTATTAAAGCAACAAACTAAGAAGTGAAAATAGTACTCTCCTTACATATTTAGAGAGGGCATATTATATAGAAAGATGCTACGTCCACAACATCTTTCACAACAAATCATAGGTAATTCGTAAGTTGTTATTGATTCTAATTTGAATCTCACAACTTAAATTACTTTTTTACTCCATGCATAACAACCAATAACAACCTACTACTTAAAAACAATCTTGTAACTAACGATCTCCTCAAACTGTTTGGATAATCATCTACCTATATTTTAATCATAAGACTTATTAATTCTTTTTTTTTTTTGAGAAAGAAGACTTATTAATTCTTAGTCATCTAAAATAGTCACACAATTATTATGTTATGTTAAAATTTCAAATAATTATTAAATAAAGTATTGATTATAATTTTTTTAAAATGTTATTAAAAGTATATTATAGTAGTCATCTAAAACAGTCACATAATTATTACGTTATCTAAAAAATTCAATTAATTATTAAATAAAGCATTGATTATAATTTTTTTAAAAACATGTTATTAAAAGTATATTAAAGTACACTTATAAAGTTTACATAGTGAATTGAAAAAAATTTATCTCGTGGGTTCCAGTTAACTCAACTGGTAAAGTCTCTGATGGTTGAGTAAGAGATCTGGAGTAAACGTCACAAGTTTAAACTATTTCAAAAAAAAAAGAAAAAAATTTCTCCAAATTGATATGATGGAAAATCTCTTACCTTATTATATATGAGAAAGAAGCTATAAAGCTTCAAAACAATTGAAGCATACCAATAAAGACAGCTTCATCTTACCAAATCTAGTTTCCTCTCCAATATTCCTCATCTTAATTTTTTTTTTTTACTATTTTTTTAAATTTTAGTTTTATTTTCATTTAAGTTTTTATTTTATGAGATATTGTCATTTAAGTTAATAGGTTTTCTTTCTCCAAAAAAAAAAAAAAAATAATAATAATAGACATTCTAGTGCAAGCATACAGAGACCAGCTTAATTTTCTAGTTATTGATATGCAATTTAAATATTGGTGCTTTGGAATTGGTCAAAGGAGAGGTTTTGTTCGTCTTTGGAGGGTCACAAAACTGAGGCATTAGCTAGATGGGTAATGTTTAATTTTTTTGGGTCCAATTTAACTTTTTGGGTTTTTTTTTTTTTTTTTTTATAATTTTTATAAATTTTGGAGGTGTTATAAATGTTTAATGTCTATTTTTCCCTTCCTATAAGGAGCTTCAGCCTTCAGTTAGCCCGGTTCCAACAAGGCCATTGTCTGTGGTTCTTAATCGTTTCATGTCAGAGATAATTATATCATATTATGTACTTTGATTTTGATTTTTTTTTTTAATGAGTATCATTTAGATCTACTTGTTTTAATCGTTTATTTGCATTGGAAAGAAATTTGAAGAACTAAAAAGACCAAAAGGTATATAGCACTTTTAAACCATCCCAGTTAGGGCTCTAAACGAGCCGAGCTGAGCTGAGTATTAAATGTTCAAGCTTGTTTATTTAATTTTTTTTCGAACACGGGCTAAGCTCGAGTTTATTATCAAACAAGATTTTATGTTCAAGCTTGACTTATTTTCTTGTCAAGCAAAGTTCGAGCTTGTTCACGAGTTACTTGAATAACTTATTCTTTTCCTATATAGTGTGAAACCATGACTAAAATATTTTACATTTTCATAATTTTATGAATTTTGATTATGAATAGACTATTTATATCATTAATAAGCTACAAATAATAATTTAATATCATATGAACCTATTGAAAAATTTATATAATACAATTTGAAGTCTATATAAATATATTTTTAGACAAGTATACATGTAAAAATATAATATTATATATAGTTAAATTGAGCCCTCATGTTTACGAGCTTGTTCATAAGCACGTTATTTTGCTTGAGCTTGACTCCTTTTATAATCAAGTCTAAACTTAAGACTTGAGCTTTGGCTTATTTTCTAAACAAACGAACATAAACAAGTTCATTCTCGAGCCGAGCTTGAGCTGTTTATAAACAGCTTAGTTCATTTACAACCCTAATCCCAATGGTAAAAATTAGTCCTCTAGAAGGCAGTTCAGTGCAAAAACAATTGTAATGACTGTGTAGGATATTAATTTACGTCAAAAACTGAGAAAAGAAATTACACTTGCACTTATACGAGTTTGAACAAATATGAAATTTGGGCAAGTAGTTGAAGATGTTAAGAAGGCTAACTCTAGTTTGATTAGACACCTTAACAAGCATTCAAGCATTTCATCGAGATCATGAATGCTAGACTCTGATTTTTCCAGCCAGTTTTTCACATTTTCAACATGCGTGATGTAATCAGATTTGCTTATCTTGTGACTCATGAGAGATTGTAATGCTGCATCCACCTCAAGTTCATTTGTTTTTGTTTCTGAATCCTCACATGCCACTCTTTTGGGGTGCATCAGCTTGGAAACAAATGGCCAGCTGCTGAACTTTGATCTCAACTTTGTCTAATTATGGTCACTTCTACTTCCTCAATATGCTAATTATGGTCAAAGTCTTATGGCTTTTGGTGGTGCACTTGATTTCCAAGCGTTGTGGATGGCCTTTTTGATCACCTCCCTGGAAATCAAGTATTTTCCTACCTCCCCTGTAAGCTCCATTTCACCCCCTCTTCTTCTTTTCATAATTGATTGGAGTTCAAGTGCGCATTCCTTTGTTTGCAATAAGGCATCCCTTGTGATTCCAAACACATCAAAAGCCTAAGAGATCCATCCAACAGCTCTTCAATACCACGTCTTGTGCTGCATGCTCTTGGGCTAAGGCTTGTTGAGTAAACAGCAGCTGAAGCAACTTATCGACACATTCACGTAAATCCGGAAGGCCATTGAGTCCATTGCTTATTGATGAAGTCGTAAGATGATTCAGAAGCCCTTGATCTGCACAAGTGGTCATTGAACTCTGAAATGAGAGGGTGTGTTCTGGAAGGCAAGATGTTTGACAAGTATGGTATTGGGATTTTGCATTTAGAAGTGAGGAAGCCATTTTACCTTGGAAGAGAGGTCTTACCTGTTCCTGTTGAATGTACAATTCAGTCTAGCAATCAGCCTTCCATCCATTGCTATCGATTTGATATATATATATTGAAGTATGGGAAACAAAAGGAATCTCATAAATAAATTAGAAATAACATAACAACAATTTGGATCAAAATACTAAGTGATGTCAGCAATGTTTTTGCAATGTCTACCCCTCTCCAGCTCTCCATTTCATGATTAATTACTTATAAATTTTAGAATCACAAGAGCATCTTGATTTACCAGTTTCATTCAATGAAAATACAATAGGTGATAATGTACTCTTTGCTTCCAGCAGGTTCTTAATATAAAAATTCTTATGCTGACCTTCCTTTTCTATATACTGTCATGTATCTTTCAAGTAACCACACTGTTATTTACGTGTAATCATGCAAACAGGATGATGATTATTAATGATACAATTGGTGGCAGGCAAGATCTGCATATGCAACTTCTTTATTTTTTATCCTGATTTTGTAAAGTGAATTTATAGCATATGAGGAAGTTCTACAATATATAAGCATGACCATCATTAGTAATATATTAACTGTAGTGCTGTAGCCTTCTGGTAGAGGAACTTTGCCCTTTGCTGTACCGGTAGGTATGGTGTCAACACCGCTCATGCATTGCATGTCATATACATTATTGTCCAATTCAATATGTAGTGCTATCTTCTGCAAAAATGTCCTGCAAGTCTGAAAGCTTAAATTAATTGGATAATGAGTTGGGAAGCTGGCAAGAGGGAGACACTGCTAAAATAATGTTGAGAGGATGTCCAGATCCAAATCAAAATCGTGTCACAACTCATTGATATTTAAAAATATTGAGATTCTTTACGTCCACCACACCCCATCATATATATTGAGCAGTTACTAACTAAAGCAAAGCAAATTGCTACACAAAATTGTACATTCAACTGCAAGACATCTTTCCTGTTTAAACATGGCTGCCTCTCCTGTGAACCAAAACTCCCTTCACCATTTTCGCTCTAACAGCTTGCCCACTAGAGCACACCCGCTCATTTCAGAATTCAGTGACCACTTGAGCAGATTGAGATGTTCTGAAGCAACATCTTCATCGTCTACATCATTAAGCCAGAAACTAATTGGCATTCAAGATTTGCATGACTGTGTTGATAACTTGCTCCTGTTGCCTTGCACACAAGCCTTAGCTCAAGTGCAGCGTGAGAAATGGTATAATGAACTGTTAGATGGATCTCTCAGGCTCTTGGATGTGTGCAGTATTGCAAGGGATGCATTGTCGCAATCAAAGGAATGCACACGTCAATTTCAATCAACACTGTGCAGAAGACATGGCAGTAAAATGAACCTAGCAAGGGAGGTTGAAAAATACTTGGCCTCCAGGAAGGCGGTGAAGAAGGCAATGCAGAAGGCCTTAAAGGGTATGCAGACTAACTTGAACTCTAAGAAAAATGAAGGTCTAGCCATGATTAGCATGTTAAAAGAGCTAGAAGCTGTAACTCTCATGGTCTTTGAATTACTCTTGACATTTATATCTGGACCAAAGTTGCAATCAAAATCAAGCAGCTGGTTTGTAGTTTCCAAGCTGGTGCACCCCAAAAGAATAGCATGTGAAGGTGAAGAAACAGAAGTGAATGAATTTGAGAAGGTAGATGTGGTGTTACAATCTCTCATTAGTCGCAAGACAAGCAAATCTGATTACTCCATCCATGTTCAGAATGTGCAGAATTGGATGGAGCAGTTGGAATCAAGCATTCAAGATTTTGAAGAGGTGCTTGAAAGTCTGTCTAGGCGTCTAGTCAAGATCAGAGTTTCCTTTCTCAACATCCTCAACCACTAACCCAGAAATCATCATGGGCATCCATTTTTTTTGTAAAGTAGTACAACATAATAGAGCTTCTCTTTTGTGCATGTACATGAAAGAAATACAAATATATTTTGTCTTCTAATTCCAAGTCAATTCACTAACATATATTTCCTAGTATTACAATTGAATTCTATTCTAAGTGTATTCACTCCTAGTGCAAGAATGTTCATTTAAAATTAATTCTAAAATACTGGACCTCACAAAATATCACGTAATATTTTAAAGCTCAAGTCCACTGTACAAAATTTTGTAATAGAGGTATAGTAAATGATCATCTCACCATTTCAATCCATTAGACCTTGTGAAATGAATAAATAGATGGAGATGGGTTGAGCCATTTGAATTTAAATTTGGCAACTTTGACTTTTCTAGCAAATTAGCCTATGGGTTCCAAATTCTACTTGACAGTTGACACATAAATCTGAGCATTGAGGGGATGCAAGCTTGAATCTGGTTAAAGACCAAGCTCCTGCACTTACAGAGTTGAACATAGAAACAGAAAAGAAAAAGCAGACACCAGAGCAGTCAATATTCCGATTGTCTCAAAGAACTGATTAATACACATCTAAAATATTTGACACTCACATGGTTAACTTGAATGATGAATACTTAAGATATTAAAAATCCTGACCGTCTCTCTTCAAGGGACAGCCCATGTTTTTGAAGAATCAGCCTAATAATGTTTTCTACATTATGAACAGAAATGGAGATGTCAAATGTGCAGATCTTGCCTGCCTATGTCACAACAATCATGTAACAACCACATTGATTAAATCATTAAGAAACACACTACCATTTACAGGAATACACGTTTGTGTGATTTAAGACAGGATCAGAAGTCAGGCAAAAAAAAAAATGATAAGCAATTCTGATACTCAGGAAATTCAACCGTATGTTGAGCATGACCAAATAATTTTAATCACTGTAATTTGAATTATTTTAAATTTCATAATTAATTATATATACTTGTGCAAGAGTGGTGCAGGCTTCTTGTCTCTCTGGAAGAAAGAAAATTTTTATTAATTTTTCATGTGTCAGAAAAGGTGCTATCATCACTCATGTCTTGCCATTTTTATAGATTATTTTCAACACATTTCATATATGATTATCTTATGTGAGAACAGTCCTGTGATTTTAGAATTTTAAATTAAAGGATAATGAGTTGGAGAGCTGGTGAGAGGGAGACATTGCAAAAACATTGCTGAATTGTTTAGATCCAGATTCCAATCTCAATCATGTTATGACTATTAATTTTTCAAGAGGATGAGATTCCTCATGTCTCCCTCACCTCAAAATATATATGGAAGAGATGCCAAGGCAAATTACTAAACCAAATTGTACATACAACTGCAAAACCTCTTGTTTATGGAAAACAATGGCAGCCTCTCCTGTCAACCCCAAATCCCATCAACACACTCGCTCTAACAGTTTGCCTACTAGAACACACCCACTCATTTCAGAATTCAATGATCAATTGAGCAAATGGAGAGATTTTGAAGAAACCTCTCCATCATCAACATCAATATGCCAGAAACTAAATGGCCTTCAAGATTTGCATGATTGTGTTGATAAGTTGCTCCTATTGCCTTTCACACAAGCCTTGGCACAAGAACAGCACAAGAAATGGTTTAATGAGATGTTGGATGGATCTCTTATGCTCTTGGATGTGTGTGGTACTGCAATAGATGCCTTGTTGAAAACAAAGGAATGCACACGTGAACTTCAATCAACTCTGCGCAGAAGAAAAGATAGTAACATGGAGATCGCAAGGGAGGTTGAGAAATACTTGGCCTCAAGGAAGATCCAAAACAAGGCGTTGCAAAAGGCCTTAAAGGGCATGCAAGTTAAGATTAACTATAAGAATACTGAAGATTTTCTCATTATTGGCGTGTTAAAAGAGCTAGAAGCTGTAACTCTCACTGGATTTGAAACCCTGTTAAGTTTTATTGCTAAACCAAACTTGCAATCAAAGTCAAGCAGCTGGTCTTTGGTTTCCAAGTTGGTGCACCACAAAAGAGTGGTATGTGAGAGTCCAGAATCAGATGCAAATGAGTTTGAGATAGTAGATGCAGCATTACAATCTCTCATCAGCCACAAGAAAAGCAAATCTGATTATTTTGTGCATATAGAAAATGTGCAGACCTGGCTTGGAATGTTGGAATCAAACATTCAAGAATTTGAAGAAGAGCTTGAATGCCTGTCTAGGCATCTTGTCAAAACCAGAGTTTCCCTTCTCAACATCCTCAATCACTAGCCCAATAATAGTTATGGGAAGCCATTTTTGTCTGTAAACTATTAGAAAATCATACATCTATACATGTAGATGAATGACAGAAATATATATTTTCTCTTCTTATTCTAAATCAACTTATTATTGTCTTACACAATTTATCACTAGTGTCTTGTTACATAACTCTCTTCCTAGAGCATTTATCCCTTTTGAAACTAGAATGTATGAAAAAAATTATTAATTCAATATGGTAAATTTTACCATATCAACCCAAAGTCTTGGACCAAAAGATAGCAACACGCATTTAAACTTATTTTCTAAGCTGTAATGATTCCTATGACAATAGGGAAGCTGATTAACTAATGCCGGAAGCACAAAGAAAATTTTATTTTATTTTAATCTTATATGATTATGAAGTCATTGTATTTTATTTTAGGTCTTAGCAGTTAATTAGGTTATTAGAATTTTTATTTTATTAGAATCAAAGTTCATTTTAATAATTTGATAATTAGGATTTCTAAAGTCAATTAAAATTAGGATTTTTAAGTTAGTTAGAACTAGGGTTTAGTAGTCTATATCAGCAAAGTATTGTACTCCAATTGAGGGGGATTATTTTGATGAATAAAACTTTATTCAAAATATCTCAATGTTATAGTGTAGACTCAAATCAACCCTAATTTATTTCTAACTCATAGAGGCTTTAGTTTGCTTGGTAGTCAAGCAGACCTAAGTGCTGACTTTTAAGTTCATAGAGACAGAAGGAGGAATTTGTTTTTTTGGGGGCAAAAACATGAAATTTTTTATTAAAAAAATAGTTTTTAGAATAAGAAATATACTAAAATTCAAAACTAAATTAATAAATGAAAAAAATAAATAAAATAAAACTAGCTTCTATTCAATTTTAACAACATATAAATAAAATAAAAGACATATATAAATATTTCTAAATACATTTCAACTCAATCATTTGTAAGATATATACATCAAAATGGAACTCAAAGATTTTATTTTAAATTCTAAACATCATCTATGATTAATTTTATACTAAATTTTGAGAAAATTTTCATTTTAATGTGCAAAATCAAATAATCTGTTAAAATACCATATTCTATTTTGTCGTAAAACAAAATTTTGATAATATTCATTATTGAAAATATTTATTTCATAATTGGAATAAAAATTAGAAAAGTAAGTATAAGTACAATTAAGCACTATATAAAAAAATTGGTATGTTATAAATTTTCTAGTCCTTACTAACCATTGGCACAATTAAAAAATATTCAATAATTTTTTTAAGTTGAGATGTTGAATCACATGATGCTCATAATGGTGAAATTCCATGTTCAATAGTATTTTTTCAAGTTTGTAAATTCTTGAAAATAAAATTTGTTTACTAATAAAAAAAAACTCATCATTTTAAAAAAATATTCACTTGTCTTTTTTTTTTTTTTTTTAGAAACAATATTCACTTATCTTTTGAAAATCTGGAGTTGAGCTAAGAAAAAAAAAAAAAAAAAGAGTCTACTATGTGTTAACTAGCTAACCCAATAATTTATTTCTTGTAATTGAGAATTTTTTCCGGCATAAAATAAAATTCTAATCAATATTGATGCTCAATTATAAAATCATCTTATTGATGGTAAAAAAATAAAATTATAATAATAATCTTTTAAGCTGAGCTAGACAACATGCCAACGTTCAAATCTTGAAGTTCCAAACTTTAAAATTTGGATCCCAAATTAATAAATAACCAAAATGTCATACGAAGCATGTTGATATTGTTAGTTATGGCCTAAAAAAAAATGCATCACGACAATGGTTTGCCAAATCTTCTTCAGCCTTCATGAATGATTAGTCACTCTTTGCTAACTTATATATAATTCATTAGTCATTACTTTTTTCTTAGCAGAGATTTTTTTTTTTTTTTGAAGGATATTTTTTGGGGTAATTACACATAACCCACTTGTGGTTTGGGCGAAAATCGCCTTGCTTACCCGTGGTTTGAAAAGTGTCATTTAACCCACCTGTGGTATGTTTCCATCAATCTCCGTAACCCACCTCAAGCCTAGCCGTTACAAAAACATATCTTAACCCCAAAACACAACATAACACAAATCAAAACACCCAAAACTCAGAAACTTTTCGAGAGAGAGACCTGTGGTGAGATCAATGTGTTTTTCGTGGTTTGGAGTGTCTGGAGAGGGAGAAAAAACAAGTTTCACAACATCAAAGCTACGGAAGGTAGTTTCAGTAAAGAAAATCAAGGTATTTGTGTCTGTTCTCAATTTAGGGTTTCAGATTTTGTTCAAGTGCCAACTTATTGTGTGAAACTCTAAATTTGTACTTCCTAGGAATCATGTTTTGTTGATATCTCTTCATCAAGTGGTGATTTCTCGTGTTCATGTGGGCATATGTGCAATAAGGAGACTTGTGTTTTGAGAACAAGTTTGAGTTTGTATAATTTTGGGAGGAGGTTCTTGGGTTGTAGCCGTTATAAGGTTGGTCCTAAGTGTCCTTTCTTTGTTTGGGTTGATAACCCAACTTGTCCTCATGGGAATGAAACTACACCTTTGGCTCTAGAGAGGATGTCTAGGCTTTAAAGCGTTCTCCAATTTGCCAATGAGAGGGAAAGGACAGCTCTGGAAATGGTAGATGCAGCAAGGCAGATGGCAGAAGAAGCTAGGCAAATGGCAAAAAAGGCTCTTGAAGAGGAAGCCAAAGCCAAGGAGAATGAGAGAAAGGCTCGAGCTGTCTGTGTAAAAGCTAAGGAAACGACAATGTTTGCTGAAGAGAAGCAAAGAATGTGGAAGTTTGCATGCATTTTGTCATGGATCTTTTTTGTTATTGTTATGTTGTTGTTGTGTTTTGGCTCAATTGAGTTCTCTGGAGTGAAGAGGCCGAGGTTGTTGCCCTGAAATAGTTAATTGGTTAGTAGAGATAGTTATGGCAATGATGTTTATGAATTTACATTGTAATAGCACTAGCCTACTGATATAATGTTTTGATATGTTAATGAATGAAGAATTGATCAATTATTGAGTATTTTGTGCATACCATAACAATCATTCAATGAAAGAAGTATTGGTTATGCCACTAGTCTCTTGGCATATAATGAAAGAAGTATTGGTCAATTATCAATGACTTGCGCATACCATAACAACCATTTCACAATAACAACTTCCATACACTTAGTATTGGAAAAATCTACTTGGATACAATCTGTAGCAGCAATAAATAAACTTCTATATAATCTGGTTTGTCCAAATAATGTTCCATACAAACTTAATTGAATAAATACCACAACTTCCATACCATAATACCACAACTTCCATATAATACCACAAAATTTCATACCATAATAACAACCTGGAGTGTATTGTACTTTAACTTCTAGTAAATTACAAAAAAACACATTCCAAGGTCAGCTACATATATATATAAAATTGCTCAAAACAAGGTGATTGTTTTTTACACTAATTGATAATTACAAAAAGCCAACAGTGGTCTTCACAAAAAACACTAGCTGCAGGCCCACATGTTTTCCTACCCCTACCTTTACTCCCAATGCTGGCATGCGTACCCATTAGCTTCATTTCTTGCCTTTACTCTTTCCACCCACTAAATTCATTTTTGGTGGCCTTTGTGCAACAAGCTATCCTCTAGTCCTTGCACCACCAGTGCTCCTATTTGCATGTGAAGGCTACAAAATAAAAAATAGATCCACTTGTTAAAAAATATCCCAGTCTACACAACCATCCAGGAAAGAAGCAACTCAACTAAGTTACTTGTGAAGAACTTGGTAGGGTATCCTAGGTCTCCCTAGGTGTGTGAAACTTTGGCTGTGAGGAAGCGAACCATCCTGCTCTCCTGTGAGATGGCCTAGCTTGATTTCCTTGTTGTGAAGCTTGATTTCCTTGCTGTGAGGATGAAGGTTGAGTGGTAGACCTCATGTTGTAAGTCTGGGTAGGCTGCTGGGATGGTGGCTAGGGTGCAGGCTGAGGTACAGATCCAAATCTGGTACTAGGTATAGGTACCCCTCTCATTGTCTGCAACAAAACCCAGTTTGAGTACATGAATACCTTTGTAAGTTTAAAAACAAGGTTTTTTTTTTTTTTTTTTGCCATTTAAATCCTAACTACTTACAGCCTTTTCTCTTTGAAGCCTTTGTTTCCTCTACCATGGTGTCTCCCCAGTGATGCCAGTCTTGCACCTTCTTGAGTTATGCCCTTCCTTTTTCATTTCCCACACCTTATAGGTCTGTTCAACCTACTTGCTTTGTAAGGGTTCCTAGGCTCATAAGGAACCCTCTTTCTTTGCTTGGGTGACCTACCTGGTGGTTTGTATATGTGAGGTGCTAGGGGAGCAGGCTGTCTAGTCTCATCCCATTCTGATTGGCCAGGCATGGGAGGAAGTACCTCCTTGTATATCTCCATGTAAGTATCTTTGTGGTAGCATGGGTGGGTGTAGTCTTCTGGTGTCTCAATATTTGTATAAATGGTTGTTATGACATGTTTGCATGGAATGCCATTTAAATCCCAAGACCTATGGCTGCATGTCTTATTGCTAAGATTAACTACATGCCTCTCATACTGACTAGCTACCTCATAAAGGAAACTGCCAGCTGGGGTAGCACTAAATGACTTGCTTTCAAGCTTCAATTTCTCCAACTTATCTTGTATGCTTGGACACAACTTTCCAGCATACTTCTCTATCCCTTTCCTTTTTGTGTAAAGTCTAGTCATAAGTCTAACCCTAATCCACTCCAACATTGCCAAGATAGGCTTGTCCCTAGACTTCAAAATCATTGAGTTAAAAGACTTACTCAAGTTATTTACCAAACAATTTGTTAAGGCTCTAGGAGTGAAGTGTGACCTTGTCCACTGTGCAGGTGCAATGTTTGCAAGATACTAATATGCCTTTTCATCCAAATCCTTTATGTGTTGCATGCCTCTCTCAAACTCCTTTACTGTTGTGGCAGCAGCACACCTCCACAATGCATCCTTCAGCTCTAATCCCTTGTGATTGACTTTGAAATAGTTGTAGATGTGTTTCACATAGTATCTATGCTTCACAGTAGGGAATAATGTCTCTATTGCAGGTATAAGCCTCTGCAAATAACCAAACAAACAAACAAAACATGTTAGTTCAGCAAACAAAGTAAACCATTCAAGTATAACTAAACAAAACTTTCATATCTTCTGCCTATCAGAAATGAAGACCAACTGAAGCTCTTTTGGTCTCCTTATATCATCAGCAAATATTTCCAAAAACAATATCCAAGACTCCTTGTTTTCTTGTTCTCCCAACAGCCATGGTTACTGGAAAAATGTTGTCATTTGCATCCTTAGCAGTGGCAAATAAGATTTGCCCACCAAATTTGTGTTTTATGGGACAACTATTTAAACCTATAAATGGCCTGTATCCACCTAAAAATTCTACCTTCTGAGCATTGAAACCTAACATACATTCTCTTAAATTTTGGTTGGGAAGTCTTATCAGCCATTTCTGTCTGTAGTGTAACCTTACTCCCCTTGTCTACAGTGTTTATCATTTGTGCATAGTCCCTAAGGACACCATATTGCAGTTGCTCATCTCCATTGATCAAATCCTTTGCCTTTCTTTTTGACCTATACACTTGGTTTACACTTAGGTTAACAGATAAATTTTGCATCACATGGTTGTGTACACCACTCACCTCCCAATTTGGATTTTTGCTAAAATCCTCAATGAACCTCTTAGCAACATAAGTGATGTTGCTTGGCTATTTTTAAAAGACTTGAGGCAAGTACACTCATCAATCAAGGTCTTAATCTGAAATGTTAGCTCCCACTTGTCTAAGATGCATAGCATCTCCATCCACACTCATTCTTGCAGTGAACTGATATCTTGGTCCACTCATTCAGCTTGAATTTGATGTCAACAGGTTTTTTTAATTGCATACTCCCTCAAAGCAGCTCTAAACACCTTTGCATTAGGAAACTTCATTTTCTTCTTCAGTACAATATTTCTCATGTCACTCTTAGCATTAAACTCTAGCTGCTCAGGTACCTGCTCATCATCAGACCCATCCATGCTTACCAGTTCATCCTCAAGAGCTAGCTCAGCCCACTCAGTTCCATCTCCACCATTTAAACCAATTATGCCACTAGTTTCTCGGGCTGCATGGGGTGCATTGCTTGATTTTGGGGTTGTATTAGGAGCATTGCCTGATGTTGGAGCAGAACCTTGTGGAGTTGAGTTTGGAGCAACAAATATGTCATCACTAAAGTCCCCCCTCCAGGCCTTCATATAGCCAATCATCATCATCATTTCCTTCAACATTCTGTTCTTCAACCCTTGCACCAATCTCAACATCCTATTCTTTAACTCTTGCACCACCTCAAAATCCTCAGCATTCTAAACATCTTCGTTTTCATCAGTCTCAACATCTTATTCTTCCTCTAATAAAACTTCATCATAATCACTCTCCAAATCTATTTCATCCACCCCTCCATCACCACCTACACCACCTACATCACCACCTATTTCTGCCACTCCCCCTCCATCACTACCTACACCATCATCTGCCACTCCCCCTCCATCACTAGATCTGTTTCTATGTCCCTTAAATCATCCTCTAAATCACTTTCAGGAAGTAAATACTTATATCTACTGTGTTCTTTAGGAGCACCAACTAGATGGCATAAATCTCGAATTTCAAAGAAACTCAACTTATCAAGGTCAATTTCTGTCAATATATGTACAAACCCACCCACATATCGTAGGGTTGGGTCCTCCACAAAACATCCCCTAACATGAATTTCAATGTCAAATGTGAAGTCAACAATTTGCAATTAAAATAAGTAGTTTGTTTACATACTGACATGCAGAAAATAACAAGCCAAAAGAGACAACAAGCCAAACATAGTGTTATTTTGTTTTCATATAAAATTTGTTTTGTTGTTGAGAGACAACACACGGACAAAGGACCACATATAGCACATGTAAAACCAGATTACCAACAAATTCATAGGGACCACACTACCCACAGTTTACAAACAAGTGTAATCATTGACAAATAAACTTGATTCTTTTAGGTATACGCATTATATAAACAACCATAGCAGTACATTAGCTATATCCTAAGCGATTCTACATATAAATAGCAAAATGCCGATTTAACATACACCAATTTTGAGAAAATTTTACAAACCCTATATACGTGGGTGGGTCGCAATAAAAAAATGCCATCAAGAACCCAAATGCGTATCAACACCAGTCACACATATCTACCCTAGCTTTGATGTTGCGAAACTTGTGTTTTCTCCCCCTCCAGACACTCCAAACCACGAAGAACACGTTGATCTCACCACAGGTCTCTCTCTCGAAAAGTTTCTAAGTTTTGGGTGTTTTGATTTGCGTTATGTTGTGTTTGGAGATAAGAGGTATTTTTGTAATGGCTGGGCTTGAGGTGGGTTATGGAGATTGATGGAAACATACCACAGGAGGGTTAAGTGACATTTTTCAAACCACGGGTAGGTAAGGTGATTTTCACCCAAACCACAGGTGGGTTATGTGTAATTACCCCTTATTTTTTTTATAATTGTTTTTTTTTTTTGAGAAAGTTTTTTTTTTTTTTTAATTTATAATTGTATTGTAAATAAAAAGAGTTTTTTTTTTTGTTGTTGTTGGTTTTGGAAGGAGACCACTATTTAGGGATTTAGTATCAAATGATATTATGTCAGTGGTATCAAAATTCAATAAGTGTGAGACATGTCCGTAAAAAATAACTAACTTACTAATAATTGAAAGACGTGTTAATAAGTAGTTATTTTTGCATACATGTCTCTCGTTTATTGAATTTTGATACGGATGACATGGTATCATTTGATACAAAATACTTTTTCCCACTTATGACATATAGAGCTATGTGGGCACTTTAATTTTTGGGTTTTTTTTTTTTAGACAAAACCCTCTTATTATATTACCTTTCACTTTTTCTTGCTATTTATGGAAGTGTTGACATGCACGTGCTTTCTAGGAGTTTAGTATTCTAAATATTTAACTTTGACTTATGATAATTATGATAACTTTGTGTTTTATCTCAATATTAAATTCAGTTTACATGTATTTCCAAATAGTGGCAAGGACTATAGCCTATAAATGAACCAATGAACCAAGTTGTTTATCTCAATATCAATATTTTTTTAGGGAAAACTCAATATCAATATGAATACCCAAAAAAAAAAAAAAAAACTGTTTTTTAATACATTTTCACTCAATCATTTATCAAAATGGAACTCAACTTTTTTATTAAAAAAAATCTTTAAAATCATTTATAATTGATTTTGCATTAAATTTCATAACAATTTCCTTTCAATGTAAAAAATTAAAAAAAATCATCTTTTTTTTTTTCTCCTTTAAAATTTAGTTTTGACAATATTCTTAACTGAAAAAGTCAAATATTAGCTTTCTCCATAATCTATAAATGAAAAAAATATCTTATTTATTATCTCATAGTATATGTCCAATATTCTTTTTTAATTAAAAAAAAACCTATTAGCATTATCAAGTACATAATTTATTTTAAAAGAAACAAACTCACAAACAAAAATAATCATTTCTTTTATAAATAAACAAAAAATAAAAACAAAAACTAAATAGCTACTCCATCTTAGCCACTCAACATTATGTTCTATGCTATATTTAATATTCTTCTAACTTTTTGTCAAGTAATAAATAAATAATTTGGAAGGTGATGCTTTAAATGTTATTGATCCTTTGAAGAATGTAGATTATATCCTTCACCGGAGTATCAAACCCATATTTGATGATATTTGTATTTGGCTAAATCTTTAGTAAATGGTTCTTTCTCTTTGTAAATAGAGAGGGCAATGTCTCTACTCATCTTCTTGTCTAATGGGCTGCTTTTCTATCTTGGTATGGGCTAGTTCCCATCTCCATTCTACCTTTATCTGTGGTGAAAGCTTTAAATAGAGATGGTTTTAGGCCCAAACATTTTTGTATTTCCATTGTTTTGGGTTGATTAATAAAGTATTTATTCAACCAAAAAAAAAAGTTAATAAATAAATAAATAAAACCTTAAACAAAAGTTTAAGTGGAGCGTGAAAAAAACATAGTAGCACCAAAATATCAAAGTCTCAAACTTTTAACTTATAAATACCAAAAAACAATAGTGTCAAAATTTAGGCTTAATTATAGCTTATTTTGCCTAAGCTTTATAATCTTATAATATCTTATAACCATTTCTTGTGCTGCTCTTGACCTGAAGCTTGTGTTAAGGGCAATAGAATAGGAGCAATTTATCAACACATCACAATCATGCAAATCTTGAAAGGCAATTAGTTTTTGGCATATTGATGATGTCCATGATAAAGTGGTTTTTCAAGATCACGTGATTATTATTGCTTTCAAATTATAAGTCACAGCATGATTTCCACGTAATATTAATCATACTATATCTTATACAATATGGTGCAAAAATAATCTATAAAACACGCAAGTCATAAGGTGATCAAAAAAGACATGCAAGTCATAAGGTGATCAAAAAAGACATGCAAGTCATGAGTAGTTTATCAAGACTTTTTAAAAATAGAAAGTAGTCTATCTAATCTAAAACTCGCTCGAGTGAATATAAAGGAATTTGCCTAGCTTAAAATGGCTCTTCTTCTTTTTCATTACGCTTTCGTTCGTATATAGAACCTTGCGAAATCTCCATTCCCCTCCTTCTGCTTCGACTTTTAACTCGGTATCATCAGGTAATCCAACATTCTCTCCTTTGTTTTCTTTTCTAATACTATAGGGGGTTTAGAATGTTTCAGTACTTCCAATTTCTTTCATTCTAAACTCAAATCTTAGGCTTTGTGTAACGGGTTCTGCAATTTTGCATTTTTTTTTTGATAGAAAGGTTATAATGGGTCATGCAATTTGTACTTGGAAAGTATTTTATTCTTGAATGAGGGATGTTTTTCAAGCATTGTTGCATTAATTTATTCCCATTTTTGGTAATATATATATTTTGATGACATGACCACCAAGGCAGTGCCCTTTGGACCCACCCATCCTTGAAGGGTAAACCACGAATACACCACTCCACTTGCTAGAATCCTAAATTAGGTAACCTACAAAAATTGTAGTTCTCACTTTTGGTAATATACAAGAAGTATTTGAAAAAATGCTAAACGAATGTGCTTTGAGCTTAGAGTCTAATCATCACATCTAAGCTCATGTTATACGACATTGACTGATCACAGGTGCATTATGGCCCCTCGCCGTAGGCGTAATGAATCTGCATCCAATGACTTTGATGAACATCGTTTCCATAACCTCGATGCCCAAACCTCATACCATGGTATCTTTTCCAAACGTCGCCTTTATCTGGAACGGGATGTCACCTTTTCTGAACTCCATTTCACTTGTATTCCTCATGTTTTCTGAGCACTAGATATAGACGGTTTGGACTTAGCAGCAACAACATCAGCAACCACATCAATCTCTTGATTTAAGTCATCATCGGAATCAGAAACAGATTGCCTTGCACGTTTAGATAAGGGCTTTGCTTGAGCAGCCTGAGCTCCAGATGTAGATGGTCAGGACTCAGCAGCAATAGCATTAGCAACCTCATCAATTTCTCGATCCAAGTCATCATCGGATTCAAAATCACTTATACTCTGTTATGGAAGTTTGAGTAAAACTCATGTATTAGGTTCGTGGGAGGTGCAGGAAAACCAGAGGTTATCTGCTACTGGGAGTAGTACACTTCAGCTCAGTTCATCTCATGTAAAACGTTCAAACCACATTGTCTGTGATTCCGATGATGACTTAGATCGAGATATTGATGAGATTGCAGAAGTTATGGCTGCTGAGTCCAGACAGCATAAATCCGGTGATGCTCAACCTACATTATCTGATATGATGGATCTCCTGCAGCAGATTCTACCTTGCTTGCATCAGATTCTACCTCACCTAAATCGTATTGAAAAAGATATTAAAGAAATTAAGGAGCGTCAGGCTAAAGCTCATTGAGACATCCCTTTCTCATTTCATAATAAAAAGGGGACTAGGTTTGGCTTCTTGGTTTCAGGGGAGTTAGGAGTTATTAATTAATGATGTATTTATGTTCTTTGTGAACTTGCTGGTTTTTGTACCTTGTGAACTTTGATGTTTAGTTATAACAGTCTTCTCTTGTACTTAAAACAGACTGTACCTTATACTCTTTGCTTCTTGTAGGTTCTGAATTGTAAATATACGTATCAATTTCTTTCAGACTTTTCTTTTTTCTTGATTTGGTCGTAAAATTTGGAAGAACTTAATATTCTTTTGCTCAACTGCCGCTTTTATATACTTTCATGTAACTTTCAGGTGACCATGCTATTATTTATGTGTAATCGTGCAAGCAGAGCAAGAAATCTTGTACAAAAAATTGATGATCAAGGAAGAGAGATACGCAGCAAGAAAGAAGCGAGAAAATTTTTTAAGCCAATGAATAGTTACAATCGGATGTGAAATTATATTTGTCTAATTCATGTCATGTATATAAGCTGTATGATTTTGTAATTGTTTACAGGAAAAAATGAATGCCCTTGACAATATTTGGGCTAGTGGTTGAGGATGTTCAGAAGGGAAACTCTAGTCTTGACAATACTCCGAGAAAGGCATTCAAAAACTTCTTCAAGATCTTGAATGTTCAATTTCAACTTCCCGAGCCAGGTCTGTACATTATCAATAACCAAAGAGTAATCAGATTTGCTTGGCTTGTGACTGATGAGAGATTGCAATGCTGCATCTACCATCTCAAACTCATTTGCATCTGTTTCTTCACACTCACATGGCACTCTTTTGTGGTGAACTAGCTTGGAAACCGAAGACCAGCTGCTTGACTTTGATTGCAACTTTGATTTAGCAATAAAAGTCAAGAGGGAGTCAAAGCCAATTAGAGTTGCAGCTTCTAGGTCTTTTAACAGGCTAATAATGAGAATATCTTCAGTATTCTTGTAATTAAATTTATTTTTCATGCTCTTTAAGACCTTCTTCATTTCCTTTTTTAGTCCTTTCCTTGAGGCCTAGTATTTCTCAACCTCCCCTGAGATCTCCATTTTATTGCTTGGTCTCCTGTGCAGAGTTGATTGGAGTTCACAAGTGCATTCCTTTGTTTGCAACAAGGCATCTCTTGCCATATCACAAACATCCAAGAGCCTAAGAGATCCATCGAACATCTCACTAACCAACTTCTCACACTGCTCTTGAGCTAAAGGCTTGTGTGAACAGCAATAGCAGCAATTTATCAACACAATCATGCAAATCTTGAAGGCCATTTAGCTTCTGGCATATTGACGCTAATGATGAAGAGGTTGCTTCAAGATCTCTCAATCTGCTCAATTGGTCATTGAATTCGGAAATGAGAGGGTGTGTTCTAGTGGGTAAACTGTTAGAGCGAGTGTGTTGATGGGATTTTGAGTTGAAAGCAAAGGCAGCCATGTTTTCCTTCACCAAGAAATAGGCCTTGCAGTTGAATGTAGAATTTGGTTTAGCAATTTGCAGTGGCATTCCTTCTATTTATATTTTTTGAGGTTAGGGGGACATGAGGAATCTCATTCTCCTGGATTATCAATCAGTCATAACATGATTGAGATTGGGATCTGGATCTTGATATAAACACACACTCAGCAATGTTTTTGCAATGTCTCCCTCTCACCAGTTCTCCAATTCATTAAATAAACTCTAAAATCACAGGAATATTTTCACATAAGATAATCATATATACCATATGTTGCAAAATAATCTATAAAATATGCAAGACATGGGTGGTGTTGACATACATTGAACCGGCTCTCCAACTCACTATCTCAGCAATGTTTTAGCAATGTCTCCTGTAACCAGCTCTCCAACTCACATTCAATTACTTTTAAATTTAAAAATCACAATGGAATCTTCCTAAATTTAATTAAATTATATTATATAACGAAGGAAAAGAAAAGGCAATAGCCATTATATTTAGTCCACATGCCTGTCTTCCAGGCAGACAGTAGTTTATACCCCTCGTGCACACATAAATATCATTAATTGGTTAGCCATTATGATGCTTAATGATTTAAGTGGTTAATCAATGTGATTGTTACATTTTTTTTGTGCCATAGAAAGACAAGATCTGGATATGTGACTTCTCCATTTCTGTTCATAATGTAGAAAAATGTATTTATTGGGTTGATTAATAAACATGGGTTGTACCTACTGTAGCACACAAAATTCAAGTAAACCACGTGATTCTCAATGATTTTAGATGTGTATTCATCAATTTATTTTGAGACAATTGGTATAATGACAGCTCTGTTGTCTTGTTGTCCTTTCTGTTTTTATGTTCAACTAGTCGTAGACCTGCGCGTTACGCGTGATAATATTATTATTTTAGTTATTATTGGTTAATAGTTGGTTTTTTATTTTCTTTCAAGTTAATATATTGACTTTTAAAAAATATAGAATCTAATATATTAATTCAACAACAACAATAATAATAATAATAATGTTGAATAAAATAATATGAGAAGAAAAAAATAAAAATAAAAGATATAACAATAAATGCCAGATTAATTATCTCTAAATAAATACCAAATTATTTAAATCATATTATTTAATATTAAAATTTTACATTCTTATATACTATTGAATTTTAAAAAATATACAATCTAATATATTAATTCAACAACAATAATAATGTTGAATAAAATAATATGAGAAGAAAAAAATAAAAATAAAAGATATAACAATAAATGCCAAATTAATTATCTCTAAATAAATACCAAATTATTTAAATCATATTATGTAATATTAAAATATTACATTCTTATATACTATCTTTAATTCTTTACAATGCAATATGATAAAATTTAACAACCAAAAAAAAAAAAACTTAAAACACAATTAAATTGGATCAACCTAAAGTAGAGTTCTAAAAAATACAAAAATTTCTCAACCTAAAGTAGAGATGCAAATTATATATATATCACCAAAAATTGAGAGAGAAAGAGAGAGAAATAAATTTTTTTGTGAAGAAAAATTATGCATATAATGGAAAAGAGAATGCCAAATTTATACTAAAAGGATAACAATAAGAAGAAACAAAATAAAGGGAAAGATGAAGAGTGATATTAAAACAGAGGGTGGTGAGGAGATGAAAATGTAAAAAGAAAGAGAAAGGTTGGAGAAAGTATAAATGTTAAAAAAAGTGAGTACAATTTCATTTATTTAAATTTAAATAAAATATTATATGTTTAATTAAAAAATATAAATAATTTAATTATATGGAGGATGTGACTGAGTTTAAATATTGAATAAAATTTTTGAAAAGATTAAAAAAGCAAAAATATAATATATATATATATATATATAACAATAAATACCAAATTACCCAAATTATGTTATGTAATAGAATAATATATATTGTATTCTTATATATTATCTTTTTAAATTTTTTTTATAACGCAATAGTATAATATTTAACAATCAAAGAGAGCAAAAAAAAAAAACTTAAAACACAAAACTAAATCGTACCAACCCAACGTAGAGTTATAACAAACACAAAAATTTATCAACTTAAGCAGAGATGCAAGGAAAAAAAAGAAAAAAAATCCAAAAATAATTGTGTGAGAGAGAGAGAGAGAGAAACAACCTTTCTGTAATGGAAAACTATGCAAAAAATGGAAGAGAGAATAACAAATTTATAGAAGATGGTGTGAATATGAAGAGACAAAATAAAAGAAAATGAATGGAAAGATGAATAGTTATATTAAGGTTGAGGGTAATGGGGAGATGAAAAGGTAAGGGAGGAAAAGATGAAGAGATAAAATTAAGAAAGATGAAAAGTGATATTAAAGTTGAGGGTAGTGGGGAGATGAAAAGGTAAAGGCGTGAGAAAGGTTGGAGAAAGTGAAATTATTAAAAAAAAAAAGTAAATGTTAAAAAAAAATTATAGGAAAATTGAAAAGAAAAAGGATAATGACGTGGATGCTGATGTGGCTCAACGTGAGTACAGTAACTTTAAACGCTATGCTTCAGCTTTTAGTAATATATAGATTATTTTTTTTATCACGCAATAGTATAATATTTAACAATCAAAGAGAACAAAAAAAAAAAAAACTTAAAACACAAAACTAAATCATACCAACCCAATGTAAAGTTATAACAAACACAAAAATTTATCAACTTTAGTAGAGATGCAGGAAAAAAAAAATCAAAAAATTGTTGAGAGAGAGAGAGAGAGAGAGAGAGAGAGAGAGAAACAACCTTTTTGTGAGGGAAAACTATGCAAATAATGAAAGAGAGAATAACAAATTTATAGAAGATGGTGTGAATATGAAGAGACAAAATAAATGAAAATGAATGAAAAGATGAATAGTGACATTAAGGTTGAGGGTAGTGGGGAGATGAAAAGGTAAGGAGGGAAAAATGAAGAGACATGATAAAAAAAGATGAAAAGTGATATTAAGGTTGAGGGTAGTAGGGAGATGAAAAGGTAAAGGCACGAGAAAGGTTAGAGAAAGTGCAATTATTAAAAAAAAGTAAATGTTAAAAAACAATTATAGGAAAATTGAAAAGAAAAAGGATAATGACGTGGATGCTGATGTGGCTCAACGTGAGCATAATAACATTAAACGCTACGCTTCAGCTTTTAGTAATATATAGATTCCCGTAAGTGGAGGAGCTTGGTTCTTAACCAGATTCAAGCACTGCATTCTCCAAATGCACAGCGTTATACGTTGAGCAGAAATTGGAACCCATAGGCTGGATTGATAAAATATTCCACAGGACCAAATTTAAATTTCAATGACCCAAACCACCTCCTTCAATTAATTAATTTCACAAGTTCTTATGGATTGAGCTAGTGAGATGATCATTTACTATATTTTTGTTATCAGATTTTGAACAATTGACTTGAGATTTTAAATTTTACAAGGTATTTTGCAAGGTCAATATCCTAGAATTTATAAAAATTGAACCATTCATGCGCTTGAAATGAACACTCTTACAATAGAATTCAATAGTGATATGAGCTAATATTTGTCAAAGGCAGTGGATTAACTTTGAAGTAGAAGTTCTTATAAAAAATTAAAAATTAAAAAATAATAATAATAATAAATAAATAAATAATTAAAAAAAACTTAGAAGTAGAAGAGCAAAATATGTGTTTGCAAAATATGTGTTTTTCATTCATGTATTTATACAAAAAGAGAAGGTCTATCAACTTGTACAAATTCACAGACAAAACTGGATGCCCATGATGATTTCAGGGCTAGTGGTTGTGAATGTTGAGAATGGAAACTCGGGTCTTGACTAGACGCCTAGACAAACATTCAAGCACCTCTTCAACATCTTGAATGCTTGACTCCAGCTTCCCCATCCAGTTCTGCGCATTCTGAACATGGATGGAGTAATCAGATTTGCTTGTCTTGTGACTAATGAGAGTTTGTAATGCCGCATCTACCTTCTCAAATTCATTTGCATCTGTTTCTTTACCCTCACATGCTATTCTCTTGGGGTGTACCAGCTTGGAAACTACAAACCAGCTGGTTGATTTTGATTGCAGCTTTGGTCCATCTATGAAGGTCAAGAGTGATTCAAAAACCAAGATAGTTACAGCCTCTAGCTCTTTTAACAAGCTAACAATGGCTAGATCTTCATTTTTCTTAGAGTTAAACTTAGTTTGCATGCCCTTTAAGGCCTTCTGCACTGCCTTTTTTACCACCTTCCTAGAGGCCAAGTATTTTTCAACCTCCCTTGCAACCTCCATTTCACTGCCATGTCTTCTGCGCAGGGTTGATTGAAGTTCACGCGTGCATTCCTTTGTTTGCAACAATGCATCTCTTGCAATACCACACACATCCAAGAGCCTAAGAGATCCATCCAACAGCTCATTAAACCATTTCTGATTCTGCTCTTGGGCTAAGGCTTGTGCAAAAAGCAACAGGAGCAAGTTATCAACACAGTCATTCAAATCCTGAAGGCCAATTAGTTTCTGGCTTAATGATGCTGATGATGAAGAGGTTGCTTCAGAACATCTCAATCTGCTCAACTGGTCGTTGAATTCTGAAATGAGCGGGTGTGCTCTGGTGGGAAAGCTGTTAGAGCGAAAATGGTGAAGGGAGATTTGGTTGACAGGAGTGGCAGCCATGTTTTCCTAAAACAGTAAAAGACTTCTTGCAGTTGAATGTACAATCTTGTGTAGCAATTTGCTTTGCTTTAGTTAGCAGCTTCTCAATATATATGATGGGGTGAGGTGGACATAAGGAATCACAATATTTTCAAACATCAATGAGTTGTAACATGATTTTGATCTGGATCTAGACACTCTCTCAGCATTGTCTATGCAGTGTCTCCCTCCTGCCAGCCTCCCAACTCAATATACAATTATTTTATTCCTCTTATCTTACAAGAGCATCTTTGCAGAAGATAACCATACATATTGAATTGGGAAAAGATCTGTTAAATATGAAACACATTAGCAGTGTGACACCATCCCTTCTAGCACAACAAAGGGCGAAGCTCGTCTATCCAATTTGGCCTGCCTGCCTTCCTGGGAACCAAAGGCTACAGCACGACACTTATTAAACTACAAGTAATGGTCATGGTTATATATGGTAGAACTTCTTTGTTTTCTAATGAAATTTTTTCTATATTTCTTATAATTAGAAGGTGTAATTATGTTTCTACTAAATATTGTTATATTATAGTTGCACACATTGCATGATGCTTTGTATGGTGAATGATAAATTAACAATTTATGTAATATACATGCTTAAAAGGAAGATGGTACAGACTTGATCCAATCTTAAATTCATTGTTGTCCCTTTTATCTCTCTCTTTATATGCAGATTTTTTAAAGTAGAGGGAAGCTTTAATTATATCTTCCCTTTTTTTTTATGCCCAGCTACTTCGTTGGTTTTTTGTAGTCATTCTTGGAACAGCTTCATATATTTAGAGAACTGACTTTTTATTGGGGAGTTCATATCTTTGGGAGGCTCTAATTGAGGCCGATATCTTCCAATCATTAACACTTTTTGGATACAATAGTGTGATCAGATACAATAATTTGATCAGGATCAGGCCATCTTCCCTGTTCTGGATTTTATTAGCAGTTGTAAGCTGTAAGTTGTAAGGATAAGTACAAGCACTCTATAAACAAAATGGCAACTTATTGATTTTCTAGTCCTCACTAGCCATTGGCGCAATCAAAAAATATTTTGAACAATTTTTTGAAGTTAAGATGTCGAATCACGTTATTCTCATAATGGGTGAAGTTCTATGTTCAATAGCAGTTTTTCAAGTTTGTTAATTCTTGCAAATAAAACTTGTTTACTAAAAACCTTATAGCATCACTTCCAAAAATATCCACTTGTCTTTTGAAGATCTGGAGTTGAGCTAAAAATAAATAACTCTACTATATGTTCACTAGGGGTGACCACAGGTCAGCTCGGGTTAGGTTTGTGCCCAACTTGCTACCGACTCAACTGGCTCGAGTTAAGGATTTTCAGACCTGCCACCGACCAGCGAGGCTGTCACTGATGGAGGTCAAGTTGGTCCAAACCAACATCCATAGAGCAACGACAGAAACTACCTAAATCCGGCTAGATCTTCGTCAGATCTAGCAAGTCCTCACCGGATTTGTT